>NW_024070188.1:32086902-32612526 GCF_014754425.2 Oryx dammah
ACTGTGAAGAAAGCTGAGCACCAAAGAATTGATGCTTTTGAAGTGTGGTGTTGGAGAAGACTCTTGAGAGTCCCTTGGACTGCAAGGAGATCCAACCAGTCCATTCTGAAGGAGATCAGCCCTGGGATTTCTTTGGAAGGAATGATGCTAAAGCTGAAGCTCCAGTACTTTGGCCACCTCATGCGAAGAGTTGACTCATTGGAAAAGACTCTGATGCTGGGAGGGATTGAGGGCAGGAGGAGAAAAGGACGACAGAGGATGAGATGGCTGGATGGCATCACGGACTCGATGGACGTGAGTTTGAGTGAACTCCGGGAGTTGGTGATGAACAGGGAGGCCTGGCGTGCTGCGATTCATGGGGTCGCAAAGACTGAGCTACTGACCTGAACTGAACTGATGTAACCGTGGAGTCCAGAAGCTCTAGCATAAAACAGTTACAAGCTTTTTTTTTTGAAAAGGATAATAAGTTTGATGAAAGTCCACATATTATATATATATGTAAATATTAGTTATGTGTCTTAATGTTTTGGAAGACAGTTTGGAGATAGTTTAAAACATTAAGGTTAAGAGTTTAAAACATTAAGAAGTGATCGTCTGTCAATTTTCTCTTAATATGAAGTTCATGAAGAAAAGCTGGCTTATTCAGGTCATCTGGAAAGTCCAGCTTTTTTTTTTTTTTTTTTTTTACTATATTGAGACTAAAAACAAGATTCATCTACTTCAGGATTTTTATGCTAGTAATAATAAGTTTATTGTTTAAAATAAAATACAAAGATCCTGTTCTCTAGAGAAATTGCTATTATCGGTGTATTAGTTTAACACTTATTTCTGTTGATTTCCTATTTTTTTTTTAAAAGCCTCAAATGAGCTAGTGGTAGAAATGTTGATTTCTTGTGAACACAGTGCAGCTGGACCCAGACTCTGGTTTGAATGGATCACAGTGACACCTCCATGAGGTATTCACTGAAGAAATTTCATAAAAACCTATTATTTGGGACTAGATTCCCTGGAGGTTTGTCCTGGTTCCTGCTTATCTCTAAATTTCATGTTTGCTGGCAGCTGACAGTAGGGATTGTATTCCCAAATATGCTGAGTCGTGTGTGTGTTGGAACAGCACATGTGAGTCTAACAGAATAAAGTATAAAATACATACGCCATTCAATAGTTTGTGTGATGTCTGTCAAAGGTTTCCTTGGTAAATATTACTGTCTCAGTGAGGCTTAATACCACAGTGCACACAGTTAAATTTTCTCAGTGAATTAATGTGGCTTCTTTAATGAAAGTATAAAGTCTGATAACCCCATATTTTATGCCCTTCCTTTTGATAATTGGAAATCCACGTGGCAGCTATTATTGACTGGGTGTCCCTCTTCAAAACCAGAAGCCACCACTTGAGAAGGTTTCCTTTGAATAGTATAAAATATGTCAAGATGAGAAACCAGGTGAGATGATGCCTTGCATGGTGTCACAGGTCCGGTTTAGCGGGAGTGCTTTTAAAACATCTGCCTATGCTGGGGACAGAGAAGCCTGGCGTGCTGCAGTCCATGAGGTTGCCAAGAGTTGGACACGACTGAGTGACTGAACTGACTGATGGTGGGGAGTGAAGGTAGAAGGGCGGGAAGTTGAGTAAGTCATGACAAGGGCTGTGGCCAGTCCTACAGGGAGCTCCTATGAGCTAGGTTATTAGCCCTCAGGATTTGCCAAACTAGGAGTGAGAGATTTGGGCTTTTGTACCTCTGCATGTGGCGTGAGCCCAAAAGAATATGTCCTTGGGAGGACAAGGCCCTGAGGTTCTCAGCTGAGTGCTGTCTGCTCCCAGCGCCATGCAGCTAGGGGAACGAGTGCTTCAGCAGACTGCTGCATCCACTACAAATGCTGCTGTCTGTGAGGTGTGTACTTAAGAATGAGTATGTTAGGTATAGCTCTCTGAACCAGGTACTATGCCATCATAGCAGTTGTGAGCATGGAAAAAGTCAAGCAACCATTTTTAGAGGAATTGTGCTTCTCTTTAAAGAACTAGTTAGAGACCATTCCTTCCCCGAGACCTTTTCCGATCTCACTCTTCTTTCCAGCGCCCCTCCCTGTTAGATTTCTCAGTATTAGTATTTAGAGTATTGCTTTATATCTGTGCGTGAATGTGTGTGTCTGACTTTCCCACCTGAGCCCTCAATCTCGAAGCCCTGTCCTGCTCTGATCTGTGTGTTCTAGAGACTGGCTCAGCTGCAGGAGACTCTCCGTAAATGTTGCTTGAATAAATAGCTTCAGCTCTGACTTCCCTAAATAGTAGATGCCTGTGGTTGGTGGCACATGTTAAATTGTGTCTTCAGTAAAGGAGATGGAAAGTTACCTGGCAGTGGATTCTCCTGTTAAAACCAGCCACCATTTTGACAGTTTTATCTTCAACCTCATCTACCCCAGAGCAAGGGAGGATGGCTTTTGGCTTTGTTTTTTTATCTTTCAAGGTCATCTGGTTATGGATAATGAATAGCTAAGTACCAGCAGATTGCCAAATATTTTGTAACTTCCCTAGTGGCTTAGATGGTAAAGAATGTGCCTGCAGTGTGGGAGACCTAGGTTCAACCCTAGGTCGGGAAGATCCCCGGAGAAGGAAATGGCAACACACTCCAGTTATTCTTGCCTGGAGAATTCCATGGACAGAGGAGCCTGGTGGGCTGCAGTCCATGGGATCACAAAGAGTTGGACATAACTGAATGACTAACACACTTTCTGTGAATACCCCATTCTTTACACATTTGATTTTTCTTGTTCCAGATACTTTTATCAACAAATATTATTAGATATTAATAATATCAATAGATATTATTCCTGTCTGTCTTAATTAGCATTTTCTAAAGATATTTAACCGAATTCAACAAATGACCTCATACAATTAGACACAAGGTAACTTGTGTCTAAAGGGAAATACACTTTTTTAAAAAAGAATTGTCAGCAGTAAGAATGGTAAAGAGTTTTAGCTTTCATCCTGTTGGTGGTGTTTGAAATATAATCAGTGGACTTAGTATCAACAAATGTAAATATTTTATTTACAGTAGTTCTTAGAATTTTGTTTTTGTTGAAATTTATTTATATAAAAGGCAGATTTTCATGAAATAAAATCATTTTGACTTAAGGAAAATTTGCTTAACATTATATGGACATAAAGTGAAAGGAAGCTGTGACTTAAGAATTACATATTTCATAATCGGTCAGGCTAGCATTGTTGTACCCCTGTTGCAAAAAGTTAGTGGTTTTGAATGAGATTAATTGATTCCAGAGAACATGATTTTTCTTCTGATGTCATATTGTTTAAAGGAAAACAATGTTCTGTGAACTGGAGTTTATACTGTTCATGAAGGCCTGATGGGACCCTTGGCTCTCCTGCTTTTCTGTTTTCCTTTTATCTGGATTTCAGCAAATTTGCTTCCTGCTCTTGGATTTAAGGTCTCCTCCTCAATCAACAGTATTTTTGTCTTCCCTTCCCAGTGATTCCCAAAATTCGGTTTTTTAAACTGTCTTGAAATAGTCCGAATGTGAGGTGGTGGTTGAATATGCATTGTTACTGATTACATTTTGGTGTAAGAAGGTATTTCCTGTTGTATATATTTGTGGGGCACCAATGACTTATAAATGTGTGAGCATTTGAAAATTCAGAGTTGTTTGCAGTTGAGCATATTTGTTTAGTGCCCATGAAATATCTGAGTTGTAAGGAAGAGAAACTGACTTAATTGGCATCCCAACAGCAATTCCCTTGGAACTTTCTGCCTCAGATTAAATATAAACTGCTGCAGCCATTTAGTGCAGCCAGAAATACCGAGGAAAAACTCATTAGATGTGCTTGAGACAGCTGTCATCGAAGGTTTGGTGTGGTTCTTGCAGTGAGTTTTACTGCCCTGTCATTCTGTTGGCTGAATCACTGCCGCTGAATTAGCCATCGTTTATGATTGATGTAGCATGACTCTAAGCACTAAGCTGTAAGAGTCTGTCTTTGTTTAGAGGACAAGAGAACAAAGGTATGAAATATTATTAATGAGGCTGCTTTCCGTTACGTTTAATAAAGTGACAATTGTGATGTTGCTAATGTTATTCTTAATAATATAAGACAGTTTAAAAATAAGGTGAGACTGAATTTCTGGACACTGGTTTATTGGCTATGTATATGAAAAACTTAAGGAAAATGTATAAAAGACTAGAAACAAGAGTATTTAACTCACAGACCAGTCGATGAAGGGGAAGAGTTTATGAAGAAGTTTATCTTAATTAAAAGTTTATATTAATACAGTATAAAAAGGACATGTGAAGGGAAAAGCAAGTTAACTAGAAGGGTAAAAGTAAGATGTAGAAGCAATAACAATTAGAAAGACAAAATACAGGTTCTTAGATTGAGTTTTCAACTCAGATATTCATTTTCAAGAAACCCATAATGACAAGTAATTTGGATGGAGGATGGAGAAAAGAATTCATGGAAATCATAAATGTATATGCAGTTTTTCCAAAATGATTTGACGATCTTTGAAAATACTCTAAGAAGCCTAGACAGAGATGGAGAGAGTGTACCTGAATCATTTGGCCTCTTGTGTAGCTTGTGACCAAAACTCATACAAGAAAATGTGATTCAGTTTCTTAGAAAGGAGACTACTTCAGAACTTAGACAAAATGTCACAAAGAAAGAACAGCCACATTAAACATTTTTCTAGAATCTTTGATCAAATTATACTTACTTGGAATCCCACTTCTGTTTTACAAGTACCAATTACCTCTGTGCTTTAAAACAGGTTTTCTTTTTTTTTTTTCTGAGAAAAAGATGTTTAACATACAGTGTGCTTAAAAATGCTGGATGTTTTAGACACATACAGCTATTTTGATTAATTTATAAATGCAGAAGAGACCTAATTGACATACACTTAGTTTATAAACCTGCTGATAGAACATGGATGGACATTTCCAGAGAGTTGGAATCTATTCCTCCAAGTCTAAAAGCTTGATGCTACTAGTAAGTAAAACCCTAAATTATCCTACTGTGTAATAAGATAAAAACTATGTCATTATTAGGTTTTTTTTATGAATCATAAATATTTTCTTTTTAATTAGTCCTCAGTTACACATTATTAATTTTTACATCTATGTATTTTAAACATATGATAATATACCCTAAAAATGTATCCAATAAAGAATTAAAAATGAGTTAAATAAAAATATGACAAGTTTTTGCTTCTGGCCATAAGTGTAACTGGTACTGGGCTAGCCCTGCTACCATAAACAGGTAGAAAACTATACAAAATGAAAAAAACATCTGTTGGAGATATTGATCTACAGGTATCATAGGACTGTAATCTGTGAGAGAGATGTTCTCCTATGATAGCCCCAGGGTTCTGCCTGGAGGAAGTTTCTGATTCTGGCACAAGGAAAAAGAACCCCCAGGATACTGCAGCCTCATTGGACTAGGAATCCAAAGATGCAAATTCAGGAAGAGTGAGGCCCCTGGAACTCGCAGGCACAAAACCAAAGGAGGGGAACCACCCATTAAGAGTCCTGGGAATCTTCCTGGTGTCCCCCTGAATCTTAGACTGACTATTACGCCATACATGCATAGACCGAGGTTCCATGATTCAAGCTGTGAACAACCACCAGGAACTTGTAAGCTGACAACTACTAGAGATTTAACAAATGGGAGATTTTCACATTCTAACCAGTTAAAGTGGAAAGGACTCGTGAACAACCAGGGTATTCAGCAAAAACCTCAGAATGGCCCATTCATGCTTTTGCAGTATGACTGGAGACCTGCCCCAACAAAGCTTGTAAATAAGCCTTGAATGGATTAAGCTGATCTATAAAATGAACAGCCTCAAAACTTTTTAAAGAAGGACCCTCCCCCCCAAAAAATCCAGATGGCATTCAGAATGTTCAAAATCCAACTTTAAAAAATTACTAGATGTGTAAAGAAGCAAGAAAATGTGACTTATAACCAGGAGAGAAGTTAGTTAATAAAACAAATCTAGAAATGACAGTAGTAGAATTAACAGATATGGACTTTTCAAAAGCAATTATGAAAATAAACTTAAAAGGATTTTAGCAAATGTTAATGTAAATGAACAAAGAAACAGAAAATATAAAAATAACCAAGTATTTTTCTAGAAGTAAAAAATAAACTATCTGAATCAAAAAATTCTCTACATGGGCTTAATAACAGATTAGATACTATAAAAGAAAATAGCAATGAATTTGAAGACAGCATGTTGAAGCTAAGCCATGGAGAGGGGAAAAAAAAAATTGAAACAAAAACAGTCTCATTCAACTGTGGAACTATACTACGTGACCTAACATGATGTATTTGAAGTTTTAGGGTAGGGGTGAGGGGATACAAAAAATTATGAGGAAAAAGCAGCCAAAAAATGTTATGAATTTGATAAAATAGACAAATCCAAATATTCAAGAAGCTCAACAAATCTGAAGGAGATGACTCCAGTTAAAGTAAATTATCAGTATGCAGAAAACCAAAGACAGTAAGGAAATCTTAAAAGCAGCCAGATATGAAAACACATTATACATAGGGAGAAAAACATAAGGAATGACTTTATCTGAAACAGTGACAGTCAGAAGACAGTGGAAAGACATCTTCTTATGAAGGGTACCTTGACTGCCATATTTAAAACCACAGTCCCTGCTCACACACCCTGCCTCCCTTACCCAGGCCTGTTCATATGTTAGTATGATATTTACCATTTTATAGTATACTGCATTGTTGTTGTTAAGTGGCTAAGTCATGTCCAACTCTTTTGCAACCCCATGAACTATAGCCCTCTAGGCTCCTTCTGTCCATGGGATTTCCCAAGCAAGAGTTCTGAAGTGGGGAGTCATGCTCTTCTCCAGGGGATCTTCCCAACCCAGAGATCGAGCCCGCATCTCCTGTGTCGTCTGCATTGGCAAGCAGCTTCTTTACCAGTTGCGCCACCTGAGTGAGTGAAGTCGCTCAGTCGCGTCCAACTCTTTGCGACCCCGTGGACTACCAGGGGTTGTGTACCTCAGGAAACATGTATATGAAGGCACAAGTGTTGCTTGTAAGAAGGACGAAAACCACAAATGAAGAAAATGGAAATAATCTAAATGCTCATGTGTAGGAAGATGAATCAATTATAGTGTTTTCCTAGAGTGGAATATTTTACCTCAGTTAAAACCAGTGAAGCAAATTTACATGTATCAACATATATTAATTTTTAAAATATTGAATGAAAAAGTTGCAAAAGGATATATATAGTCTGATTCTATTTATATCAATTTGACAACTCAAAATAGTGTTATTTGTAGCATTAGTATTTATCAGGATGCTTTTTGCTACCTAAGATTCTTCTGTTTAGTATTGTAAAAGATAGCTGCTGAAGCACAGCCTTTTATTTCTTCTGACTTGTGTATAGGAGACTAAAGATCCATGTAAAAAGTTGTTCATTTATTCAATAGAAACTTGTTAACATGAACATTATGAACCACAAATGAACTTTTGTGCATTCACACCCATTTTGCTAATTCTTACATATTTAGTACAGCTTTTAAAATGTGTTCAGTTCAGTTCAGTTCAGTCGCTCAGTCGTGTCTGACTCTTTGCGACCCCATGAATTGCAGCACGCCAGGCCTCCCTGTCCATCACCAACTCCCGGAGTTCACTCAAACTCACGTCCATCGAGTCAGTGATGCCATCCAGCCACCTCATCTTCTGTCGTCCCCTTTTCCTCCTGCCCCTAATCCCTCTCAGCATCAGAGTCTTTTCCATCAGAGTCAACTCTTCGCATGAAGTGGCCAAACTGGAGTTTCAGCTTTAGCATCATTCCTTCCAAAGAACACCCAGGACTGATCTCCTTTAGAATGGACTGGTTGGATCTCCTTGGAAATGTGTAACGCATGACAAAAATTCAAATTTAGGATATTAATATTCAGAATGACAGATTGCATGTACTTTTCATTTAAAGAATAGGCTTTATTTTTTTAAAAAGCCCAATTGTCACAGAATATTACATTAGTTTTAGGTGTATGACACAGTGATCCAACAATCAAATATATTACAATAAATGATCACCATGGCAAGTCCCATAACCATCTGTCACCATACAAAATTATTACAGTATTATTGACTATAAAGAATAGGCACTAAGTAAAAGTCATTTTGAGTCATGACATTCAGTTATATATACTGATATTTTCAACTTAAATATTTCACTATGTTTTGTTAAAGTGATTAACTGCAAGATAAGTTAAAATTGATGTTATCTTTTTTCTAACTTTCTTGTCCAGTCATAAGTTTGCAGTAAAGATACACCAGTGAATTTTTTTTTTAACTTAATGTGTAACAGTGTTCTCACAAAAAATACATTCTACTAAGTTCCCTGTGCTGTTTTTGTTTCCCTTGTAGTTATCTGACGATGGTCGCTACGTCTTATTGTCGATAAGGGAGGGATGTGATCCTGTAAACCGACTCTGGTACTGTGACCTCCATCAGGAGCCCAATGGCATTACTGGTAAGCTGTCTTTCAAACACAGATGATTATTCCAGAGAGCCCCATTAAAAAGCAATTATGTTGGTCTTCTAATTGATTTCCCAAGAAACCTTCTTCTATTTAATCACGTCATCTCAGGTCTTATGATCTTTTCTTTTGATATTATTCCTTAAAATGAAAAAAAAATTGAATGAAGCTCTTGTTGGCTTTAGCATTTTTTCTGTAGATCGAGGCTAACCATATTTTTTGTATGTTTCTCTGTTTGAAAGTATCCTGTCTATATTGCAGATGAAGATTGTTCAGGCAAGCTGGCCCTTTGATCTGTAAAGTATTATTACTGCCTAGGTGTGATGGTACAGACAGTCACGGGAAAGAGATCAGACACCAGTGACAGTTTATCGGGCTAATATGTGATCATAATACAGCTTCTCAGTGCTGGACACACGTGTCGTATTAGCTTAACTTGCTTCCTACTGTTAGGTATCAAGATAGGACCAGCCAGTTGCGATTTCTGGAGATGGCTTATTTTAAATGTTGTTTTCCTCCAACATTTATATCATATCAGCACCGTCATCAAGCATTAAAGCTTTTCAACAGCATTATTTACTGTTGGGGATTCCCAGACCCCAAAACTATCAGGGATATTAGCACCCAGTGCTCGAGCTCATGCTTAGTTGCGTCAATCCTGTCCGACTCTTTGGGACCCCATGGACTATAGCCTGCCAGGCTCCTCTGTCCATGATATTCTCCAGGGAAGAATACTGGAGTGGGTTGCTATTCCCTCCTCCAGGGGATCTTCCCGACCCCAGAATCGAACCTGTGACTTCCTGCGTTGCAGGCAGATTTTTTACCACTGAGGCACTGGGGAAGCCCTTAGCACCCAGATAATGGCACAATTACCCCGTATTCTGGTTAATATGAAATAAATACATTTTAGAGATGTGTATGTTCAGTCTCTCAGTTGTTTACGACTCTTTGTGACCTAATGGGCTATAGCCCACCAAGCTCCTCTGTCAGTGGGAATCTCCAGGCCAGAATATTGGAATGGGTTGCCATTTCCTACTCAAGGGGATCTTCCTAACCTAGAGATTGAATCCACCTCTCTTGTGTCTCCTGTATTGGCAGATGGACTCTTTATCACTAGTGCCACATAGGAAGCCCCATATTTCAGAGATAGTTGACACAAATTTTTAAAATATACAATATTGTATTCGTGTCTAATTGTTGATTAGATTCCCTCATTATTAGTATTTTATCTATATTATGTTATGATCAGAAAATATATACCATTTTACGTTATTAATTGGGTACTGCATCATTTTTAAACTTCTTTGAGCAAGATCCATAAAACAAAAGAGACATCCATTTTGATATCATGAATACTACATCCACCTTGGTTTTTACATTCTCTGAGAGATGCACACCACCACTCAAGAATCACTCACCTGAGTTGCAAGTCTAGCTCTGCACAGAGCTGAGCATGGAAGGTCGAATCTTAGACAAGCTGACAGATATTACTGTGCTGTAGTCCTGCCCACTGTTTACTGCTTGGACCTAGGATGGTAGAAGGGACTTTGCCTTTGTCCAGTTTATCAAAAATTTCAGTTACAGTGTCTTCCTCCAGAGAGCGCTGCTTTCATTTTTTACTTATTACTCCATTATATCTTTACATTATTAGTAGGCCTGTTATTAAAAGATATACAAAAGATCTACAAATTGTAGACTTCCCTGGTGGCTCAGACGGTAAAGCATCTGCTTACAATGTGGGAGACCCGGGTTCAATCCCTGGATGGGGAACATCCTCTGGAGATGGAAATGGCAACCCACTCCAGTACTCTTGCCTGGAGAATCCCATGGACAGAGGAGCCTGGTAGGCTACAGTCCATGGGGTCGCAAAGAGCCAGACAGGACTGAGCGACTTCACTTCAGCCTGTTATTAAAAGGCACAGAAATTGCTTAATTGACTCCAAATGCAGAAAAAATCCACATGTTTGCACTCTGAACTATTTCTGTGTCCACTTTCATAATAAACAGTAGTACTTTGAATGAGACTTAGCAAGTGCCAGTGCCTCTGTTTTCTTCCTGACACCTTAGGGTCCTTACCTTTTTTTTTTTTCCCCACTACCTCTTTCTGCCCTATGTTTTCAGCATTTATGAGAAATTAATGAGGAGGGTATGATATGCAAAGATTGGGATTCCAGGAGGAAGGCAGTGTAGAGGTGCACTGGGCCCTCATAAATAAGATTCTAGTCCTTGCAGCCATGAATGAACATGAGGAATGAAAAAGGGAAGCATTTAAAAAAATCCTGAAGGCTGTGTTCAGGTTGGAAGATACTTAGAGAATATGCCAGGTCCTGGCTTCCCTTCCTAACTTGATCTTTCCTTGACTTATGAGACCATTGTCTTTGTTTTCAGGGTGATTTTTGTGTAGCTTAGGTGAAAAACCCAGCAGAGAGTAATCACTCAATAAATTTAGCAATTACTGTTTTCCAAATTGTTCTCTCTCTTTTTTAAAAAAGAAAACCCAGCTATATGTTTGACTAAGACTGCATGTAAATCTTCACATTTATTTGGGACTGTACCTCTGAGTTATATAGGAAACTACATATTTCTTACTAAAGTTATTGCTAGGTGTTTTATATTTGTGAAATATTGATGGTTAGTGAATGTATCTGTCAAGGTTTAACAAGAGAAGCGGAACCAGTAGGAGATATATATTAAGAAATTTATTGCAAGGAATTGGCTTACATGATTAGGGGCCTGGCTGGCTAGGAAAGTCTGAAACCAGTAGGGCAGGCCATCAGGAGGGACAGGCTGGAACTCTCAGGCATAGGTTGAAGCTGCCATCCACAAGTGGAATTTCTTCTTGTTCAGGGAAGCCTCAGCTCTGCTGGAAGGCTCAGGCCTACCCAAACTGTCTAGGATAATCTCCTTTACTTAAAGTCAGCCGATTATGGTCTTTAATCATATCTATAAAATACCTCCCCAGCAACACCTAGATTAGTGTTTGATCAGTTAACTCCGTACATCAATTTAGACAAGTGGATGTATCAAAAAGACCTTCCTAGTGAGCTCATGGAAAACCGCACGGAAAGCAATAGAGCAAACAAGTCTTTCAATAACCTGATACTGTTTTTAAAAATGAGAATACTAAACTGACCGGTGTGTGGAAATCATTGATTCAAAAGTATAGAATATCCTGTGGGCAAGAAAACACAATGTACATGAATAAGATAGATGGATTTTAAGCTGTTGAATTGCACATAGACAGATTAGGAGCAATTTGTAGAGTGTTCTCCAGTGATAGCTGCTAAATTCTGGGTATGGTTCTGGGCCTGTCTTTTTTTTGTTTTTTTGCTTTACTAGCATTAAACCTATGAATATCGTAGGCCTCAAAGGAGTTCTTTTGAATGGCAGTCCTAGGATTCTGAAAGCTCTCAACAGTTGCAGTGATTGACCAGTACTAAGAAAATGAACTAGAAATCATTTCCCACTCTTGGGTTCAAAAGTCAATTAATTGTGTAGGTCAGGATGAGAAAGATCTTTGTGTGTGTGTGTGTGTGTGTGGTTGGGGGGGTGGTAGTGTGTGTATGTGCTTTTTTTTAATTGACTGCTGATTTATTATGAGTTAATTATATGATTGGGGCATCCTGCGTGGCTCAGCGGTAAAGAATCTGCCTGCCGATGCACGAGGCCCAAGTTTGATTCCTGGATCGGGAAGATCCCCCGGAGTAGGAGGCTACCCAATGCAGGATTCTTGCCTGGGAAAATCTCATGGAGAGAGGAGCCTGGCAGGCTACAGTCCATGGGATTGCAAGCAGTCAGACACATCTGGGCGACTGAGCACGCATCCACATTACATGATTGTGACTGGTTAGAAAAAACAAGTACTGTGGGTGAGTTTACGTGTTGAAGACACTTGGTGTATTTCGTTTATAACAGGAGAGACATAGAAGATTGATATTGTGATCGTTAAATTTTTAAAAATAGTTCCTCTTCATTACAGTTGGGTATATTGAGACAATAAGACTTTAAAATCTCAACTGTACCACTAAATAATTGGTGACCCTGGGAAAGTTATCCTTTCTTCATATTTGCACAACTACAAATGAGGCAGTGATACCTGCTTAGCCATAGGTAAGTGATACCTGCTTAGCAATAGTGAAGTGTAATGAAAATGCACAGAAAAGGGCTTAGCAGGGTTCCGGCGTAGAGCGGATTCTCATATACCTTCTTTCTTTATCTGTTTGGTTTTTGATGGAAAGGGGAAAATTTGGAGTCATCACACAGTAGTTTTAGGTAGTAGATTAAATAGATTAAAGATGCCCTAAAAATAATGTATCTTTAGTATCAAAGCTGCTGTAAACACAGATCGTGGTATTATTTTATGTAAAACTCGATTCATAATCAGCAGAGTCCTTATATGGAAGAAAACACGAAGAGGTGTGCCTCTCATGGGGGACATGTTTAATTTTTCAGGTTGATAATTGAAAATTCCAGAGTGCATATACCCAGCTGGGGACCATGACTGCCACCCAGAATCTTTTTTGTGTTGTTCCCTTACTGCTCCAGCATTTTAGTTGCCCTGTTTAAACTAAGGGGAAGAATAATATTTAAGTCAAATGCTAAATGTGCTAGTTAACTGAAATAGTAGGTGAGTTAAACTGAATAGCTGGTGACTGAAAACTAAATCCAGTGTTATGAAATCATCACTATTATACTGCATAAATTGATACCCCTTGTGATAACCTCAAGCCTTTCTGTTACCATTTTAATCATGTTTACCTTAAAGGCAGGGAGATTTACCAGCATTTCCCTCTACATTAATTCTTTATTTATTAGGGCATCACTAAATATCCTGTCTAGAGAACTAAATAATTTCACTGAGGAAGCTCTTTTGTAACATTTCTGTCATTTTTGTTTTCCAAGAAAACCTTCTGCCTGTGTGCATTTTGAAATGAGAAGCACCAAAAAATGGCCAGTGGCTGCTTAATACCACAGAAGAAGATAACACATACTAAATAAATATAGAATGGAAAAAAAAAACTTAAATTCTTGAGAGTTAAAAGTATGCTCTCTGAGTGATTTACATTTATGCTGATTTGATTTTCTGTTCAAGGACTAGCTGACCTTGGCTCTGTGCTACTCTGTGAGCAAGATCTTTCTTTTACCCTTGCCTCTCTTTGGAGAACCTCACTTCTGCCATTTACATTTGCAGTGTTTTTACTTAGTAGTAATATGACCACATTTCTTGCAAACTGCAGGCCGTGGCTCTTCACAGGAACTGCAGCTGATGCTGTAGCTGCTCCTGTCCTTACTTTTCTGAACACTTCGCTCATCACTGGATGGAAACTGCACTTGGTCTCTTGTCTGGGCCTTAGAAGTCTCTATAATTTTCCAAGTATTTAAAATAGCTAAGCAGGCCCCCTCCAAGGAACATTGCATC
Organism: Oryx dammah; assembly: GCF_014754425.2. Lineage (NCBI taxonomy): Eukaryota > Metazoa > Chordata > Mammalia > Artiodactyla > Bovidae > Oryx > Oryx dammah. Next base: position 32,100,832 of record NW_024070188.1, read on the forward strand.
GTCTTCTGCGCTGGCTGCTGGAGACATCTTATGCCCAGGAGTTAACCTGCTTCCTCTTGCTTTTGTGATACCTTTCCTGCTTCTGGCCCTTCTGCCCCTTCCCCTGTTCTGATTTCTTTTTTCTCTCCATACAAAATCCTTGTGTGTGTGATTCCTGTTGAGCTGCACAAGGTTAAGGACCTTGTCTGTCTCACTCGCCATAGGGTCCCCAGCACCTAGAACAGTGCCTGACAACAATAGAGATTCTCTCCTTGACCAGGCTTGAGTCGGGCTCCTCTGAGCCTCTTCCCAGTTAGGCTTCAGTCTTAGTTCCTTGTCCCCCCGGCTCAGCTTTCTGGGCCCGCAGAGCCCCAGTTGTAGTGAGAATTCTGCTAGGTCAGTTTAAAGATAGTCCTGTACGCTTGGTATGGATCCAGTTCCCCTTCCCCCAGCTATCCCTCATGTGCTTAACCTGCCTTCACCAAGAATCCTCCTACCCTGATGTCATCTCTTAGTAATTTTCAATCCACCCACCCCCTCATTCTGCATATTGGCTATAAACCTCCAGCTCTCTTTTCTGTATTTGAGTTCTGTGTGATCTCTCTCCCTTATTGCAATAGTCTTGAGTAGTCTTCATTACTATTTTAACAACTGTCGGATAACTTTTCTTTAGCACAGTCTCACAGTAGGTGGGTACCAGCTTGTCTCCGATAACTTCACTTGCCCCTTTAGAGATCCTGTGCTCAGGTGACCCTGCTTGAGAAGCCACCTTGTTCATTTACTTGTGAGTAATCTTTACCCTTCTGGCCTGTTTAACTTTCTTGAATTATTTTTTTTTTGTTTTCTATTAAATCCTGAGAATGATAACGAAAGTATAAACCATGTCTCTCCTGTCCTGTATATTATATGAGCAGAAGGTTTCTGCTTCTCTTGTTTATAATTGAAAGTATAGAGGTATCAAGGTATCACTTAGGACACCAGGCAGCATGACATTTTATTAGTTCTGCGGTGGGAAAGGCAGCTGAGTCCTGACCCCTGCCGTTCTTAGTGTGATTCATACCTGTGGAGTAGCTGAAATTAATCATCTGGAACCTTGCAAGAGTATGATTTGTGTCTGGATTTTCTATTTCTGTACCTTTCTAAATCAAGACTACTATTTCTTTTGATATATATATACACACACACACACACTTATTTATGCATGTATATACTTTGTTTCCTAAATTTGCTATAAATATTATGAATACATAAAGTTGTTTCATATTGACTAAATTTAGAGTAAATGTTCACATATTTTCTGCATTACAATTAAATGTCAGACCTCAGAGTTTTCCTTTTTCTTGCCAATATGTGAACTTTTAAAATATTTTCATGAAAATTTACACCCTAAAAATACAAAAGATGATGTTCAACCTGCTTTTATACATGTTTAACTTTTGTGCATTATATTTCTGAATGTTCTTATTGGGAAAGTGGGAGAAACTGCTAACTTCTTTTAAATTCGGTCACTTCTTTTGTCTTTACCTTATTGAGAAATGTCTATAAGGCTCAGTCTGAAACAGGATTATGGGAACGTCATATTTAGTCACGAAGCAGACATGCGTCTATGCTGTACTTTGTGCCAGGCGCTGTGCTGGGTGGTGGCAGTAACGACAGCCTGTCCCTGCCGGATGTGTGCTCCCTGCCAGTTGGACGGAGGCCATGAAACGGCCAGTGCACAGCGTCAGGGTTATCAACGGTGCTGTCACCAAGCACGCATGTCCAGGCCCAGAGTTAGGACCTGTCTGAGGTTTGGAAACTCTAAGTCCCCTCTCACTCCTCCCTGCTGTCTGTCTTTTGTTTGTTCCCTTTTCTTTTGGGTTCTTTCATTTTTCTGTAACAGGTCGGGTACTTTCCCCCCCTATTTTATAGGATAATCAGCAGCAAAACAGCATTTGGCCCTATTCTGAAGAAACGTACAACTATATAAGAAGTTTTTAAATAGGATCCGTAAGAAGTAATTGTTAGGTGCAAAGAACTCTGAGTGTCTAAAATCTTTGTTGTTGGTAACTTAACACCATTCTGCTTCAGTGTCATTATCCTTAAAATGGACCTGAAGTGGTCTTTGCTCATGACACAGCATTTAGGGATGAAATTAAAAGATGCTTGCTCCTTTGAAAAAAAGCTGTGACAAACCTAGACAGCATATTAAAAAGCAGAGACATCATTTTGCCAACAAAAGTTTGTACAGTCACAGCTATGATTTTTCCAGTAGTCATGTATGAGACCCTGATGTGTGAGAATTGGACCATAAAAAAGGCTGAGCACTGAAAAATTGATGCTTTCAAATTGTGCTGGAGAAGACTCTTGAGAGTTCCTTGGACAACAGGGAGATCAAACCAGTCAATCTTAAAGGAAATCAACCCTGAGTACTCACTGAAAGGACTGATGCTGAAGTTCCAATACTTTGGCCACCTGATGCAAAGAGCCAACTTATTAGAAAAGACACTGATGCTGGAAAGATTGAGGGCAGGATGAAAAGAGGGCAACAGAGGATGAGATGGCATCACCAACTCAATGGACAGGAGTTTGAGCAAACTCAGGGAGATAACAAAGGACAGGGAAGTTCGGGGTGCTGCAGTCCATAGGGTTGCAGAGTCAGACATGACTGAGCAACTGAGCAACAACATTGGAGGAAAGGATGAGTGATGCTGACATGCTGATTTTTGTAAGGAAATAGAAGCTTATCTTAAGTTTCATTCAGACTTTTACTAACCTGTCTCTCAGCTTTTTGCCTTTTTTTGCGGAAAGTTTGATCATTTTAGATTGATAAAATTTTTAGCATTCACCATGTCTTCATCTTAATGCTTTCATGTCAGTAAAGAAAACTGGCTTTCACCTGCATTAGAAATCAATCCACACTACATGCTAACATAGTGCTACAAAAGGAAGCTTAGTGTTTGTCAGACACTTAAATTATTCACTCAGCCATCTCTGCAATGCAAGGCAGGTGACCTCTTGTTTCTGGGTATCTGGGACAATTTTGACTCCCATGTTCATGCCTGGTGGGGCTGGCCATCTTTTGGAATGGAGAGGAAAGGTGGGGGTGGGGGGGGAATAAACATTCAAGGAACTTGAAGCAAATGAGTTGTCTCAAGTTGAGCAAAGTCATCAGAGTATTAAAAAGTCAGACTAAGGAGGAGGGCTTCTGTGAGAGACAGGGAGTTATCAGAAAATAAGTTGTGTTTCTGAGTGGGAATGCCAGCAACCCAAAAGAATTGGAACATCAAAAGGCAGTATAAAAGTAAGAAAAAAAAAACCATTAATTTTGAAGTAAAATATGAAGTACTAGCGACAAAATTAAAAATTTTACCAATTTTTAAATTAGTGATTATAAAGGTGTTTTCCTAGGAAAATGGCTGTGTGCCCTGAGAGATGGAAATTAGATTTTTATAAGTTCACTGTTAGCAAATAAATAGTGCTGTTCTGAAGCCACATTCTGCTTATTTTTGTCATTTGAGGAATGCTGGGGTGATAACCAGCATTGGGATGGTAGTGAGTATTTTCTCAGCATTTCCTGTGTGCCAAGTTCTAGATATCCCATTGTCTTTTCAACAGCCTCTAAGGAGCCTGTGCTGTTACCTTGAGGAAACTGAGAAGGGTGAGGCCAGTTAGCTTTTCTGATGCCGTTGAAAGATTCAGACCCAGGTCAGTTGGATTCCATGCCCATGTTTTAGCCATCACCGTGTGGCAGGTGCCACAGAATGAAGGCATCAGGCCAGAGAGGACAGCAGCCTTCTGCTCTCCTCAGTCCTGGAGCATGACCCGTGTCTGCTCTGCATTTGTTAACTGTTGTCAGAGGCCAAGGCCTCCGTGTTCTGTCAGTGTGAGTGCACTTTTTAGCTCCTGTTATGAGAGAGCTTATAAAACATTTTCTATGGAATATACTTAATAACATTGATTTTCAAAGAAAGCAATACAAGTAATGAATTGCTCTAGAGAAAGTTTTAAATATTTTAAGCTCACCTTCACTCAGTAAACTAATCTTTCCCCCACCAAGAAACAGATTTATAAAAAGTAATTTCAACTTCAGTGTAGAGAAGTTTGGGAATCAAATTCTGTTGACTTCAAAGGGAAGAACCACTTACACACAAAAATACTTCAGAAGAGGTGGGCAAAAGTGAGATGGTTTGAGAGTTTAGCCTCATCTCTCTTTTTTTTAACTCCATTTTTTAAAATTAAATCAATAATGTTTTAACTTGTGAATAACAAAATGGAATGAGTTCCATTGTTCAACTGGAATACCATTTCTCTTGAATTATCTTGTGGCCAAAGCCTGAGGAGCATGGGTTCCCAGAGAGCCAAAGGATTTTATGAGCCCTTGTTTTGAATGTGCTGCCCTGTGAGCTGGTGCTTTGAACAGCTTTTCATATTAGAGCTGGATTTGTATAAATCCAGCCACATTCCTAAGTCTGACTTGTGTGCATTTATGACTAAAGTCAGTGTTTTAGAAATTGGTGGCAGATAATGACCACAAACTTTAAAAAATTGTTTTAGCACTATTTGGAGCTTGATTTTTTTAAAACAAGTGCATGACATCTTCAGGTTCACCTGACTATACAGAGGTACTAAAGGAAATTTATGCTTTGTTTTGCCTTTGGTGGACGTTTCAGTTACTTTTTTATAGGCAGGGAAAAGTAGGGTCATAGTAAATACCACTGCAATGGCTGTAAGACCTTTTCAGTCAGAAACCATAAGATGGTTACTTTGAGAAATAAAGGTTTCACATCAGGAAATGTTTTATTGTCAGGAGAACATTTAAGGAATCTGACATTTCCCTGAACTAAGACTTTGTGTTTACAAATGTCACAGTCCAGAAAATTGTTTCGTCATTCTTATAATAAACAAATGTAGCTTTCTGACTCTCTGCAAATTTTGCATTGCCAACCAGTTTTTTTTACTTTGTCTTATAAGGAGTAATAGTCTTTGGGTTTCATTTTAAAGTGGTTTTTGTTTTTTTTTTTACGTAAACTAAGATGCATTTGTCTTTGAATGGATCACCTGCTTTGGGGGTCAGCAATTTGTCACTGGAAAAAGAAAAATGTTTGACTCAGATTTGGAACTTAATTATTTATAACAGTTAATTGTAGGACTTTAGTTTGTGGGAATGTAGCAGGTGATATAATAATCTACTTGAATAGTCTGATTGAAACAACCAAAATGTTGTAAAAAGTTAATAAAGCATCTACTAAATATATTGCTAATTGGCACAAAAGAAGAGAAATCGTAGAGACCAAAGACAGAATGAAAGCAGGAATCCTGGGATGTAAGCTGGTTTGTCTCAGAATGTTTCTGCTGGGTTTTGAGTCTGAGTTCCCTTTGGTGGTGGTGTATGGATTATTGAGAAATAGACCGGCCAACAGTAGAGTGGAAGTCGGGGAGAGGCAGGGTATGTAGTAAGGAAACCTGCCTGTCTCTATCTTGGAGGCAGGATTTGAATTCTTCTAAAACAGAACGACTGACATTCACATGTGCGCACATTGACTTGATTCTCTCTATGGGATCCAAAAATCTCTATGCCAAGAATTTAAAGTGCTCCCAGATTGGTTGCCTCCCAAGAAGCAAACAGAAGCCAGATACAAATCTTTTCTGAAATAATGTCACTTCAACCCAGACCTCCAAGAATTCTCACAGACAGCATATCAAGGGAAATCAATTCACAATCAGAAATCACAGATTAGATGAAGAAGTTTACCACCATGAGAAGTAGAGCCAACAGATTCACACCAGAGTGGAATTATCAGATTCCTAATGATGTCGAACTGAATGATGTTGAAACTGAAACTGCAATATTTTGGCCACCTGATATGAAGAACTGACTGACTGGAAAAGACCCTGATGCTGAGAAAGATTGAAGGCAGGAGGAGAAGGGGACAACAGAGGATAAAATGGTTGGTTGGTATCACCGACTCAATGGACATGAGTTTGGGTAAACTTCGGGAGTTGGTGATGGACAGGGAGGTTGCAGTCCATGGGGTCGCAAGGAGTTGGACTGAGTGACTGAACTGACCTGAACTGAATATAAAATAATTGTGTAAATACACTTTTAAAAACAGTGATGCTGCTTTAAAAAAAAAAAAATAAATGAGAAGCTTGGAAACATAAGCAAGAAACAAGATATTATAAATAATGACCAAACATTTGGAAGAGGACTAAGTAGAACTTCTAAAATTAGAAGTATAATTAATGTTAAAAGTTAGGTTATTAGGTTAAAGAAGAGATGAGACATAGCTGAAGAGAGAATTTGTGAAAGTGAATATAAAAAGAAATTACATAGAATGCAACCCACAAAGAGATGGAAAGCATTTGAGTGGTTAGGAGACATGGAGAAGAACGTATTAGGACCATCCATTTTTCAGAAGACAACTGGCCAAATTTGTTAAAATGATGTAGCTGTCTTAATATTGGAGTAGACTTTAAAGCAACATACATTACTTGAGATAAAACTTCATAATCATAAAAAGTTCAATTCAGTTTTATTTAGATATAACAATTCTAATTGTGTATGTATCTAACAGTGTACTTTCAAAATACAGAAAGTAAAAATTAACAGAAATACAACTAATGACAGACAAATCTACAATCAGACCTTTTAACTGATAGAAAAAATGGCCCCTTAAGCCAATAAATATTTAGATTCAAACAAAAGATTAATAAATTACTTAATAGATAGGCAGGGTGGTGTGGTACTCCCATCTCTTTAAGTATTTCCCACAGTTTATTGTGACGCACACCATCTTTAGCACAAGTCTTTAGATCCACGAAGGCTTTAGCGTAGTCAGTGAAGCGGAAGTAGAATTCCCTTGCTTTTCCCGTAATCCAGTGAATGATAGCAATTTGATCTCTTCCTCTGCCTTTTCTAAATCCAGCTTTTGTACATCTGGAAGTTCTCAGTTCATGTACTGGTGAAGCCTAGCTTGAAAGATTTTGAGTGTAACCTTGCTAACATGTGAAATGAGCATAATCATACAGTAGTTTGAACAATCTTTGCCATTGCCTTTCTTTGGGATCGGAAAGAAAACTGACCTTTTCCAGTCCTGTGGCTACTGCTGAGTTTTCCAAATTTGCTGGCATCTTGAATGCAGCACTTTAACAGCATCATCTTTTAGGATTTTAAATAGCTCAGCTGGAATTCCACCACCTCTGCTAGCTTTGTTCTCAGTAGGGCTCCCTAAGACCCACTTGACTTCACATTCCAGGATGTCCAGCTCTAGATGAGTGACACACTGTCGTGGTTATCCAGGTCATTAAGACCTTTATTGTATAGTTCTTCTGTGTGTTCTTGTCACCTCTTCTTAACGTCTTCTGCTTCTGTTAGATCCTTACCATTTCTGTCCTTTATCGTGCCCATCCTTGCATGAAATGTTCCCTTTATATCTCCAGTTTCCTGAAGAGATCTCTGATCTTTCCTGTTCTGTTGTTTTCCTCTATTTATTTGCATTGTTTATTAAAGAAGGCCTTCTTTTTCCTTCTTGCTGTTTTCTAGAACTCTGCATTCCTTTGGGCATATCTTTCCCTTTCCCCCTTGCCTTCCACTTCTCTTCTCTCAGTTATTTGTAAAGCCTCCTCAGGCAGCCACTTTTCAGTCTTGCATTTCTTTTTCTTTGGGATGGTTTTGGTCACCACCTCCTGTTCAGTGTTACAAACTTCCATCCATAGTTCTTCAGGCACTCTGTCTACCAGAACTAATCCCTTGAATATCAGTCACTTCCACTGTATGGTCATAAGGGATTTGATTTAGGTTGTTCTTGGATGACCCAGTGGTGTCCCCTACATTCTTCAATTTAAGTGTAAATTTTGCAATAAGGAGCTCATGATCTGAGCCATAGTCTGCTCCCAGTCTTGTTTTTACTGACTGAATGGAACTTCTCCATCTTTGGCTGCAAAGAGCATAATCAGTCTGATTTTGGTATTGACCACCTGGTGATGTCCATATGTAGAGCCATCTCTTGGGTTGTTGAAAAAGTGTGTTTGCTCTGACCAAGTACATTCTCTTGACAAGACTCTGTTAGCTTTTGCCCTGCTTCATTTTGTAAACAGCAACAGCAACTTAGCATGTCACAGCAAAAATCTGAAAAATACACATTCTTTTCAGTCATATAAACATTTTAAAGTCACTTAAGAAAAATTAGGCCACAAATTTTGTCAACAATTTTAAAAAGATTGAAATCATACAGAGTATGTTCTTTGTATACTGTAGGATTCAACCAGAAGTCAATAATAATAACCAGAGGATAAATAATCTTACAAAGACACTGTCAGATCAGACACCAAGAATAGAAAGAAATCAGACTCAAAAAATCCATGTTGTATGGTTTCATTATATTAGAAATTTAAAAATGAGGCTATAGTGTTCATGGCTGCATGTTAAGGCAAAAAGTGAACAAAGACAAATGAGAAAGTGATTACCATAAAAGGATAATAATTACCTTCAAGGGGGAGAGAGCTTGCTCAGGCCATCATAGTACTAGAAGTTCTTGTTTTGTCATCAAAAATATGTCCATTGTACTTAAGTGCTTATTCTTCCAGATGAACTTTAAACAGTATTGTCAGATTCCCTAAAAAGCATTTGGAATTGTGTTAAGTTGATAGATTTCTTCTGGAATTATTTGCATCTTTGAAATATTAAGTCTTCCCATCGAGGAATATGGTATATGTTTCAAATTACTCAGTTTTATTTTATTGTTTTTTAAGATTCTTTAGAAAAATTTTAGTTTTTCTCAGAGTCCACGTTTCTTATTAAGTACATTCCTAAGTATTTCATTAATTTTGCTTCTAATGTAAATGAGGTCCCCCACTGCCCCTAGTGTTTTCTAGCAGGTATTACTGATATGTGGGAAAGCTAAAAGGTTTTTTTAACTGCCTATCTTATTATTTTTAATTCCCATAGTTTATTTTAAAATAATATTTGTTGTGGGGTATTAGTAGTTACTTTATAATAACTTTCTCATTTCTCTCTTACTCTTTCTCAATAGTTGAGAATATGAGGCTCAGCAAAGGATAAAGACTTTGTTCAAGGTCATGCAGCTAAATACTGGTTGGAGCTGGGGTTTTAATCCTGTTATGTGTAACTGAAAAAGTACCATGGGATTATATTTTCCCTGATTAATTTAATTCAACAACAAATTATATAAAGATGTTGTGTTATGGAGATGAATTAGATAATGAATGTAAAATCGCCAGGAATGTAAATGAACTATCCAAATTAATGTAGCAGTTTCACTGTGAAATTAAAGGTAGGAGATTCATTGGAGAATAGTTGAGATCTGGCTTGCCTTTGAGCAGTTTAGAAGTCATAGAGCTTTCTCGTTTATAAAATTTTTGAGATGTCCTCTGAATATTTATGTCTGATACATTATGAACCAGATGTCTTCCCAGTGGATTTTTTTTAATATTAAAACTGGCATTTAGTAAGCCATTTAAATGATGATGATGGTGGATGCATTTAAGATTTCTTTGCAGTGATGACCTTTCAGCAGACTAGTTCTTACAACAGGATTGGAAAGTGTTCTCCCTTGCGTTCAACACCAGTTTTATTTTGTACCTTTGAAGGTGCCATTCTATTTGGGTGCTGAATATCTAGCAGTGAAAAAAAAAAAAAAAGACAAATTATAAACAAGCTTATTACGCACAGTTGACCCTTGAACCACGTGGAAGTTATAGTCAGCCCCCTGAATACACGGTCCCTCTGCATCCATGAATTCAGCCAACCACAGATCCTGTGTTAAGTACTGCAGTATTTACCGTTGGAAAAAACCCTCCTATAAATGAACCCATGCAGTTCGAGCCAGTGTTGCTCAAGGGTCAGCTGTGTATATCTTGAGAGAAGTGCTGTGGAGAAATGATTTGTGAGTGGGTCCGGCAGGCAAGGCAGCATACAATAGGCCCTGAGGTGAAGCGTGTCGTAAGGAGCCTGCCCGAGGCCAGTGTTGCTGGAGGACGGAGTGAGGCACAAGTGGGAGCATCTGAGGCTGGCTCAGTGGCAAGGCGTCTAACATGCAGGGCCATAAGAAGGGATTTGGATTTTATTCAGAGAGCCGTGGGGAGATTTCTAGGAAGGGTCCCAACTGGGACCAGTGTAAGATATTAAGACGTTGTAGGAAGACCAGGCGGAAAGCTGATGCTGCAGACCAGGGTTTCCCAGCTATGCGGTCTTGGCATTCAGGGCTGGCTGACTCTTTGTCCAGTCGCTATTCTGTATCTTGAATCGGCATCTCTGGCTTCTACCCACTAGGTAGAGGCAGAGAGTAGCAGCTGTCCTGTCACTTTCCAAGTTGTGCCCACCACAGCGTCTGCAGACATTTCCAGGAGTCCCTTGGGGGGATGCGGTATTCCTCAGTTGTGAGTCACTGCTCATAACCAGAGGGAAGGAAGACGGGGTGGAGTGATGGCAGTGGAGGCAGAAAGACGTGCTTAGATTTGAGACCCACTTAGGTAGAAGAGGATGTGCTGGATTACAGGGATTCAGACAGATTCCTTGGACAGAGAATCCTCCACTCATCTTCATTGCCAGGCTTTTCTGGAAAAGCTTCCTTTGAGGTTTTTGGAAACCTTAAAATTCACCCACAGTCATCCTCACTCTATCTCGTGCCTTAGATCTTCCAAACATTGTGTCTGCTTTGTGTTCTGTAGACAGAAAAGATCTATCCCCTCCCTACACACAAACCACCCCACTTCAAACCCCAGAGAGGTGACGGAGGTGCTTGGTCTCTCTCACCAGGAATCCTGAAGTGGGTGAAGCTGATCGACAACTTCGAAGGAGAGTACGACTATGTGACCAATGAGGGCACGGTTTTCACGTTCAAGACAAATCGCCACTCTCCTAACTACCGCCTGATCAACATTGACTTCACGGACCCCGAGGAGTCCAGGTGGAAAGTGCTGGTTCCTGAGCACGAGAAAGACGTCTTAGGTAAGAGTGCGTGCTGCTTGAAGGTTGTGCTTTCGTTTCTGCTAAGAATGTCAAGACACTGGTGTATCTCTCATTCTCTTGTAACCGGTTACAAGGTAAAGAACCTTCAATTTATGATCCTGAAAAGTCTTAATAGAGCAGCCAAGTGTGTATTACCATGTGACTTTTTATAATTAGCACAACATTGTATAGGATCTTCATAAACATTGTGAAGGTATGAATCCAGACCTTCAAAGGCGGAGCTTTTTTATTAAATAACGGGCTGTCTTTATGTAGCTGTTATCTGATAATAAACGCTAATGTTTAAATTTTTTTTAACTATTTGGATTCAGAATCCTTAGTTTTTAGCTTTGGAATAACTTTGGCTGTTCATTTTATTTATTGTAGATCTTAGACTGGATTTATAGTCCTCTTACCAGAAGAGAAGAGAGATTATTGTCAGATTCAGCTGAGATCCATTGCTCTTGCTGCTGTGTGCACTGTGCTACAGTAACGTCTTAAGAGCATCACTTCTGAGTCCATCATGTTTCACAGCCCCTTTAAATTCCCATTTATTCACTTTCTCAGTGATTTTCCAAAAATGATATACTGCTTTATAAGTTACTTATTGCCTGAAAGCTGGATTTGACTTCAAATGAGAAAAGGAGAGTCGAATACCTTCAAGCTAGGGAAGAGCTTGCTTGTGGAGGTGAACTTCTGATAGGTTGAATAGGAATAAAATCTAGGGCCGTTCCACGGGAAGGTATAAGGTGTATAATCAGGAAAGTAATTCTTTGTGGAAACGGCAGCGTGGCCCTGTGTCGGACGAAGCAGTCCTGATGGTTTTTCAGTGACTCAGAGCCAGATCCAGGTGCATATCCTGGAAAAGTAAGGACCCTTCCTCCCTGGCTCAAGGCAGCATGCTCTGTGCCTGCAGATAATTCATCCTGGCCTGGCTTGTAGAGCAGGAGGTGGGTACACAATTACAGCTGAGTTTCAGGAAGTGCTTCACTCATGCGCTCCCCTCTGCCCCTGGACACCTGGTTAACCCCTCCACCCACTTCTGTACGGAGGCCTCTTACACCTCGGGCAGTCCTATCAGACGGGACCCAAGACAGCCCTGTCCATGCCTTTACCTGCTCAGCCCCTATCTGCAGCCCAGGACTGCAGCTCATCCCAGGCTCTTCTCTGTCCATACCTGCTTCTCAGCTTGGATTAGGCATCGGTGCTCTCTCTCTCTCAGCTGAGTTCTCCTGGTGGGGCGGGGACTTAATAACAGGACAGGGGCTCTTTCCAAGGAAGCCTGTTCATCTGTCTCCTCAAAACCTTCTGTTCACTCTCTGGACCTCATATGTTGGATGAAGGACCTGAGAATCTTAGAACAGGTTTCCTGCCTTCTCCGTTATCATCTTCATGTGAGGAAACCGGTTTGCAGCGACTTTGGCTTCTGTGCAAACTGAGACAGAATGTCCCCTCCAGGGGTGGTAAGATCCAGCTCTTGGTGCGCACTTGTTAATTGCCACCGGAGGGCCCCTCGGGCCTTGGTGGGTCCAAAGGAGACGGTGGCACAAGTCTTCGTGAAGATTGCCCTGGGTGCTTTTCAGGTGAAGGTCAGGTTGGAACAGTGATTCTCTTGTATGGAACCATCAGAAATGCAAATATTTCCCAAGGCATGTGAATTTTCTGCCTTTTAATGCCCACCCCCCCACCCCACCCCCAAAGCAGTTTTAACTATACCTTAAGGTGACAATCCTGTCTCACCTGCAGATTTAATGAAATGCAAATCAATGCTCGTTGATTTGTGGGAGTGGTGATGTATTTTTATAACCTTCTCTCTGAAAGGTTATAAGTTCTTTACACTGGAAAGGGGAAACCTTCAATATTCACTAGAACTCATCAATTCAAAGAGAAGCACAGGTAAATTTGCAATATATCAGCACGGGATGCCCTACTGAGAATAAAAACTAGAGATGAATCATAAGGTACAGCTGTTAAGTCAGATCCTTTATTAACGACAGCCTACAAATCACCTTGTCCTTTTCTTATTCCCTTTGTCTGTTTTAGAATCCTGACGTGCTCGTAGTTAACACAGATTGATTATTTTTTTGACAGAAATAATTTTCTTCCTTCCCCCCACCTCCTTTCTTTGAAACATTAAAGCCACATGAAATACATTGCTTGATTGAAGTACTTTAAAAAAATCATATTGGCCGATGAGCAAATGACTCTTAGGTGTAATAGTTGTTTTTTATATCCTGACTTGAGAAGTTTGCAGTAGGAACCTAAAGAACCTGATGAGACTGGGGCCCCTGGTGGCCCTCAGAGCTCCCTCTGGCCCGTGTCTTGTTGAGCATTGATAATGTCATATGTGTGAGCTGCTAGTTTCCTGGGTTATAAACACAAGCGGTATTAAAAGCCCCTTGCCCTGCTCCATACCATGAAAACCAAGAAAGGCTCATCTTTTCCACGTTCCTGAGCTGCTCCCTGCAGCCCTGTGCTGGCTTGCATTTGCCGCAGCCTGTCTCTCTGGTGGCCTGTCTTTGTCACTGGCCGATCTCGTCCAGAGCACAGTGGATTGTGCTCAGGCCTGCCCGCACCACTTCCTCCTCTCCTCCTCTGCCCGCTTACCCCCGCTCTTCCAGCTCCATCACCAACAGCACAACACTGAAGCTGCGCCTGGGCACGGGGAAAGGAGGGGCGGGGCTCCTGTCTCTGCCTCACCCTCAGATCCCCCTCCTCATCGCAGCCTGGTGGCTCTTCCTGGGGATGCCCTTCGTTTCTTGGCCACCCTTCTCCCGACTTTGTCCCCAGCTCCAAGTGGGGCTCTGCTTGGCTTCCTGGGGTTCTGCTCCGCCCCCCATGTACCCTGCTTTTCTCTGGCCAGCCATGGGATGTATACATCCGTCACTGCTGTCACCCTTTGTGTATGTCACCCTTTTGTCCAACAGTAGCTCCGCAGTAATGACTGAGTCAGAACTAAAGTTCCCCTACCCAGCTCACCAAACCCCCTCAGACCTCCCACCACCAACCCCACTCACCCCCAGAAGGGACAGCGGTCTTCTTCTTGAAAACGGGCTTCTCACTCGCTTTCTTTCCCAGTCTTCCCCGCCTCCTGCTTCACTCCTGGCTCATTCGCCCTTCCTGGTTCACTCATATTCCTTTTCTCTCTTCTTATCCCCAGCTCTGGCCTTAGTTCCTTGAGTTGTGTTTTCCCACCTTCGTGCCCGACAGAGAGCTGCCCTGTACCCAAAACCACCCAGGCACCCCCACCTTCACTGTCCCCCAGCTGTAACTCAGCGCTTGCTCAAGGGCTCCCACTTATTTTGAATCTCAACCAGCCACTCACTCACCTTTGTTTACACGTTACTACTTATATTTTTACATAATTGTGTCTCAAGGGCAAAAGTGACCTCATCTCCTTGCTGGTCTGTCCAGCACCTTGCAGAGTGCCAAGCACATGCCAAGCAAGGGTTTGGTACATTCTTACTGAATAAACAATCTTGGCAGATGAGGAGCATGGTTCAGGTTTTGTTGTTTTCCATCTGTACGTCCTGTAACATGATACTGGACACAAAACAGGGCTGCAGGGTCAGTTGTATTACACACGTTATTGAGATCATCAAAGGCTCCTGGTCCCAGGTGGAGAATGTGTTATTGCCTCTGGACCTGACATTGGCAGTGATTTATTAGAGGGATATACCGAAAACGCAACGAACAAGTAAAGCCAATCATAAAATCACTCAGCCAGTCTCGGTGCTACAGAGCACAGCGTAGAGCCCCAGAACTGTTGTTCAGTGAAATGAGCATGTTTTTGGCTAATTTTCAAAGCCACATTAGGTTTTATGCGTCCTTATCTTTTCAGAGTGGGTAGCTTGCGTCAGGTCCAACTTCTTGGTGCTGTGCTACCTGCACGACGTAAAGAACACCCTGCAGCTTCACGACCTGGCCACTGGTGCTCTCCTCAAGACCTTCCCGCTGGAGGTCGGCAGCGTCGTGGGGTACAGCGGTCAGAAGAAGGACACCGAGATCTTCTATCAGTTTACTTCCTTTTTATCTCCAGGTGAGAGTCTTTTCACCAACATGGTCCAGTTTAAAAATCATACTCCCATTTGGGTTTCTTTTGATAAACTGAAATATGACGCCATGTTATATTGAAAATCACACGTGCTGTGTTACAGCCAGAATCACTTAATATAAACAGGTAAAACGGATGCTCAGAACGAAGGGAAACATGAACACCTAAAACGGCACTCTCATTAATCTTATATCCTGACTCTCTCTTCTGGGGACGGGACCAGCTGTTTTTTTAGGTTGATTTGAAAAATCGGCATGAACAAGTAAAACCATAGATTCAGCCTTTATATATATCAAAACACACACAGCACAGATAACTAAAAGTGTTAAAAAAAATCTGTAGTCACATCTGACATTTAAAAGCTGTTTTAAAACTGAGACTACATTCCGCTTTTGTTAAGCTGGATTAAAATAAAATTCTAAAAGTATAATCTTACATCATATGGAGGGGGAAAAAAAAACTTGTTACTTGGTTCTAGTAGAAAAGGAAGAAAACATTTGCAATTTTGTGGCATCAGTTAATTTTCCCCAAAGTAAACATAACTTTTTTTATACCTTTTTTTTTTTTTTTTAGGTTTTTCACACTCGCTTTGCTTGTTTGGGTTTTTTCCTGTCTCTGCACTTGGCTGTATTCAGCATTTCTGTTATAGCCAAAGCTATAACACCCTGACTTGTCCCAGGAGCCTGGCCAGTTGGCAATTTGCAGTTGACTGGGCAGACCTTATCCTGAAAGCAATCTGGCTGAAGAAATATCTGCATGTTCCTTATTTGTTTTTCAAGCTCCTTCATCGTCCTTTTGGTCCTAGCCAGTTTTGTTGCGGTTGTTTGGTTCTTGGCAAATAAAGCAGGTGTAGGGGAGAGCCGAGCAGGAGTAGAAATGACTTTGTCCTCCTCCCAGGGTTTGGCAGATGACAGTGATGGCTGATCCACTTCTTTGCGTGTGCCTCAGAGTCACAGAACAGGCAGTCTTTAAGGAATCTTAACTGTCATGGCAGGTTGCTGTCAGGGTTATTAAATCAAAAGAATAATGCTCTGTACATAGGTCTGATGGTCCATCTGGGACACATAGGAATCTTTACTCACCCACACACCTTTCAGAGGATCTCACAAAGATGTGGAAACCAGGGCCAGGAGCCCTGAACTGACAGGTCAAGAGCCTCACGTCAGGGTGTCCTGCTCCTCACCACTCCTCCCCAAAGCCTGGAGGACAGTGGCAGCCAGTGGACAGGAACCAAGGAAAATTGCTTTCCTCCTCTCAGCCCAGGGCTGTGGGGTCTGCACTGTTTTCCTCAACTTACACTGGTTCCAGAAATTGAACTTGGAAAACCTCATAGCCTTTAAACAGTTTTAATGGATAAAGAGCAACAAGGAGAACAGAGCAAGGCTGACTCACCTGCTCTTCATAAAAGCCAGAGTCCCCAGCGGCCTGTAAACCACCTTTAGTGACCCCATGTGGCCATTTATTTCAGGGACAAGTTCATCATTACCCGAAGATGAAAGGGCTCATTGTCCTAGCATAAAATGATGGGTTCTCTGCCAAGCAGTGAAATATTATCTGTGACTCTGGCCATGAAGTCTGGAAAGAGAAGTGTGTTCCTGATTCTGTACCAGCAGGCAGCTCCTGAGCAAGCTTTATTTGTCACTGCAATGCTTTCTTCTTCTCCTTCATCTTTTCCTAATTTGTTTTGCCTCCAGCCTTGTCTTTTCTCTCCTTAATGTAATCTGATACCTAAAATCAGAGAACAGGGCTTCCAGGCTCAGACCTTCTGAACCAAATGGAAAAATAAATAATTAAACTAGATTCCAAGAGCAGGAAATCGTCAGTGTGTACATATGTACACATCCATGTACATGCATGTCTGCTTTTCAAAGGCTGTCTTGCACTGCTTTCCGAAGGTTGACTGTCCACTGCTGCAGTAAACAACAGACACTAAATTATAAATAAAGCTCCAGGGCCAAAAGTACCTGCTGCGCCGACTGCTGTGGACGCCTGATACATCTGGCAGGTGTACACCTGCTGACTTTGCTTCCCATGGAAATACATGGTGAAGACATGTCTTGAGCAAAGCCATCTGGAAGAAAACAGACCCACGTTGTAACGTAAATTCTTATAGCCTAATGATGTTTTGTGTCCTTGTCTCAATTGGTTTGCTAAGTATAAGAATCGGGTATTGGATTGGAGAAAACATCCTAGAGTCATGAATCAGAGAGGATTGTTTAGGTGATCTTTAGGGAGTAATTTCAAAGTTTAAGGGCAAAAGAGAACCAAATTCGGAAGTTCCTTGAGACCAGAGAAGATGTCTTGGACTTGAGGAGATGGGTCGTCTGATGAAAACAGTGCTTTAACAAGGCTATTCTAGCAAAAGGAAAGAGGGAGGGGCAATCAGTTCAGATACTCCTGCTACAATTGGAAATAAATGTAAGGAGGTGAAAGAGATGGGAGTTAAAAGGGAGGGGCAATTCTAGGAGAGTTGCGACTGCACTTGGAGGAAGACAGGCAACCAAGGCAAGTTTGGAGCACGATGCACTTATTCCCTGTGGCTCAAACCATTTAGTGGTTGAGCCAAGTGATGCTGTATTCATGGGACCTGGGAGGGTTGTCTAAGGTTCACTCCAGGCTTCTGTGTGTTGTAATAATCCAGTACAGCCATCCCAGTTGCATGGTTCTGAGAAACAGAAGAAATCAAAGAACTTTCCCAGACTCTTTGGGAAAAGCATAAAAATGCTGTAAGAGCAGATGTAGGTCGGTAGCAGTGTTGAAGGAAAGGGACAGAGATTTCCTGTGTACTCCCTGTCCCTACACGTGCACTGCCTCCCCTGTTATCAACATCCCCTACTCCAGTGATACAGTTGCTACAGTTGATGAACCTGCATTGACACATCACAATTGCTTAAAGTCCATAACTTACCTTAGGACTCACTCTTGGTGTTGTACATTCTGAGTGTGGAAAAATGTATCATGACCTGTATCCATCAGTATGTGTTTTTATGGTACCATGCAGAGTAATTTCAATACCCTAGAAAGTCTGTGCACTCTGCCCTTTTCATCCCTTCTCCCCCTAGCCCCTGGCAACCACTGATCTTTTTACTGTCTCTATGGAGACAGCTTTGTCTTTTCCAGAATGACCTATAGTTAGAATCATATTAATAGATAATATAGACTTTTCAGATTGGCTCCTTCACTTAGTAATATGCATTTAAGGTTGTTGCATGGCTTAATGGCTTATTTATTTTTTGAATTGTCTGGATGTTCCACCATTTACTTACGCATTCACCTTCTGAAGGACATCTTGGTTGCCTCCAGCTTTTGGCAGTCATGAATAAAACTGCTCTGAATATCTGTGTACAGGTTCTTGTGTGGACACATTTTCAACTCCTTTGGATAAATGATCAAAGAGTGCAAAAACATTTTAAGAGACTTGTTTTTGTGTTTTTTTAATTTTAATATCCTTAAAACCCGACCTGTAATTGGATGAAACAGTGTCTACATGGGTCATCTTTGCCGAGTTCTTTTGCTTTTCTTTGCATATCCAGTTTTCCAGATTCCCCTGTCGATCCTTTTGCAGTTTCTCCTAGAATTGTCCCTTTCTTTTAACTCCCATCTCTTTCACCTCCTTACATTTATTTCCAATTATAGCAGGAGTATCTGAACTGATTGCCCCTCCCTCTTTCCTTTTGCTAGAATAGCCTTGTTAAAGCACTGTTTTCATCAGGAGACCCATCTCCTCAAGTCCAAGACATCTCCTCTGGTCTTAAGGAGCTTCCGAATTCAGTTCCCTTTTGCCCTTAAACTTTGAAATTATTCTCTAGAGATCATCTAACCAATCCCCTCTGATTCATGACTCTAGGATGTTTTCTCCAATCCGTTACCGGATTGCTATACTTAGCAAACCAATTGCGACAGGACACAAAACATCATTCGGTTCTGTTCAGTCGCTCAGTCATGTCCGACTCTTTGCGACCCCATGAATCGCACCACGCCAGGCCTCCCTGTCCATCACCATCTCCCAGAGTTCACTCAAACTCATGTCCATCGAGTCCGTGATGCCATCCAGCCATATCCTCTGTCATCCCCTTTTCCTCCTGCCCCCAATCCCTCCCAGCATCAGACTCTTTTCCAATGAGTCAACTCTTCGCATGAGGTGGCCAAAGTACTGGAGTTTCAGCTTTAGCATCATTCCTTCCAAAGAACACCCAGGGCTGATCTTTGGCCATAGGGATTCACGTTACAACGTGAATCTGCAGTGGGCTCATCTGGACTGACCCAGATGGATCTGAAAATAGAAAATATCCATCAAGTAATTTAAGCACTGGTACCTTTAGGTGTAACCCAGCCTCCTCCAAAGTGCCACTTCTGCCCCAAACAGAAGAACAGAGATCAGGTACTTGGCACCTTTCTCCCAACAGGAGCCAGCCCATGTTGTATAATTTCATCCTTCTGCTAGAGGCTTTGATGTCTCGATTTTTCTAGATAAACAGGCATTTATAGTGTGTTTCCTACTCACTGTCTTTCACTTGAGATATTTCATTCTAGTACTTTGGTGACTTTTCTCAGGGCACTGCCCCAGGAACTGGTTGGTGGTTAGAGCTGGGAATCCGGGCTCCCCATCCTTTGTGATTCACTATAGCTCAGGTAACAGTGATGCTGGGTGAGTCCAGGGCTTAAATGGCTCATGCTTGTTGTGCAATCTCGTTGTCATTGTTTGGTGGTTTGGATTTATTTTTTTTTTTTTGAGGATGGAGATGCTGTTTGTGTTTTGAGGAAGTGGAAGTGAAGTGAAGTCGCTCAGTCATGTCGGACTCTTTGCGACCCCATGGACTGTAGCCTACCAGGCTCCTCCGTCCCTGGGATTCTCCAGGCAGGAATACTGGAGTGGGTTGCCATTTCCTTCTCCAGGAGGAAGGAAGTGGGACAGGTACTAATGAAGAAGCTTTTCAAAAATTAACATATATGTGAAGATAGCCTTTGCCCTCAAGACTACATTTATCTGGGCAAGTACAGTACTCAGTGTGTCTGGTAATTTAGAATGTATGCCCGGAGTATAGTCTGAAAATATTTTATGTCTAAGGATATATTCCAACAAATATCCAAATACAGCTTCAACTAAGAAAGCCATTACTTCAGTCCTATTAGGTATCTCCCACTGCCAATGTTAATCATATATTGTATGATTATATTATAAACCTTAAAATAATTTGTAAGCATGGGAATTGCAATAACATTCATGGGGATTAACAGTCTTTTTGTTAAAGTATCTAAACATATTGCTCTTTGCCAGTGGGGAGCAGAGTGCTGTTTTGCAGCTGTTAGTGAAGTTCATACATACACAGAAGAGTTGAAAAGAAAGCACGCTGCTATTTTATCACATGATCAATCAGTTTGAATGTACCCTGTGGGAGTAACTGCTTAGTTTCTGGTTTTGCAGCAAGTATCAGGATCTCTAAATTGATTTTTCATATACTGACAGCGTATGTTTAAAGTATTATGTGGGAGGGCTGTTTCCACACCAGCCACTCTGGATGATTAATTCTGTTATCATAAACGATAGCAGTGTCGTTGTTTTCAAACAGTAGTGATTTATCTTACTTATTGTTTCTTTGATTTGTTCTTTTTTGTTGTTAAGTTTTACTTATTTTATTTTGGGGGCTGTGATGGGTCTTCGTTGCTGCCCCTGGGCTTTCTCTCATTATGGAGCATGGGGGCTGCTCTCTAGTTGCAGTGTGCAGGCTTCTTCTTGCAGAGCACAGGCTCTGGGGCATGCAGGCTTCAGTAGCTGTAGTGTGGGAGCTCAGTAGTTATGGCACACGGGCTTAGTTGCTCCACACCATGTGGGATCCTCCTGGACCAGGGATCAAACCTGTGTCCCTGGCATTGCAAGGTGAATTTTTATCCACTGGACCACCATGGAAGTCCCTTTGATTTAGATATTAAATATTAGAATGTAGTAGCATTAAATTTGGAGAAGGCAATGGCACCCCACTCCAGTACTCTTCCCTGGAAAATCTCATGAACGGAGGAGCCTGGTAGGCTGCTCTCCATGGGGTCGTGAAGAGTCGGACATGACTGAGCGACTTCACTTTCACTTTTCACTTTCAGGCATTGGAGGAGGAAATGGTAACCCACTCCAGTGTTCTTGCCTGGAGAATCCCAGGGAGGGGGGAGCCTGGTGGGCTGCCGTCTCCAGGGTTGCACAGAGTCGGACACGACCGAGCGACTTAGCAGCAGCAGCAGCAGCAGCATTAAATTAAGGAAATGGTATTTTAATTAGTGGTTAAAATAGCTAAAAGTTAATTGTGTATTCATCAATGTGTGTTGTGCACTTGGATAGTCAGAACTTTAAAGGCAATTCTGAAAGACTCCCTGAAAGGCTGTCTTTGGTCCCTGATTGCATGTGTGTGTCCACAGAGGCATGGGTGTCAGGAAGCAATAGTCCCAGAGTCCCCATCAAGAGACCCCTGATTGGCTGTTGACTTTGGGCACATCGTTTGAGTTTTCCATCTCAATCCCTGCTCAGGTGAAATAGCCCTACATGAAGTATCCCATCTTCTTTGGCCTGTACTCCTAAGTGACCGGGCGTCGGGAAGGACCTGTTATGTTTCTGCAGTTAGGTTTTACCTCTGCTCTTAGTCCTGGAATGCGTTAGAATCTCCTAAAATGATACAGAGGTGAATGTTGTAAAAAAGAAGACCACATGCGATGGCGATGATGCAGTGGGAACTTATATAGCATTACATAGTCCCCATGCCAGGCTGTTTTGAGGTCTCTTTCTGCAGTGACCTTAAACGCACTACTGACTATGCTTTGTGATCCTTGCCCTTCTTGTATCTAGTGAGTTTATGGACTGAACTAAGATGTCCGTTTCCTTCTAGGTATCATTTATCACTGTGATCTGACCAAAGAGGAACTGGAGCCCAGAGTCTTCCGAGAGGTGACTGTGAAAGGAATTGACGCTTCCGATTACCAGACAGTCCAGGTAGGGGGTATTTTATCTTGACAATGTGAGTTAAAAAATCTGACTTTCAGGCCAGGCTGTGCACACTCCAGTTTGTCAGCAGCTATAGAGGTAACCCACAGCAACACCGGCCACAGATACTTGGGAACACCTGCTGCTTCTGGGCATTGAGCTCGGCAAGGTCCCTGCCCTCTTGGAGTTTACAGATTCTGCCACTCTTGACAGGAAGCCAGAGTCGCTTCTCTGGGGGATCAAAGCAACACAGTTTGTCTGCTTGCTTCAAAGTGGATTGTTTTCTGGCTCAGGTCTCGTGATGTGATTAGTAATAACAGATTTTCTCTACATGAAGTATTCACTCAAGTGCTGGAAGGCAGTCTTTGCAGTCTAAAGTTCATCCGTATGTCTGCCTGGCACAGGGTGAGCGCTCAATAAAACATTAGAATGGATGAATTAACTGTCTAACTGCCATCCGTGGCAAGCTCACTCTCTGGTCACCATCCTTTCAGGTTAAGAATCTCCATTTTTGTTGTTTTCTCAGTGGCCCACAGGCACTGAGTCTCCCAGAAATCAGATCACTCATTGACAAATGATGCAAAGTGACTCTGTTCCTTTGCAATGGCAGGTCACCTGCCAGGTACCAGGTGTTTCATCAGGGCTCTCCTACCAGGGGGCCTGGACCACAGAGACCCAGGTTAGGATTCAGAGTGTTGTTTCCAAAGGAAAGTTAGGAAAAACAAAGAGCACTGGATACCCTGAGAATGTTACTGTGAAACTGGAGCATCATTTTAACAGGGTGAATTGCCCTTCACCTGTCTAAGAGAAGTCTAGATGACAGACTAGATCTAGATCAAAGATAAAACTGTTTGGCTGGCTGAATCTGGCCCAGGGCTACAGATCGCCAGCCCCTCTTCTATATCAGGGCCTCTGGTTTTTTGGAGAATAGCCATGTTTGTTTACATAGTGTCTGTGGCTGCCTTAGTGCTGTAACAGTGCAGCAGAGACTGGCCCACAAAGACTAAAGTGCTTAAGTATTTGGCCCTTCAGGACAAAGTTTGCTGATCCTTGATCTATATAAATAGTACTTATAAAGTCAGAGAGCATTCTCATTAGAGGTCCAGGACCTTTGTCTTCAAGCTCTGTCAGCTTGAAGACTGAAGCCTGCATGTATTGACTGATACGTCTTGGTTGACATAGGATGAGTCATTTAACTTTTCTGCCAGTTTTTTCAGCTCAAAACAGATAGTACCCATTTTGCAGGATTCCTGCAGGATTATATGATATGATAATATTCCTGCAGGATATGTGAGATGATATATATAGGCATACCTCGTTTTACTGTTCTTTGCTTCATTGTGCTTTGCGGATACTGTTTTTGTTTTTTTGTTTTTTTTTTTTTTTTTTTTTTACAAATTGAAGGTTTGTGGCAGTTCTGCATCGAGCATATCTGTTGGTGCCATTTTTCCGACAGCATTTGTCTATTTCATGCGTCTGTGTCACATTTTGGTAATTCTTGTAGAATTTCAAACTATTTCATTATTGTTATATTTGTTATGATCTGTGATCTTTCATGTTGTTACTGCAAGAAAGATTATGACTCACTGAAGGCTCAGGTGATGTTAGCATTTTCTAGCAATTAAATATTCTTTAAGGTATGTACAGCATTTTTTAGACTTAATGTTGTTGCACACTGAATATTGTTGTTGTTGCTCAGTTGCCCAGTCGTGTCTGACTCTCTGTGACCCCCTGAACTGCAGCATGCCAGGCCTCCCTGTCCCTCACCATCTCCTGGAGTTTGCCTAAGTTCATGTTCATTGCATCAGTGATGCCATCCAGCCATCTCATCCTCTGACCCCCTCTTCTCCTTCTGCCCTTGATCTTTCCCAGCATCAGGAACTTTTCCAGTAAGTCGTCTGTGTGCATCAGATGACCAAAATACTGGAGCTTCAGCTTCAGCATCAGTCCTTCCAGTGAATATTCAGGGTTGATCGCCATTAAAATTGACTGGTTTGATTTCCTTGCTGTCCAAGGGACTTTCAGAAGTCTTCTCCAGCACTGCAGTTTGAAGGCATCAATTCTTTGGCATTCTGCCTTCTTTGTAGTCCAGCTTTCTCAACCGTACGTGACACTGAATAGACTACAATATAGTGCAAACGTAACTTTTCTATGCACTGGGAAATCAGAAAATTCGTCTGACTCGCTTTATTGTGACGCTTGCTTTATTTGGGGGGTCTGGAACTGAATCTGCTGTGTCTCCAAGGTCTGCCCATATTAAGGGTCTGGCACATAGGGCTCAGTCAGTAAAGAATCTGCCTGTAATACAGGAGACCTGGACTTGATTCCTGGGTGGGGAAGACCCGCTGGAGAAGGGCATGGCAACCCACTCCAGTATTCTTGCCTGGAGAATCCCATGGACAGAGGAGCCTGGTGAGCTCTAGTCCATAGGGTTACAAAAAGTCAGACATCACAGAGACTTAACACTTTCATGTAGAATGTAATCAGGTTTTTGTTTTTTTTTTCCCAAAAAGTGTTAGAAGTAAATATGGCAGACTTTTAGGTTTCTTTAGCTAGTTTGGCTTCTTTCATTTTCAAGGTGAGCCATTGCCTGGAGAGGGATCTTCTAGGGGCCATAGCCCCAGTCTAGTGTTTGTATGGTTCATTCATTCACACTAGTCCTCCATTAGACTTTTAACGTAACTTTTAGGCTGCCATGCCTTGCTGTTTTTCATTTTCCTTGTGTGTAGACATTGCGTGCCTGTCAGCTGTAACATTTGGCCTTCTCAGGAACTACTTCTAGTCCTTGCCTGGAGATCCTCAGGGCAATGGAGTGGGGAGGGTGTGTGTCTGTGTGTGTGTCTATGTGTGTGTGTCTTTGTGTCTGTGTGTGCTGCAAGACACTGCCTCTCCCGTCAGTAATGGAAAGCATTCCCGGGCAGTGAGAAGTGACTGTCCCCTCGTGGCTGCTCTAGGATTGGGCACTGTAGCCCATGAGACACCCCTTCCCTCAGCCCTCATGTTCTCTTCATCTCTGCTGTGCAGCCCCTCAGGTCTGTATTTTTTTTAAAAAATTCTCTTTTCTACTTCCCACAGCTCATGTCAAAGTGAGTAACGGTGGAGTTTGTGGCAGGGAGGAGGGACCTGTGATCATGACAGCTGCCTTGAAGGCAGCTTCTTATAGGAAAGTGGCTTTTCCTTCTCGGGGAGGATGGTTGGAGTTGTTTTTCCTATCAAGTAGCTGTTTTTTTCTATTCTTTACAGATGGTACACAAACTAGTTACAACCTAATATGTGTTGTTTTAAGATATAAATGAAAAGATAAAACTTTACAGCCAAGCACATGCTTGTGTGGAGTAGAAATCCCTCAGCCCTGGGCACAGCAACCTGAGATTTCCAGATTAAACTGGGGAGAAAGTATACTCGGGAGATGCCGGTCGCGTGCCATTGGAAAAGGCACTGAAGTCCTCTGTGTGCGGCTTTCCACTTCACAAAGAAAATTCCCCTAAAGTCGACCTACTGAAATACTTAGGAGCTTTTATTTGTACAAGTGCAGTAGGGGAAAAAGGATGAAAAGATTCATGGGACGTATTTAAGGGGATTGAGTAACTGGAGAGAACACACTGGTTTTACAACTTTTATGAAGGTATAATCTCTAGCATAATGCCATCAGGAGACTTGAATATGTTGCTTATACACATCATACATATTGCACTGCATTATTTAAGTAGAATTCTTGTTTTGGGTAAAGGTGGCTTTGGAATGTACCGTGATACCACAGTACTGTAGACCGAAAGCCCATTTTGCAGTGGCTTAGCCCAGGTGTGCACAGCAGAGCTTTGACAGGAAATGTGAGTGTGACTTCTGTGCTCACATTGTGATCAGACTCTCAGCAGAGTTGCCAACAATGACCAGCCTGTAAAAGCAGGCCCCAGAGAAGGGTTTGTGCAAGAGTGGAAAAAATCCTCATAGTGTATAATAGAAACCACAGCATTTGGGGGTGTAAGGGGAAGATTCATTTTTTGTTTTCAGTTACTTCAGGGTAGTGCTGCTTTTGATTTTGCATGACCCTGGTATTCGTATTTATTCTGTATGTGATTTTAAAAGAAAATTCCCTGGGATAATTGTTATTCCTTCTTACATTTTATGTACATTATCATTTTGAAGCAAATACTGCCCAGATTACCCTGCATGGTTGGTCAGTGCAGTTAATGGTGGTCACAGACATGCATGTCCACCTGGTGGTGTAGCTCATAAGATGCACTAAGTGAAGGAGAGAGAAAAAGGGGGGTCAAAGAAACACATGGCTAAACCAGCCACGGGGCTCTTCTTTGTGTGATGTGCTTTCATTCAGGACCAGAGATCTTGAATGGTGGTGGGGGCATGTGGGGTGGGAGTGTCCTGTTTTGCTGACATACACAGAACATACCTACTCTATAGTCTTTACCCAGTCCTGACTCCAGCTGTGGGAGAAATTTCATCTGTATAGGAAATACAATTTTGAAAATCAGATCCTGGAAGAACTTTCTCTTCCAGTCTGTGGTACACATAAAAATTAAGTTTTGGATAGGTTTATCATAACTGCAGTTGACTGATCTTTTTCCTCTTTTTATTATGAATGACATGACCACTATGTACTATTGGTTAGAACATCTGTGCACATGTCTTTAAAAAGGAAATATTGAGCATTAGAAATTACATTAATAACAAAGGTTTTGTGATAAGTGATTTATATGAAAAGAATCTTGTCTACATTTATGATCAGTAATATGTTTCATTTTAAACCGAAGGGAAAAAATAGGAAAATTTACTCTGTCGATAAATATTTATGTGCAATGTGCAATGCCAGGTGGTACTGTTTGAATCCAGAGATGTTCCAGACACAGGCACTGTCCCTGGAAAGTTTGCAGTCAGGCTGGAAAGCTGAGACACAGAGCTCTGAGAGGTCAGATACCCCAAGATGTTATCACAGTGATCAGGGGAAAGGTGAAAGTGTCCGTTGGCACTGTGATATCCTGGTCAAGGTGCCCAGGGATTCTTCCTGGGAGAGGTGGAACCTGGGTTGGGCTTTGAGGGATGGCTGCTTTTGTAAGCCCCAGGCCCCTACTGGGCCTCCTGAACAATGTCACCACAATTCTTCATTCAGAGAGCCTCTACCTTTTCGTAGCAGTTTAATTTCATAATTTCACAGTAAGTTCAAGAAGAAAGGAGTCCTGCCCTCAGCATCCTGTGCAGGACGGCTGCCTCTGACAGCTCTTTCTTGTGGATAAAATAGTGTTTGCACTGTGGCTGAGCGTGGCATGACAAAGGATGCAGTGTGGCAAAAATGCGCTTTTTGGTTTCTCGGTGTCTCGTTTGTGTTCAGCCAAAAATTTTTGACAGCTGAAAGATTGTCTTTTCTCCTCCTAAAGTGAAAGTCAAAATTTATGGACCTGAAAAAGAACAGTGAACTCAGTATACTCTGAATCAACTCCATTGACAACAGTTTCCACATGTTATAAAAGAATAAATTAGAAGGAAGATTCCATTTTATGGGGCAATAGCAAACCTAAATCAACAGAGTACAGAAATAGTAAGCATTATAAGTATTTAACACAGATTTTATTACCTTGAGTCCTGTCCTCTTAAACTGAGGAATTTTACGCTTCTGAGGTTTACCAACAATACTGCATGTGAAACACCAAGAACATCCCAAAGGTGATTTGCTTTATAACTGATCAGAAGCTGATTTTTTAAATTAGATGATTAGAAAATTAAAATTAGATGATTCTTTGGGTTTACCAAGATGACTTGGGGTAGAAGGAGTGGGGTTATTTTTCTTTAGTCTAGGTTTTTGTAACCTTGATAGTAATTTGTAGGTCATGTCACTTCAGTTCAGTTGCTCAGTCGTGTCCGACTCTGTGACCCCATGAATCGCAGCGCGCCAGGCCTCCCTGTCTATCACCAACTCCTGGAGTTCACTCAAACTCATGTCCATCGAGTTGGTGATGCCATCCAGCCATCTCATCCTCTGTCGTCCCCTTCTCCTGCCCCCAATCCCTCCCAGCATGAGAGTCTTTTCCAATGAGTCAATTCTTTACATG
Organism: Oryx dammah; assembly: GCF_014754425.2. Lineage (NCBI taxonomy): Eukaryota > Metazoa > Chordata > Mammalia > Artiodactyla > Bovidae > Oryx > Oryx dammah. The sequence goes on from NW_024070188.1 coordinate 32,128,842, forward strand.
AGGTGGCCAAAGTACTGGAGTTTCAGCTTTAGCATCATTCCCTCCAAAGAACACCCAGGACTGATCCCCTTCAGAATGGACTGGTTGGATCTCCTTGCAGTCCAAGGGACTCTCAAGAGTCTTCTCCAACACCACAGTTCAAAAGCATCAGTTCTTCGGTGCTCAGCCCTCTTTACAGTCCAACTCTCACATCCATACATGACCACAGGAAAAACCATAGCCTTGACTAGACAGACCTTTGTTGGCAAAGTAAGTTACTGGTCTACAGTTCAGTCACTCAGTCGTGTCTGACTCTTTGCAATCCCATGGACTCCAGCACTCCAGGCTTCCCTGTCCATCACCAACTCCTGGAGTTGCTGGGAAAGATTGAAGGCAGGATGAGAAGGGGATGACAGGACGAGATGGTTGGGTGGCATCACTAACTCAACAGATGTGAGTCTGAGCAAGTTCCAAGAGATAGTGAAGGACAGGGAAGCCTGATGTGCAGCAGTTCATGGAGTTGCAAAGAGTTGGACATGACTGAGCCACTGAACAACTGGCCTGCAGGCTTTGCCATTCAACAAATGTGAATCCTCAGAACAGTAATTAGTGCTTTAATTTAGCTCGTTGACTTCTGTGCTGAGTGCACAACACGTGCAGTTTTTGACTCATCCACATCTTTGATCTGCTGACTGTTGAACTAATGGTAACGTTTTTCTATATCGCTGTGTTCTCACAGTTAAGGATAGGTCAGAAATCTTCAGAACATGTTAATTAAGAGTGAATGAGGGAATATTTTCCAAAAGAACTTTTGAGAAACTATGGTGCTTGCATATGATTAGGAAATCACTTTAAATTGAGTCAGTTGTTCTTGGCAATTTTGTGCCTAAAGCTTTCATGTTATTTTTTTATATTATACTTCACAGAGACATATTCTTGCATAAACAGATTGCTGCGTTTCTTTAGAATTCTCTTTGTCTCACAGCCATTCTAGATTGAGATCATAATATTCATATTCAGAGGGCATATGTTTGTATCTGTTTCCTCTTTAGATAGCAGCTGTGTTAAAATAGTTTGACTATAAAAGATGATAAGAATTTTTGTTCTCTTGCTATCTTAAAACAGAGAAATAGGTTATAGGGCCCCAGTGTGTGGTTGCTGCAGTCTCCATAGCACTTGTAAAGAAGTGTTCTTCCATGTTTTGAAGAAGGATGTTGTTTTGCAGCAGCCTGAGAATATGTAGCCCACTTAGAGTGAAAATCACAAAGTGGCCTTGAGAATTGAGTGACCAGACAGGCCTGGAGACATCCCTTGAGCCTCCTGCAGGGCCTCCTTTGGCAAGGTGTAAAACAGCTCAGGGCAACCCAGACCTCTGCCCACCTTCCTCAGTTTCTCTGAACTTTGCTTGGAGGAAATAGGCCTGCGATGAGATAAGAACCAGGAAAGCAGCTAAACCCCTGCCTGGTGGTTGACAGCCTGGGGAGAGCAGCCTTGGCTCTCCTGGGGATGCTGCAGTGACTTGACATGGAAATTTTTTCACCTTATTTTGATGAGATGTTAATGAGTTAAACAGGTGTTTTAAAATCACAAGGTGATTTTAATTTTTGTGGCTTATATTCATTTCTAGATGATGGACTGAGTTTATTATTCTTTAATAATGTCCCTGCAATTGAAGCTATACTTGTCAGAGATTAAGGTGTCCATAAACTCATCAGCATAGGTGACAACTGTACTCAGTGGAGATTTGTTCATATTTAGTATGTACAAAATTTTTACTATTTCAGTTATCTATAGATCTGAGTTTGCTGTTGTAGGTAATAAAACCATTTAAATAGATTAAATTTTGTTTAAATTATTTCAAGAGTCATGGCTTTTGAGATCCGTAAAAAATGCAAGTTGCTGAGCTTTGCTGATAATGATTTCAGGTTACTCACAGCTAACAGTTAGCTCTAACCCCTTGCTAGAAAACTATCTTGGAAAAAGAATGTTGTTATATTTCATTAGCCTGTAAAAACAAGGTAGAAAGTTACTTCATTCTTATTAGAACTGTATCAGTAATTTAGTTCTCATCTCTGAATAGTATGTGTGCTAATGGTGCTTATCTTAGGCTAGTTTAATAATTAGTTCTGTTTTTAGAAATGAATCTGAATGAATCTCCAGGTGTGTTACTCAAACTGTATTCAGCTGTGAGCAAAAGGAGAAAAAGTAAAAAATAACGATGGCTTAAAGGAGAGAGAGGTTTATTTTTCCCTCTCACATAAAGGAAGTGCAGGGGAAATGAGTCCAGGAATGACTTGGTGTCTAAGGTGTAAGGAATCCAAGCTCTTTTTGTCTTGCTGCTGTATCATGGCTTCTTTCCTGCCACCTCCTCATGGTCCTAGAAGGCTGCAGGGGATCCAGCCATGTGGCATCCACTTTCCAGCCAGCATGACGGCAGTAATAGGGAGGAAGAGGGATGATCAGGAGGAGAGTGTCTTGTAAGCATGTTTGCCAGAAGGTGACATGTATTCTGTCTGCTTTCATTTTATTGGTGAAAACATACTCCTAGCACAGGTTTAAAGATACAGTTTTATTCCCAGAAAGAGTGTGCCAGCTAAAAATTTGGGCCTTATTATCAAGGAAGTGGGAGGAATGGATATTGGGGGACACCTAGCAATATGCCATGGAACGCAAAACAGGCCTTCAGCAGAAACTTGGTTTGGACCCTGAGACCAAGGAGTCCACACGCCACCTGGTGGCCAGGTATCTAAATCTCAGGATCCCATTGAAAAAACTAAGACCCCACAAAAGTTGAATTTTCAAATACTATCATTGTGAAGAGTAGAAATCACACACTTCAGACACAGAAGCACCTTTTCAAGAGGCTTTTGTCTCCCATAAAGAAAGGCATTTAATATTGCCTGTCAGTTCAGTTCAGTCGCTCAGTCGTGTCCGACTCTTTGCGACCCCGTGAATCACAGCACGCCAGGTCTCCCTGTCTATCACCATCTCCCGGAATTCACTCAAACTCACGTCCATCGAGTCGGTGATGCCATCCAGCCATCTCATCCTCTGTCGTCCCCTTTTCCTCCTGCCCCCAATCCCTCCCAGCAACAGAGTCTTTTCCAGTGAGTCAACTCTTCACATGAGGTGGCCAAAGTATTGGAGTTTCAGCTTTAGCATCAGTCCTTCCATTGAACACCCAGGACTGATCTCCTTTAGAATGGACTGGTTGGACCTCCTTGCAGTCCAGGGTACTCTCAAGAGTCTTCTCCAACACCACAGTTCAAAAGCATCAATTCTTTGACACTCAGCTTTCTTCACAGTCCAACTCTCACATCCATACATGCATGACCATAGGAAAAACCATAGCCTTGACTAGACGGACCTTTGTTGGCAAAGTAACGTCTCTGCTTTTGAATATGCTACCTAGGTTGGTCATAACTTTTCTTCCAAGGAGTAAGCGTCTTTTAATTTCATGGCTGCAGTCACCATCTGCAGTGATTTTGGAGCCCAAAAAAATAAAGTCTGACACTGTTTCCCCATCCATTTGCCATGAAGCGATGGGACAAGATGTCATGATCTTCGTTTTCTGAATGTTGAGCTTTAAGCCAGCTTTTTCACTCTCCTCTTTCACTTTCATCAAGAGGCTCTTTAGTTCCTCTTCACTTTCTGCCATAAGGGTGGTGTCATCTGCATATCTGCCTGTAGAACATGAGTATTTGCCATTCCTGAATGCTTGTCCTAACTTTAGCAGAAGTGGTAGAAAAGTTGTGTGAGACTGTCTGAGCATTAAATGAAGATGAACTGAGAGACTGTCTCTGAAATGATAAGGCTAAGTAAGCAGGGTACGGTTGGCTCTCCAGGTGTTTTATTCTGTGCTAGAGTAATCTTTCTGCCTGCGCCACTCTTGCAGAGGACATGGACACAGGCCATCCTCAGAGGCCTGCTCTTTGGAATGGAAGCATGGCACGAATCAGCCTTGGGGAGGTGTTAGGTCCCAAATCTCACAGCTTCTCTTGCTTTTTCCTAGATGCTCTGTTTTTCCACTAATGCTTTTGGGCTCTGGACAAATTGCACATACATTAGGGTTTCTCTATATGAACCCTCTCATTTTAAAGATGAGGAAACTAAGGGGGCTTCCCTGGGGGTCCAGTAGTTATGACTGTGCTTCCACTGTTAAGGGGGCGCAGGTTCGATCCCTGGTCTGAAACTAAAGTCCCACATGCCACATGGTATGTCAAACAATAATAAAGATGAGGAAGCTGAAGCTCAGTCTGCCAAGTATTTTAGCAAAGGTCACGCTATCAGTAATTGACAGCCAAGACTAGAACACAGAACTCCAAAGCTGTGATAATCCTGTGCATTTTGTTACGAGAATAAGTTGTTTTTGCTCTCTCTATACTTGGTTGGAGTTTGTTTTTCACCTTTAAAATGAACAAATTATCCTGAAAGGCCTCTAAATCCCTAAGCTCCCTTACCTCTAAAAGTGTGTTTCTACATCACGTGACAGTCTAGTGAGCACTTTGTAGACCTTTATGGGACCTATTAAATGATAAAAAATACTCTGTGTGAAAGCAGAGGCAAAAAGAGTGCTGCCTCGATGTAGGAAGTGGATTCCAAGTGCTGTCATAGTGATGAACACGATGGTCAAGTATTGTGCAGTGGAAGGCATCGTGAGCTATTAGGCGAGGACGCGTACGCAGGTTCCTAGTCAGTGTCAAATGTGAGCTCCTCTCCCAACCCTTGGTGCCCACCTTCATCCAGCTCACAAAGGTGCAGCCTCCCCACCCCGAGTCCCCACACCACTCAGGCTCACTTCCTAAACAACCCTGACCACCATTCTCAGACTTGCCTCTGCCTGGCTCTCCTCTGCGCTCCATTCTGATGCTACTTAGTTTTTTTTTAAACTCTGTTCTCGGAAACTCTACACATTTTCAATATTTCAATATTCACCCAAGTCCCAACTCCTCCATAGAAGCTTCCTTGCTCTTGGAGACTCAGTCAAAAGCAAAACACAGGGAGAGGGGATGGATAGTCAGCTGGTGCTTGACACACAGCATGGGTGTGCACACAGTACGCCCGTCTCCATGCCAGGGTTCTCTGTGCATCATCTCACTTCTTTAGAGAAGAACCGTCCTTGGAGATGGATGCTCTCGTGATCTCAATTTTCTGGATGAGCAGCCTGCGGTATAGGGAAGTTAGATGAGTTGTTCCAAGTCACCTGGTGGCATAACTGGCACTTAAGCCAGGTCTTCGATTCTGCAGTGCTCTTGAGCCTCTGAGCAGCTGTGTCCACCTCTCTGATCATGCTGCCACAACTCAGCAGTTGATTGCCCTGAGGTCAGTATTTCTAGGTCTTCATGTAGAAATTGATGTAAAACATTGTGACTTTATCAAGAACCTAGAAAAATCTTATCATTGACCTTGGCTCATGTCTCAAAAAAAAGAGTAGATACTCAGGCTGTATTGATCAATGCAGCCCATATTCTTATGCATTTAAAAATCTTCTGCTAGTTGAATCTGCTAAGTAATGGTTAATGCCTTGTGTCCTCCTTGCCTCCAGCTGCCTTCATTTGTGTACATATGTATGTAAATATAGATGTTAAGATGCATACAGACATGTTTTTAAGCAGAGAATATACTCTTTGATCCCAGTTAAGGTAGTGGGTAATTCTGAAATGAAATCTCAAACAGAAAACCCTCTGGGTGTAAGTAAAAACCATTATGTACATGCTGCTTACATCTAGACCCTCAGCTTCTCTGTTTTGCACAGCATGTCTAGTTCAACTCTAGAATTTAATGTGAATATAGTTAATTTAAATATTTGGAAAAGATTAGAGAAAAGTATAAATACTCTAAATGGTGGCTGGTGTGTTTGAGAATCTGCAGATCTGGCTGTGTTGGAAGCACTGACTTTGATCCGTGATTCAGACTCTTCAGAATTAGGAAGGACAGGGAGTGTTAAGGGGTTTTGCCAGAGCTGCTTCCACTCACTTGTCTAGACTTTTACATCTTTACCAGTTCATATACGACTCAGCAGGTCTCCTCCTCCTCACCTTGCATCAGAAATTCTTGGTCTGCACTGATTGGTAGAGGTGGGGTAGGGAAGAACCATGTGCATTTATGCAGTTGCTGTACATATTAAGGATTTACTGTGTGCCTCTCATTGGGCTAAACACTGAGGATGTGGCAGTGACCTGGAGAGATGTGGTCTTCACTCTTATGTGGAAAAAGGGCGAAAGCAAGTGGACAGAAAATAAATGTGAACATTGCAAGTTGGAACAAGGGCTGTGAATGAAATAAACAATGATTGTTTCTGGGAATGACAGACGTGCCCAGTGTGAATTGAATCATCAACAATAGTTCCCTTGAGTTTTATTTAAGTGGAAACTTAAAAGCTAAGAGGGAACTACTCACATGAAAATGAGAGAAGAGCCCAGCATGTTAAAGCAAAGGCTCTGAGTAAAAATCAGTTGTCTTCAGAGAGGACCTAAGAGAAGACTGGGCTGTGGTGAGTGGAGGAGAATAGGTGATGGGTGTGAGGGAGGGCAGGGCTTTGTGGCCATGTTAGAAGTTTGTTTGGGATCCCAGGTGTGGTGCGAGTCTCTACAGGGTTTTTTTTTTTTTACTGGAAAGTGATATGCTCTGATTTAAGAAAACCATGTTCTGTTTTACGGAGAATAGATTCAAAGAGCAGTTGTGGACATAGAGAGAGCTGATAGACAGTTGTAAATGGCTCAGGCAGTAAGAATCTGCCTGCAATGCAGGAGACCGAGGGTTGATCTCTGAGTCAGGATGATTCCTCTGGAGAAGAGAACGGCGCCCCGCTCCAGTATTCTTGCCTGGAGAATTTCACAAACAGAAAGTCTGGTGGGCTACAGTCCCCGGGATTGCAAAGAGTTGGAATGACTAAGCAGCTAACACACACACACAACAATAGACCAGGTGGGAAATAAGGTGGCCTGGACTAAAGTGTAGACTTTGGACATGGGGAAAGTGTGTTTGTAATACACCTGGGAAGTAGACTGAACAGGACACAGGGATCGCACGTGTAGGGGAGAGGGTGAGGGACACATCGAGTATGACTCTGAAATTTCAAATCTGAGCAGCTGGTATCATGTATCAAGTTGTTGGCAGTGGGTTGGGGAGGACGGGTTTGAGAGGAAAACTGTTTTGGGCCTATTGTTACCTTTTCATCTGGGTGATGATGTCAGGTATGGAGTTAGGTACTTGGGTCTTATGGTCAAAGGCTTGGAGTGATAAATATGGGCACCTTCAGCATTAGTGTGCTGGTTAAATCCAGGGCAGGAACTCGATCACATGGATGAACATGTCAAGAGTGGAGAAGGCTCACAGTGAGCCCCGAGGAGTCTCACATCTAGGGATTCGTTGGAGGAGGAAGAGCCAGCAAAGAGCTGGAGAAGCAGCAGCCAGAGGTGCAGGAAAGCTAGCAGACTGTGGACCGGGTAGACCAGGAAGCCAAGGAGAGAAGATGGAAAGGAGCGGGTGACAGGCAATACTGTGTGTGTAGTTGGTCAATAAGGAAGAAAGAGGAGTTCTTGGATTTGACGAGCTGGGTTCATTAATAATCCTGACAGGAGCACTTGGAGTGAGCAGTAGGTTCAGAATAGTGGCTGGCAAGGGTATATTGAGAAAGAGGAGAGAGGACGTATGTGGTGTTCGTATACAGATGGTGCCCTACTTGCGATGGTTTGACTAGATGATGCTGTGAAAGTGATACACATTCGGTAGAAACTGTATTTTGAATTTTGAGCATTTCCTGGGCCAGCTGGATATTCCGTGTGATGCTGGGCAGAGACAGAGAGCCTCAGCTGCAGCCAGTTGGGTGATCATGGGCTAAACAACCAATGCACTCACAACCATGCTGTACCCATACAGCCATGCTGATTTCTACTTTCAGTGTAGTACTCAATTTATTATATGAGGTATTCAGCCCTATTGTAAAATAGATGTTTGTGTTAGGTGATTTTGCCCAACTGTAGGCTAATGTATAAGAATTATAAGCATGTTTAAGGTAGGTTGGGCTAATGTATGATGTTCGGTAGGCTAGGTATATTAAGCATTTCAGTTTATAATATTTTTAGTTTATGATGGGTTTATCAGGATATAGCCCCATTGTAAATTGAAGAAGACTTAGTGTTGATTTCTTAGGGGTGGGTGTTCTTGAGGGATTGGGGGATTAGCTTTGTTGTCCTGTTACTTTGTATTGCATTACTTTCTTAATTGCAACAGTCTTTACATTTTAAATGTCTAAAATGTAATGTTTTAAAAGTTTAAATGTTTAAAAAGTTGGTTTTTTTTTTTAATAATCCCTGATAGGCTAACTGAACATCTCTGACTTTTAATAGCCATGGTTTATACCTTTCTACTTTCTCCTTCTCTAGACTACTTTTTCAAATTTGTCATTTTCTTTCTGTAGAATAACTTGTACTGCTGTGCTTAGAAAGCAAATCAATCAAAAGAATTAGCTTTTAATTTTTTAAGACATTTACAAATGGAGCCTGTTGAGGCAGTCCAAGCACAGGTTGGAAAAGAATTTCCAGACACAGAGTATTGCAGAAAGGAGTGAGTTTATTAAGAACAAAGAACAGAGATAAAGTGGGCACTGGAGCAGACCAATAACTCCTGACCGGCCAGGGAGAGTCAACAGTTTTTATGGGTTAATAGCCAATTTTTATAGCCTCAAGACAAAGAAAATTCCTGCTGGAAGGTTGGCATTAGGTGATTGCTTGGGGTGCTGTAGAGTGCTTACTGAAGTGGGCATCTTTGTCTAATTGGGAGTTGAGAAGCTTGTTAGTGATTATCAGAGTGATTATTGTGGCAACGGTTACAAAGGGTCTCAGTCAGCCTCAGAGATGTCCCTGATTCTGGACTCCGCCTCTGTGGCCCTGGGGACAGGACTCAGCAGAGCGTTCTATAGCTTTCATGGCAGTGAATTCAGGACCAGGGAGAAGGTATGGAAATGCAGAACCATATGTAGATGGTCTTGAGAAGTCCAGTGGCTTGGGGTAGTGGTCAGTGACATGTTATTAAAGTGGCAGAAACCAGACTATTCTGGTGTGTCGATGGTTGGCTCCAGTAGGAAGGGAACCACCAAAGGAGCCGAGTTCTTGAGGAGGTGAGGTGATCCCAAGCCCTGGTGGGGGACTGGCCTTCCCAGAAGGAGGGAGGTTTCCTCTGTTCCACCAGGAGGGAAGGACGAGAGCACATGTGTGAGAGTGCCTGGGGGCTTCAGAATGACGACTCCCAGTACCAGCTCCCCACTTTCCTTCTGTGAGACCCCCCCCCAGGCCCCGAATTCCCCATCTTCTCACCTTTTTCTTTTTTTCTAAACAATTTTTGAGTTTCAACTCAAAAAAGTAGTTTTAAAATTTTGAAAAATGTGCATTTTTTTATATATTCAGTTTAGGAGTGGAAAGACTCAAATACCGTGTGTTAGGATTTTCTACCAGTGACGAATGTGTGCCTTCCTAATTGCTCCTTTCTCTATCAATAGGGATAGGCTAGACCCTTTCAGGGAACAGGGCCCTCCAGAATCTCAGGAAAGCCGGTATCTCCTTCTGTCAACTGACAGCCTGGGCTCCCTGCAGACCCTGCCTGGAGAGCCTCCCCACCAGGGCGTGGCTGTCCCTGTGGCGCAGAGGGGACGTGTGTCACACACATGCTGGGCCATGCAGTAATGGCCAGATTGCTGTTGTCTACAAGTGTTACCTCCCACTCCAGCCGCACATGGTTGGCCAGCACCATGTCCTGAGGACAGACCAACCTCAGAGGGGCAGACAGCCAAGGCTACCCTCTGTGTGCTGGGAGGAGAGAGAATAGAGCAGGGGGACTCACCCTGCAGAGGACACCACACTTTCCTCCCCAGCGAGGGCAGAGCAGGCCTCCATGCACCCAGCCTCATCCTTTGACCACACACCTAAAGTGCTATCAACTAGAAATCCATTCTGTTATTTTTAAGTTTTCCTTTTTCCCAAATATTTTCTTCAGAAATCCAAACAACTCTGGAAAACCTAGTGAACAGTCACCTTTTTTTCCTCTAAGGACTTTTACTGTATTCTCTGCTGGACTCAAAATTGTAGGAGAGATTGTATCCTGAGCACACTGGTTTTATTATTTTAAGATTTTTTTTTTTAATGTGGACCGTTTTTAAAGTCTTTATTGAATTTGTGACAGTATTGCTTCTGTTTTGTGTTTTGGCTTTTTGGCTCCCTGACCAGGGATCAAACCCACCCTCCTTGCATCAGAAGGTGAAGTGCTAACCGTTGAACTGCCAGAGAAGTGCCACACTGGTTTTAAAGTGATGTTTACTTTCCTACTTTACTTAATAAAGAACACATAGAACTTCCAATCCAAGCTTCTCCATGGCCTGAGCTGCTGGAAACTGCAGTCCGAGCTGTGCAGCCTTGTCTCAGCTGTCTGCTTCCCACTGGGCCTCTCACAATTCTGCCTGTAGCTCCTGGGTCTCCATTGCTCTTCTGTGGACCCGTTATATCCAGGAACTTGGATCGGGCCCACAGTTCTCAGATGCCAGGGTCTTTGAGAGGAGGATGACGCTGGGCCCAGGCAGGGAAGCAGCCAGGGGCTGGTGGTGACGCGTGACCCCCTCAGTTGCATTGCAGCGTCACCAGGCACTGTCCTCTTTCTCCTTAATTTTTCATTCCATTCACTCCAGCTACTCTTTGCCTCCTGCCTTTTTGTCCTCACCTCAGGCCTCTTCCTTCTCCCTGCCCACCCACGCCGAGAGCTGGAGCCCCTCCATGGCTGTTCTCTCCACAGCAGCTACTAGGCTGGCCAGTGGCAGGGGGCGTCTGTGGGAGATGAAACTCTGCTGGATTGCCCCTAACATGGCACCTTTCATCAGTGGGAGAATGCAAGTGTAATCTAGCCAGAGTCTTCCCATGAGGTGAACATGTTACCCCACAGGATTGAGTGTTCAGGGTGGTTTCAGCTTGGGTGAATGACTGATGCTATTACTGGTACCGTGTTGAGCAGAATTCCTGGCTGGGGTCAGTGTGAGCAGGCAGGGCAGCCAGTGTTGCGATCAGTGGTCAAGAAAGGTGACTCTTTGCTATTGTTGCATAGGTTAATGTACTTTCTTATTAAATATATCCCTTATGATTATGTTTGACCAGCCTTGAATAATGCCCACAGACCCCCACGGCACAGCCTCTGCTCTCTCCTCTTTGTCCGCTCAGCTGCTGTCAGACCAGCCTCTCGCTTGGCTTGTGTGTGTATGCATTCCCATCCCACCCCCCAGCACTCCTCCCCTCCCCAGTCCTTCACTCAGCCTCACAGAACTGATGAGAGACCCCATCCACCTCCACCCCATGTAAGACAGCGAGTCTCCTCCTCCTGGTCCCAGGTCTGGCATTGTTCTTCTCCACTGCACTGCTCCCCAGCTGACGTGATCTTTTCATCTGTTCCTGTGTTCATTTCTCTTAAGAAAGTGGTTTTCCCCACTGCTGTGTCCACAGAGCCCAGAGTAGATACAAAGAAATACTTGACAAATGAATGAGAGAGGCCACGATAGATGAAGCAGTGTTCAGTTATCTAGTTATCACGGCCAGAAACCTACACAATTGGAACATTTCCTTTGTGTAAAGTTCCTGTGTTGGACCGTCGTGCTCTCCTCTCCTATGATAGTTGGTTCTCTCCATTAAGAACCAAGAAATAATGTCAGAAAATGAATGTTTACTACCATTTGTACTGCTGTTAAATTTTCTGCCTGAGCTAATCTTTAAGAATATTTTGGGTCATAGTCTGCAACAAAGTGCAGGAAATATCACTGCCTCTCCTTCTTAGAGCATCAAAGTAAATTTTTCTGTATGTTTTCCTAGCACACATTTATTGTGTTGTTGTTGCCTGCTTACAAATGTCTGTGAATCTTTTAGACAAGTTGAGCAATAAAAAAAAGTAATTCCACCAACATGTAAATTCACTTGACCCGTTCCTTGTTATGTTTTATGAGGGTTTGTGATTACTTTGGATTTTTTTTAAATTACCTTTCCAGATTTTGGAAGCTAAATTTTCTTTAAGTGGTTTTAGCTTGTTTTCTGAAGCAGCCTCTTATTTCATGCATTCAGTTTACCTTTCCTTTTTCACTTCTCAGCATTTTTGTTGACTTGTTTATGTGGTTTCTATAAGGTCTTTCCATCCTGTGTTAGTCTATGTGAGGTCCCAGAAGACCCTGTGTCTCAGAGAGAAGCCACAGGATGCTTAAGACAGTTTTACTAATGCTGATTTAAATAAAACAGAATTTTCTAGTGAAGAATTATAGTGAATATCTAGGAGTGATTAAGTGAATAGTTTGCTTCAGTAAATAAAAATAATTGTTCCCCAAACATTTATTAAGCAACTATCATGTATCTGGCAGTGCTGGGAATATAAGGAAAGAGTTTACTAGAGAAATGGGGATGTAATCAAAGAGCTTTAACAGTCTGATTTCAGTGGATTGCAGGTGCTGTGGCAGCCCAGAGGAGGAGCATTGAAACTGCTCCTGGGAAGAGGGCTTCATGGAAAGGAACTGTGGGCAGAGGGGAAGGGTGCTGGAGGGAGGAGAGCTTATCCACAGCACAGGTGTCTTCAGCACAACGGCTGGAGCCCAGATGCAAGAGATGAGCCTGGAAAAAGAGATGGGCCCAAACCCCTCAGGGTCTGGTGTGCAGCCACATGGGTGAGGTTTTTATCCTGGGGAGCCTTTCACAGGGCCTGTGCCAGATGTACACGGGGCATCTGCCAGCTGCTCAGAGAATTAGTGTCAGGAGTCAGGCAGAGGCACAAGGGCTGGTGGGGGCTGGTGGATGAACCCATGGGCTCAGCTTGAGCACCCCAGCAGTGTGCCTAGAAGGGACAGGAGGACCAAAGTTTCAAGGGTGCTTTAAGGTTTATGGGACAGGAGGTGGGGGAGGTAGGGAAGAGGAGCCAGGAAAGCTTATATCACAGTGGAAAAGTTCCCAGGAAAATGGTGTGGTCTTGTAGGAAAGCAGAGTGGCCATGGGTTGGGCAGTGCCGGGATGGCCCGTGAGCATCTGGTGGTGAGGGCAGGAGCCGCAGTCAGGCAGCAGTGGCCCGGAGCGGCTGTTAGTGGAGCCTGTAAGTGCAGCGGCTTTCAGAGGAGTGGGGGGTCTCTGAGGAGTTTGGGGCTTTGTGTGTTAATTACTAGGCTTAGAGACATTACACAGAGCTCACTAAGTTTTTGCACTCAGCAGGCAGGCTTCATAACCAGCTTTTCTGCACATACAGCCATGATGCTTCATAACCATCAAATGTTCCCCATCCAGCATCCTGCCTGGCACCTGTCATCAGTACAGCACGATGTTCTTTTCTAGATCTTCCACGAACATGATTCAGTTATCCATCTTAAGCTTTCCCTTTTGTTAGACTTCGATTTTCACAGCCTTGATAATGGGTGATAATAAAAAAGTGTACGTGTGTTTGTGTTTGTAATCAAAGGTATATCGTTTCCACATTTTAAAATGAATAGACAAGATCACTCTTCATGGTAGTGCTGGGGAATATAAGGTAGTGCGAGGCATTTCATAGCCATCAAAAAACAATTATAGACAGTTCCACTGATACAGATTTTTGCTACTGTTGTACTGCACAAACACAAAACAGTTCTAACACACAGCCAAATTTAGAACAGAAAGCAAAGAAGAATCGGTGCTTGTCTCTTCACAGTAGGATTTCTGAACGTTGTGATTTGCCTTCATTTTTCTTCCTTCCTCGTTTCTGCCCCTTGGTGAGTTGCCTCTCAGTAGCTGTTTGTCATGCTCCTCTGAACCTCTGATCTGTCCCTTCTAATTGACCGGTCTCTTTATAGCCCGCCCAGGCCAGCGCGAGTCTACTGCTGACCCCACACGTCCCAATGGGGAGTGAAATGCACTGTGCTCTGAGCTTCCTAATGGTTGTTTTTTAGGCAACATGAAATCATCCATGATGGGATTTTTTTTTTTTTTTTTGCCTCTTACTCACCCGAGGGGTCTGTTTTGGTGATCTGGTACTGTCTGAGAGACTCTCGGAGGAAGTAGATCAGAGTGTAACAGCAGCATTGGATGCATCCAGCAGAAACTTGCAGAAATGTCTCTGTGCTCGTGGATTTTACTTCCAGATTGACCTTTTCAGTATTCCAGTCATTCATTTTTCTGCAACAGAATTATTTTGTGTGCACTTGTTCTTCACAGTGTTGTGCTGTATCTCAACTTCTCCCGGGATGTACAAACGAAAAATGATAATTGGACGACTGTTGTGCCAGCTTCCTGGTTCTGGGGCTTCTGCCAACGCCGTCCTTGATTGAGGGCCACCCTTGGCTTTGTGCAGGTTATTCCATCCCCCACCCCACACCCACACCTGCCTCTGCAAACTGCTTGACTGCAAAAACAGCAGTCCGTTTTCTCTTCTTTAACATCTGTCTCTCTTTAATATTAATAGTTCACACTTTTAAGGATGCATAACTGCCAGCCACAGATTGTTAAGCTAGGCAGTTCTTTTCTGTTCTATTACTGAACAGTCTGGCGGGAGTTTGCCTTTTCAACATTGGTTATTAATTTTATTTTTCCAGTGCAATAAAATAAATAAGTGGTCTGCTGTAGGTGTGAGTTAATGAGGATTTGAAATGGATTTCAAGCATTCTTATTGAGTGCTTATGATGCAGGTGCGATCTCATGAGTCAATTACCAGAACCAAACAGTTCAAGAGCCATAAAGCTCACCCACCATGGCATTACTAAATTAATAGATTAACAGCTACAAATAGGAAAATGTCAGATGTTAAATATTTTTCATCGGTAATAAGTTGGAAGTTTGGGGTCCCTTATCTATGCTTATACAGTCTCTTAAGTATCTCAGCTAAAGTTAATTTCTGTTTTATTACTTCTCAGCTTATAAGCATTTTAATGCCAGATTGCTATTTGTTTGTTTTTTAAATTTGTATCCAATTTATTTAAAAGCAAAACAAAATAATTCACCCATTTCTCCCACCCCACACCTCTGGCAACCACCAGTCTGCTCTCTGAATCTGTGAGCTTAATATTTATCTTCTTAGATCTTTTTGATAAGAGATCATATGGTATTTGTCTTTCTCTGTATGAGTTATTTCACTTAGCATAACGTCCTCAAGGTCCATACATGTTGTGGCAAGATTCGTTCCTTTTTATAGTTGAATCATATTCCCCTGTGTGTGTGTGTGTGTGTGTGTGTGTGTGTGTGTATCTCACAATTTCTTTGTGCATTTATCTGTTGATGGACACTTAGGCTGTTTCCATATCTTGGTTATTTTAAATAATGCTGCAGTAAACATAGGGGTACCTATATCTTTTTAAATTAGTATTTTCACTTTCTTCAGATAAATACTCAGAAGTGGAATTGCTACATGATATTGTAGTTCTATTTTTAATTTTTTGAGGAACTTCCATATCATTTTCCATAATGGTTGCACCAGTTTACATTTCTACCAACAGCACCCAAGAGTTCCCTTTCTCCACATCCTTGCCAACACTTGTTATTTCTTTGTGTTTTTGATAATAGCCATTCTAACAAGTAAAGTGATACCCCATTGTTTTGATTTTCATTTCCCTGACAGTTAATGGTGTTGAGCATCTTTTCATGTACCTGTTGGCCATCTGTATGTCTTCTTTGGAAAAAAAAAATGTCTACCCAGATCTTCTGCCCATTTTTTAATTGGATTATTTGGGTTTTGCTATTGAGTTGTATGAGTTTTTCACATATTTTGGAGAGTAGCCCCTTATCAGATACATGATTTACAGTTATTTTCCCTCATTCAGTAGGTTGCTTTTCCCTTTGTTGACGATTTCCTTTGCTGTGCAGAAGCTTTTTGGCTTGATGCAGTCCCACTTATTTATTTTCACTTTTGTTCCTTTTGCTTTTGGTGTCATATTAAAAAAAATCATCAAGAGTCATGTCAAGAAACTTTACATCTATGTTTTCTTCTGGAAGCTTTATGGTTTCAGGTGTGATGGTCAAGTCTTTCTTTTGAGTTAATTCTGGCTTAGGGTGTAAGATAGTAGTCCATTTTCACTTTCTTCTGCATGTGGCTGTCCAGTTTTCCCAAACCATTTATTGAAGAGACTGTCCTTTATTGTATATTCTAGGCTCCTTTGTTATAAATTAGTTGACTATATGAGCATGAATTTATTTCTGGGTTCTCTGTTCTGATCTATGTGTGTTTTTAGGCCAGTTCCATACTGTTTTGATTACTATAGCTTTATAATATAGTTTGAAATCTGGACATATGATTACCTCCAGCTTTGTTCTTTCTCAAGACTGCTTTAGCTATTCAGTTTTTTTGTAGTTCCATGCAAAGTTTAGGATTTTTTTTTTTCCATTTCTGTGAAAAAATACCATTGGGTTTTTAAAAATAGGATTGCATTGAATCTGTATACTGCTTTGGGAAATACAGATATTTTAACAATATTCTTTCAATTCATAGACATAGAATGTCTTTCCATTTGTGTGTTCTTAATTTCCATTTCTCACATGTAAAGAAATGTAACAGATTTTTGTGTACTGGTTTTGTATCATGCCACTTGACTGTATTTCTGAATTAGTTCTAACAGTGTTTTGGTGGAGTCTTTAGGGGTTTTGTATATATGATATAGTGTCATCTGCAAACAATGACAGTTTTACTTCTTCCTTTCCAATATGGATACTTCTTTTTCTTGCCTAATTGCTCTGGCTAGGACTTCCAATATTATGGTGAGTAATAGTGCCAAAAATGGGTATCCTTGTCTTGATCCTGACCTTAGAGCTTTCAGCTTTTTCCCATTGAGTATGATGTTAGCTGCGGGCTTGTTGTATATATAGCCTTTATTATGCTGAGGTTTGTTCCCTCTATACCTGCTTTGTTGAGAGTTTTTATTGTAAAGAAATACTGAATTTTTTCAAATGCTTTTTAAGATTTTTATCCTTCATTTTGTTAATGTGGTATGTCACATGGACTGATTTGTGAGTAGTGAATCATCCTTGCATCCCTAGAATAAATTCCACTGGATTATGATATATGGTCTGTTCAATATATTGTTGATCTCGGTTTGCTAATATCTTTTAATGAACTGGCACTTAAAATACTTTTTCTTGTGTTTTATTGAAGCATAGACTCCAGTGTGAGCATTCACTTGTGCATTTATCCAATATTTGTTTCTAAGAGCCTACTGTACTCTGGGCACAGATGTTAGGTATAGATGTAAACTGGTGCACAGCCTCAGAAGGGAGATGCATGAAGGCAAAGTAGTTGTGCCCTTGAGGATTCAGGAGGAGCCGTTGCCGAAGAGCCAGAGGGTTTGCTAATTCCTTGTTTAGAGTAGCTGGGAGCATGGAGTCTGTAGTGAGACAGCCCAGGTTCAAATCCCGATTCCATCACTTATGAGATATATGACTTAGATTAGTTACTTCTCTGTGACTTCCCTAAAAAATGTCAGTATTCATGATATAGACTTAATGTCTGAATTCAGCAAATATTTATAAAGCCCTTAGAGTAGTGCTTGGTACATGGGGAAAACATTATATAAGTGTTTTAAACAAATCAAGTAAAATAAATAATGTATATTTTGACCAAATTAAAGACTAAAGAAAACTATTGTGAAAAATATAGAAACTGGCAAGCATTTTAATATTTGTTCCTAAATGTATGGAAAGTTTAGTTTATAGTTAGCTTGTATAAGAGTTTGCTATTACTAGGTTCTATCTCCAGAACCTTGATTAACATCTATCCCCTGCATTTTCAACTATTTTGACTTTCTCAGGTAGAGAAGTTTCTGAATGAAATGACCTGCCGTATGTGCTGTTGTAAATCTTTTCTCATTACTGGACGCACGCAACAAAGGTTGAACCTTCATGCGATGCAGCTCTGGGGATGCCTGCATTTGGTAGGAGTGTGGATGGGGGTCAAACAAGTGAATTCCTAAGAGCCAATGATTTTTTTTTTAAGTCATACTTTAGTCCATATAGGATGTGACATTGAGGTCAGGGGTCTGGAGAAATGGCAGTTTCACTGGAGAAGATAGCTGGAAATGATTCACAAAGGTTGAAAGGAGAAAGTAGACAGTTTCAGTTGCTGGTCTCAAACGTGGGCTCGATTTTGTAGACAGTGGAGAGTCATTGCATGTTTTCAATAGAGGAGTGACCTGGATTAAGAGGAGCATTAGTTTTGATCTTGAGGAGATTAATATGGTAACAGGTATCCAAAGACTGGAAACAAGAGTCCTGTTGAGAGACAAGGCCGCCACGTGGATAGGCGGGGATAGGTGGGACGATGTGTGAGAGGCACCCAAGATGACTTTGAACGTTGGAAACTGAGGCAGGCTGGTAGGATCAGAGTGTTTAATATGCAGTTCTAGGTCATTTATTCATTCAACAAATGCTTATTGAACATACACACTGCAGTGCTTGTAACCCCCCGAGGATGACTCATCATGCTGTTCTCATGCAGAACAAAACAAACACACATGCACCCTGCCTGCAGCCTAGAGACCATTGTGGTGAGCCTCATTATAGGGCGCTGTATGCATTCTGGAGAGGGCCTTGGGAACAGTGGCGGTTAGAAAAACAGAAGCTGCTTTCTCTGAACCAGCCACTTAGAAGGTCCTTCACCTTCAGACATTTTATGAAAATGTCTGTGTGTTTGCCCTAACAAGGAGATCAGGCCAGTGGAACTGAAGGTGGGCTTTATGTTCGGCAAAAAAGTCATAGCTCCTGCCTTTTTACCTTAAAACACCTGACTGCCTCTAAACTAGGGCTCCCCCGTGGCTCAGTGTCAAGAATCCGCCCGCCAGTGCTGGAGATGCAGGTTTGATCCCCTGGAGTAGGGAATGGCAACCCACCCCCGTATTCGTGCCTGGGAAATCCCATGGGCAGAGGAGCCTGGCGGGCTACAGTCGGTGGGGTCACGAAGAGTCCAACACGCCTGAGCACACATGCACTTACCTCTAAAGTGTAAGCACTCATCAGAGTGCCATGTTCCACTTGTGACTCTACTGCTATCTGTCCTCGGGTTTAGAACCTTCCACTTTCCATTTCACTTCTTGCTGCAGTTTGAGACTGAGAATAGGTCTATTACTCCAAGGAACAGATGGCCACGCCTTTGAGAGCCAGAACGTTTCTGCAGAAATCATGTGGGTAGCACTTAGCAAGAAATGTCCCCAAAATTATAATAGATCTTTAAATAGAACAATTTTGTGGTCACTGAGGTGCCCCATGGAAGGTTTTAAAATCTCCAGTGTCACAAAAATGTCCAGCCATCCTTTGGAAAGCAGAGTAAAGCAATGTGGAATAAACACTTCCCCTAATATCTGCTGCCCAAAGGTGATTCAAACTCCTCCCCACTCCTCCAAAGTTAAAAATCCTGGAAAAGAGATAGGATTACAAGCTTCGAATGTCAGGTTAGTATTTTTAACCCGAGCCCAGCACAGAAATGGGCAGCACCTTCCGAAGTCCTTTGTGTACTTGTTTTACAAGCTAGTCCAAGCAGAGAGGTTGCCTTCTGCCCAGTTCTTTGGGTGTGTCTTGCTTCCTGTTTGCGTTGAGCGTGGCATTTCTGAGCAGCTCTGCTCCTCATCACATGTGTTTGCTACACTTAGCACAGGCCACACAAGTGGCCGCTGTCAAGCCTGGATGGAAAGAGAAGCTCAGCACCCGTTTATGAACATTCTCCTTTCAACCTGTCAGGCTCTAAAATTAGATAGGAGTTGCTATCACCAGACGTCCTTCTGTGTGGAAGGCTTGCCCTTTACAGTTTTCCTTCATCTTCTGTGGATGGGCACATTCCATCACCAGTGATAACGAGAGTCCTGGTGTTTGGCTCACAGAGCACCGAATCTGCACCAGGGTCACTGTGGGGGTGAAGATGGTGTGGGGGACTTAGATGGCTGCACGTTTGAATATGTTAGTAAAACTGATCTTATTACGAACTGTATTATCTCCAGAAAAATAATCACTTCAGCATAGAGAGCTGATCTTTTCATTCTCTTGAAGAACAGTAATTTCCCTTCACTTGTTATGTTCACTTGCTCCTCCTTTTCCTTTAAAGGAAGACGTTTCTATTTATCTACTATATGAAACCAGATCCATGTGTGAAGGTACCTGTGGTCCAGGGTAAAACCACCTTCTATCTGGGAATACCTCTGCCCAGTCACTCTGACAGTAGAGATGGGTCATTTCTGACATTTCCTCTCTTTTCCTCAAGAGTTTTTTAATTTAAAAGATTCAGCTCAAGATCTGTGAGCTCTCTATTAAACAATCATTCACTAGAATAATGGTTTTTAACATACAAAATTAGAAGCTGCTTTAAATTGATTACTTAGCGATACAGTTTTCTTATGGTTCTCTCAAGCATTGTTTCCTTTCTGAAGTGAATTTGCATTTTACTATTGAAACTGAGTTTTTTAGTAGACATAGCCAGATTTGTATTATTGTTTAAATAATCTGTCCTCAAGGTTGTACACTGATGATTGTTTTGAGAACGGTCATCTTTCCAAGCAGGCTTATTCTGCTTAAAACAGAAATAATAAACAATAACCCCTATAACTGGAATAAGGCTTTTGACATGCTTCAGTGAGTCTCCTTTTCAAGAGGGTAACGAAGACAAAAAAGCAATTGAAAGCACTGTACCTTTGCCAGAATATTTGTCTTTTGGATTCCCTAGAGTCTGGTAATCATTGTCTTGGGGGTTGGAAGAATCTATGACAAAGTTTCTAATAGTTGCAAAATTTGGGGTAATTACTTACAAGGAAGTAATAGCTTGAAGTGAATTACTTTGTAACAGAGTAGAAGAAACTCTAGACGGGGTTCTTGGTGGTAATTCTATATAAACTGGCACTGTTACAGTTGGCTGATACTTTATGGATCTTGGGTTTGTCCTTTGTAAAATAAGATAGGGTGTCCCACTAGATGAGGTTCCAGAATGACAGTCTCTCCTTGTATCTGACACAGCTTGAATCCCCAGAATTTGGGGGCATCACCTTGGTCACCCAGGGCTGAGAAAAAGCTGACACCAACTTTCTTTCACAGGCAGCACAGTCTTGTGACTACTAGAAAATACCCATCTCTGTCCTCTATCAAGAAATAGCGTGAACTTCCCAGAGAATGTGATTCCTTATTGCCTAGTTGTACACATGTTCTTGGTTTCAAATGTAGACTAACGTCATTATGCTGCTGTGAGAGTCTCCAAAATGAAGTATATAAATTTTAAAGGGGAGGAACTCAGAATTTAGGAAGGAAGCTTTCTAAAGTCAGTGTCTGATCAGTCTTTGGTCGGCTTACCAATGTCTAGAACTAATTGTGGCTTTAAACTGCTGCCATGATGTTTCTTTTTCATCTGTGGGGTCCCTGATGAAGGCTGTGTATCAAAATGCCTAGTCCCTCTTGGTGGTCTCATGGGTGCTTCTAAAGACATTCTTAGATTCTTCAGGTGGTGCCAGTGTCTGTGAAGGTGGGCAGGTGTGCCAGGGGGAAGACCCTAGTGCTAACATTGGTGTCAGAGGCTCCTGGTTGAACTGGATCTGTCGCATGAACCATTTGCTCTGCCGCTGATGGGAATGGGGAAGACCTGTCACGGGATGAGCTGTGGGCCCTGGATGACAGACAGACCTTTTCTGCTACTCAAGTGGACGTCTGCTGGATCCTATGTGAGCACTTTGTTGTCCTATCCGTTAAGGGTTCCTTTATGGCTTTGGCATTCCAGCAGAGGGCTGTGCCCGCAGTGGACAGAAAGAATGGATGTGGGTTGTCAGCTTGCTCTCATTTGGTTACAGTTATGAGGGGGGAAAAGTCTCTTTGCTTTTTAGCTTGAGCCTGGGTGTTGCTGTAGCAGTAAACTACTGAAAATAGCCTGTGGGTTCAAGCTTCAGCAGTTGCCTCCTCATCAAGCAGTAATGGCTTTTGTAGCACATGAATATAAAGTACATTATGGTCATTGTATGTTACTAATAATAGTTCGAGGTTTGTACTGCTCCTACCATAGCTTCCCTGTAGCTAGTGAGAGGAGCCAGGAGTAGCAGGTGGGTTTGAGGCTGGTGCGGCAGAGGTTCTGAGCAGGGTCACCATGGCGAGAGGGAACTGAGAAGACAAAGGACTGAGTGAGTGCCTGGGTGTGGGGTTCTTGGTACAAGACTCTGATTCTGAGAGTTGGCAGTCGGGTGGCTGAGGAGACAGTGAATGAAGAGACTGCTGCTATCAGCTGAAATGAGAGCCCTGAGAGGAACCTGAACAGGGTGCACCTCGAGCACGTCGCCTCGGAGATGTGGACAGGCCACTGCCACGCGCGACCTCAGCCCTCAGCGGCGAGCACCCTGAGGGCCTTGCTGATCACGGGGACCTGCAGATGGGGATGTGGAGGTCCCTAGCACAGCAGTTCACTGGAGCTCTCTGAGACGACAAGCGGGGAGGTTGCAGAGGGAAAAAAAAAACACCACATATAGAAAAGTGCAAAACAGTAGCGTTCAGCAGCAGGAAGAAGAGCTAGTGATGGGTCAGTTAGAAGGGCTGAGAAAGAATCAGGTACTCCACACAGGAAGCCAAAGAAGTAGTTGCCAGATAGGGATCAAAAGGGATAAGGCCTGGGAAGATACCAGTTTGAACGTGGCATTTCTAAACAGTGGGGAAAAGAACTGCTCTTCATTAAATGGTGTATAATAGTTGACTATTTGGGGAAAAGTAGTTAGATACCAGACTATATGTAAAAAGAAGAAAAAAAATATATATATATATATAAACAGACTATATGGATTATAACTATAAATGTAAATTCAAATGAAAATATAGACAATGCTTTTATAGTTGGGATGATGGAGTCCTATCTATATATGTGCTGTCAGTCTATATTCAAGATACCACAAAGAAACTTTAAAAACCACCTATAGAGTGGGAGGAAATACAAACAAAATATATGGCAGAAAAAAAGGTAAATACACTTAATGTGAGAAGAGTGTCTGTTAATTGATCAGAAAAGAAAGCACACTAAAAGGGTAGGCACACTTTGTTCTCTGAGGAAGAGATATAAAATAACCAATAGATAGATGACAATGTTTGCTAATTTAAAAACTGAATCTTAAAACAATAATAGGATAATGTTTGCCTACTAGGCCAACAAAAATTAAAATCCATCTTAACATCAATACTAATAAGAAATTGACACTTAACTGTCATTAGGAGCTTAAGTTGACACACCATCTTTAGAGAATTATTTGCCAGAATCTACTGAGTTTTTTAAAATTGGAATATAGTTGATTTACAATGTTGTATTTCTTCCTGCCGTATGACACAATGAATCAGTTACACATGGACATACACCCACACTTTGGGTCATATAAGTCATTACATAGTACTAAGTAGAAGCAGAGTAGGTCCTTATTAGTTATCTATTTTATATATAGTGTGTGTATATGTCAGCCCCAGTCTCCCAGTTTATCCCTTCGCCCTTTCCCCCTCTGGTAATCAGAAGATTGTTTTCCACATCTGTAACTACTTCTTATTTGTAAATAAGTCTATTTGTATCTCTCTCTTTTTTTTTTTTTTTTTTTTTTAGATTCCACATATGAGCAGCATCATACAATATTTGTCCTTCTCTGACTTACTTCACTCAGTATGACAGTCTCTAGGGTCATCCGTGTTTGCTGCAAATGGCATTTCGTTCCTTTTTATGGCTGAGTAGTATTCTGTTGTGTTTATGTACCATGTCTTCCTTATGCATTCCTCTTTTGATGGACATTTTGGTTATTTTCATGTTTCACTGTTGTAAATAGTGGTGCAGTGGACCCTGGAGTGCACCTTCTTTTTGAATTGTGGTTTTCTCCAGACATGCCCAGGAGTGGGATTGCTGGATCATATGGTAGTTCTGTTTTTAGTTTCTTAGGAAACCTCCATACTGTTCTCCATGGTGACTGTACCAATTTACATTACCACCATCAGTGCAGGAGGTTCCCTTTCTCCATACCCTCTCCAGCATTCATTGTTTATAGATTTTGTTGACGATGGCCATTCTGACTGCTGGGAGGCAATACGTTATTGTAGTTTTCATTTGCATTTCTCTAGTAATTCATGATGTTGAGCATCTTTTCATGTGCCTTTTCAGCCATCTCTATGGCACAGACCACCCGTGTGGGTCTTACTCTGTTTTGCCTGCCACGGACCAGTTGCTGTGCTCTCCTCCAAAGCTCCCTGTGTGTCCCAGCTGGTCTTCCCGCTGGTGAGGAGGCTTCTCTGAGTGTGGGAACCTCTCCTCTCCTCCAGTTCCCCATCCAGGGGTGCAGGGTCTGTCTCACTCCCTTTTTCTCTTCCTTTCATCCTACCTGGTTGTGCAGGAATTTTTCTTGTCCTTTTAGCTATCTGAGGTCCTCTGCTAGTGTTCAGCAGGTGCTCTGTGAGAACTGTTTCTTTTGTAGAGGTATTCTTGATGTACTTGTGGGAGAGGTGAACTCCACATCTTCCTATTCTGCCACCTTGACTCTAATTCTGCTGTTAAATTTTTTAATGCATGTACACTTTGATCTAGCAATCTCATGTCTAAGAATATATCCTACAGAAGTCATAATATGAGTGTATAATTCCTTTTATGTAAAAGGGATTTATTCCATCATTGTTAACAACAGAAAAAGAATAGTCTGAATAGCTTTTGGTGAGCAAAATGGTTAAATAAGCTTGTTAAATGGTTAAATACAATGAAGATTTTTTTAGTGAAGTTTTAAGTCTGTGTATCTTAACCTGGAAAGAATTCCATAATATATAGCTGACTGGGGAGAAGCAGAATAGGTTTTATCCCAACATTTGCCTGATTTTATTATGTACCGCCATTTAATAATAACCTGTGTATGTGAATATGTGTAAATAGATACATCTCTATAAGCATGTGAAAAAGTTCAGAAGGATCTACAGCACTAGGGTAGAGGTACGGATGGAGAGGCAGAGACAAAAACATCCACTGATGCCCTTTGAAAGGGCGGTGGTGGGGACAGTCCTGAAGGAGGCAGGCAGGTGTGAGCTGTGGGTGTAGGATACCATGGATATATTGGATTGGGAAGGAAGCAGGAGATGGAAATTTAGCTTGAGGGGCAGACAGGGTGGTGCAAAAGACTTGGGGCTTTGTTGTTGTTATGTAGGACAGAAGAAATTTGAATCTGTTTGTATGCCAAGGAAAAGGAGAGAATACAAAAAGAAAAATTTGTGGAGATCAGAAAAGTGCAGTAGTAGTGAACCCTTCTGGGTTCAGAGGGTGAGTGAAGGTGGCAGAAGGTTTTTCAAGAATCCAGCAGATGACTCCCATGAAGATAGGCAAAGCCAGATCCAAAGAGCAGCAGATGCAAATGGGTGGTGCTTGGAATGGAGGAAAATGGAAAACACAGCTACTCTGGATTTGATTCGAAAAAAGTGTAAAAAAGACATTTGGGAAAGATATAGTAAGGACAAGTCAAGAAAAAACATAAAAAATTCATTTATATGGAAAGAAAAAAAGGCATAAGGTCAGAGTCCATGAGTTCAACTATTATTCATCTGTAATTGAGTGAATTGGCACTTCCTGAGTGCCCAGCAGTCCAGAGGAGGAAAAGGAACCCAGTTGGTTAGGTTAGAATTAGAGGATTTCAGGCATTAGTTATACTTTAAGGGTGACAAGGGTCACCCTAAGGGTCACAAGCTGGGCAAGAAAACCCAAGGCAGGCTGACAGAGCCAGAGAGATATAAGGGACTGAATGTTGTAATGAAAGTTTTTTTTTTTTTTTAATTGAAGGATAATTGCTTTACAGAATTTTGTTGTTTTCTGTCAAACCTCAACATGAATCAGCCATAGGTGTGTGTATATATATATATCTCCTTCCATTCTCCCTCCCCATTCCACCCCTCTAGGCTGATACAGAGCCCCTGTTTGAGTTTTGTAATGAAAGTTTTTTTAAAAAAGGAAAGAAAAAAGGCAGATACCTCAGGAGTAAGGAAGAGAAGGTGGAACAAGTTGGAGTCACGGGGGAAATGAGTTCCTTTCAGAAGCACTCCAAGTTCTCAGGGCCAAGGGATGGGTGTTTGCAGTACCTGTCGACTTGACTCTGGAGACGTTAAGTTCACGACAGAAGGAATTATCCAGGTGATGTTCATCTGTATTGTCTCAGCACAGTGCTGGGCACATAATGGACATGCAGCAGATATTTGCATGAACAAGTGGATAGGGTGAGGTGGCAGCAGAGTTGGCTGTAAGGCATCCAGGCAGGACAGGCGCACCAGTCACTGAAAGAAAATCACTAACCACTAAAGAGGATCGCAGGGGAACTGGGCCAAGAGAAGCAGAGTCTCAGATGGAACTGTCAAGGACTGTGGGAAAATGCCTGGTTGTGGCTGATGTAACTGAGGGGGCTAGAGGGGATGATACAAGTCGACTGCGTGACTAGTTTTTTGAGCCTAGATCCACCTGCATCAGGAGAGCCAGCAGATGGGCTGAATCTGTAGATTTGGGCATCCACCCCACACCGTGGGGTCCAAATTCCTGGGAAGGATGCCTAGGAAATGGCATTTTTAACATGTTTATGCCAGACGCTTTAGTGAGTGAAGTCCCTCAGTCGTGTCCAGCTCTTTGCGACCCCATGAACTGGAGCCTACCAGGATTGGACCCCATCCATGGGATTTTCCAGGCAAGAGTACTGGAGTGGGGTGCCATTTCCTTCTCCAGGGGATCGTTCCAACCCAGGGATCAAACCTGGGTCTCCCACGTTGTACACAGACGCTTTACCGTCTGAGCCACCAGATGCTTAGTTCTAACCAGTAAGGTTCAAGAACCACAAGTGTAGGTTTTGAGGTGGAGCTTTTTGATTGGGCCAGGTTTGGGAAGAACAAGGAAATGAGCTTCTCCTCATTACTGAGCAGATCTACAAAGAAAATACCCAGAAAGCCTCTGAAAGAAAAGTTTTGAAGGAAGTGGCTTCAGGAGGAATCAGTTTATAGAGTCAGGTTAAGGTTTATTACCAGTTGCCGTTCCATAGATAAAATGAAATGGCATAAAATACTGCTCTGTGTCTATATAGAGAAATTTGAAAAAAATCTGTATACATATGTATTAAGTGTGTATGTTCAAGTCTGAAATAACTTTAAGGAGTTGTCTTGAAGATGATATTGTTGTAATCATCCTCACAGTGCTCTTTCACTTTGGGACAGTGTTTACAATGTTGTTATTTTAACATGTGAACCACAGCAGCTTAGGGCTTGGGTACATTTTTTGCAGCTACAGGCATAAGGGAGCCTTTGTGCTTTGGATTGTGTTCCTTTGTCCTGGAAACAGATGGGAACAGACCGGTTCAGGCACTGGAAATCCTCCTCCAGGTGGTAGCAAAGAGGAGGGCCTGAGAGCTTAGTGGGGACAGAGGTGCACCAGCCTAGGTGGCTGGTGCAGAGGGGCTGTGGCCTGAAGAGAGCTCAGATGGACCAAAGAGGGGATAGGTGCGGGGCCGGGGTTGGAGGGCAGGTGGGAAGTTCGGAGGCAGCTGCATTCATTAAGGCAGAATCATGTGAGACCGTTCTGTCCTAGATGCGGCTGCCTCTGTGGTTAGATTACTCCTGATTGAGGGCCCTGTGTGTTAGAGCACCATCCCAGTCCATCACTTGTGCCACTGCATTTGCTTGTCCTGCCCACACAGTTACTTTCTATTAGTGGCTGCTAACTGGCACTCAGTAACTTTAAATAAGACTCTGTCCCATTGAATGATTTTGAACTCTGTAGTGTATTCTCCATGATTCCTTAACAACCAAATTTATGTACTCTCTCAGTATTTCTCTCCAAAGTCAGAAGCAAATGTTTGTTATATTATTTCTTGGAAGGTTCCAAAAAAACCCACCAGACTTTGCAGGCATTAATTGTGACTCTGTAGTGCCTTTCTCCAAATCTGCCTCGACTTGCACCTCTCTCCTGTCCACCCCTCACAGTTTGTTTCCAAAGACTTTGTGGCAACTTTCTACAGTAGAACTGCTACCTTAAAAAGCTTTGGATAGAATATGGCTCCAAGTTACAGTGACTGTAGACATTTGTGTCTTTGACTGTGAAGTTATTAGAAAGATGTTTCTAAGCTGGGGCACTTTACAGGTGTCATTTGGGATAAAGACACCATGTTTCCCCAAAGAGAAAGCTGTTTACAGATTTTTGTCTGGAACAAGCCATTATCAGCTTTGGGTGACTTAGTGCTTTTTGTGTGTCTTACTGTTTGAATAGCATTTCACGTTCTCCTGCTAATCCTTTTTCTCTTATTTCTTTTACCCAAAATGTAATGAATCTAGAAATGTTAATTGAACTTGCCTGAGTATGTCCAGATTCAGCAAGGTTTGATGAGGCTTCATTATCAATACTGGAGAAAGTGTCATTGTTTAATCAAAACAATAGGATTTCTGTGTTGTTCCTCATTTACTCTACAAAGCTCACACGCATTTTGTTGTTGCTAACGTTTAGTTAGTATGTGAACACAGAAAAATGAAGAGTTGAGTGTCTTAACATTTAAAGAGTAGGTTGAATATAAACTGTCTCTCCTAGAGAAATTGTCTTCCTCAATTGAACTGTTTGGCAGAAAAGCCAAATCGGACTTTCCAGCACTGGGGGTGGGGAGATGCTCAGGAGCAGAGAACTGAATGCCTCTTCTCTTAGTTGGGCCTCGTGGAGACCCTAAGAGGTGGGCATGACAGCCACATTTTAGGGATAAAGAAATAAGGCTAAGAACAGACAACTTGCCCGGGGTCACCTAGCTTTTGACAGTGAATAAGAATTCAAAGTCAAGTCTGCCTGAGTTCACTACTCTACACTGTCTCCATAAAAACTGAAATATGCTTTGTCATCACCTAGCCCTTTACTGGTACTGGGTTTTCACTGTGCCACTCTGCATCTTAAAAAATTTACTGCCTACTTTTCCCATGTAAAAGCATTCAAGTGCTTACTCAGGAATGTGAAATCTAACTACTCTGCTTTCTTTTGTTCTAGATTTTCTACCCTAGCAAGGATGGTACAAAGATTCCAATGTTCATCGTGCATAAAAAGGGCATAAAATTGGATGGTTCTCACCCTGCTTTCCTATACGGCTACGGTGGCTTCAACATATCTATCACACCCAACTACAGGTAAGCATGGCACCTCTGTGTATCTGATCTTCTGCACACAGTAGGAGAAGCTAGAGGCTGGTCTAGACTGTGTCTGCACCTGAGCCCCCTTCGCTTGGTCCCCACAAATCTTGTCTTTCATTGTGTGTATTTATTAAGCCTGTTCTGTGTTGGAAGTTGAGATGAGTAAGGAAGTGTACTTACACGTTTTCTTTTCTGAGCCACTGGATATGCTGGTAGTTTCAGCAGAGAGCATCCAAGGTGTAGGAAAAATGTTGAAGGAAAGACCACATGAGTGTCTGGTCTGATCGCCTACCTCTGCTCTCCTTCCTCTGATCTTCAGCATCCAGGAAGTTAGCACCCAGACCATCCAGAGCCTTGGGCTGCCGAAGCCTGTCATTTCCTCAGTTACTGAAAGAAAGAATGATAAAATTTCAGAAATAGTTTTCAAAGCAAAATTAATTTCAGTTACAGCGAGCAGAGAAATAACCTCAGTACTAATACTGTTAGGGTCAGTGGAAAGAGAAGGAGGAAAACATAAAATCTAAATTTTGTAAAGAAGCTTTGTGCTATAGTTTCTTGTCTTTGTTTCTAGAAAACATCCTCCAGCCCTGGGCACTCCATTCTTGTTTTCTGGTCTGTGTCCTTGATCTCTTCTGTCTCTCTCATGCCTAGTTTAACATGTAAATCTCTGAGAAACCTGTATAAAATTCATACTTCAGAAAGAGCTTTCATTCTTTTTTCCAACTTAATTTGGAGAAAGATACTGGAAAAAATAGTGTAGCAGGAGTGAGTACTGGGTGTTCACGCCAGGGCCGGGTCAGCTGGCTTGGCAGTGTTTTGTTTGCCAAGACAGTTGTTCAAAGTGAGGTATACTGAATGCTTGTGAAAATGTCTGAGCTTTGCAGTTAATCAGTCAGAAGTTTTACACTGCTTGATTTAAGTGAAATATGTAAGCACTGGGCTCCCGTTCAGCTGATACCACGTGTGGAGTGTCTTCAGGGGTACGTGTGTGGTGGAGGGAGCGAGTACGATCCTCGCCGGGCACTTCGTGGCAGTTAACCCTTTCACCATCTCGCAGTGTGTCCAGGCTCATCTTCGTGAGACACATGGGTGGTGTCCTTGCAGTGGCCAACATCAGAGGAGGTGGCGAATACGGAGAGACATGGCATAAAGGTGAGGCGTGTATTCTGCGGAAACACAAATATGGCGCAGTCTAGCCGAGGGGTTAGGAGCAGAAGAGACAAGACAGATGAAAAATAAGGATGCTTCCAGACACACTGCTGGCAGTATCCCTGCCTTTCTAAATTGAAACTGTAGTTTCAGTGTCTGTTTAACAGCTCAGTCTTTTCACATTTTCCTTTGCAGTCTGTTTTAATGAAGTACATATTTTTCAGAAGCATCCCCTTCATACCATAATCAATTTTTTTTAGCAATATATGGGGTACATTTTTATCTGTCACTGTCAGAAGTGAGTCTGGGGGATAACTTTTGGTATTTATTGTGTCCTCTGTTAGCCAGATAATGCTAAACAGTGAAAGCCACGCTCTCTTAAAACAGACTGCAAAACCAGGTTATTTTCTCTTAAGACAAAAAATCTCTCTAAAATAGAGCTTTCCTAGTCCCAGGTTGGGCATCTTTTGCTTGTTTTCTCCAAGTTTTCCAACACTACTAACAAATAGCATCCCCCCTAGCATTACTGTTGGGACTCTAGCATGTGCAGTTTTTATTAAACTCAATGCAGTTGTTAATTCTTTTCTGGTTTTAACGACTCTGTCTCTGGCCTCCTGAAGCATGGGATCTAGTTGCTTGAGGAAATTAAAAACATTATGGCGGTCTTTATTTTTAAAGCCCTGTCTTTTCCTTTTCTCTCTATATGGAGCATGCCCTGTCTCCCAGGCTTGTGTGTATCTGAAATGTATAGACGAATCAATAACTTGCAGAAGATGCTCTTCCATTACCTTATTCCTGTGTTTGCGGGAGGCACCTTCACTCCCCTCTCATCAGCCATCATGTAGAAGACAGTCTGCAGGCCCAAGGGCGGACCCCAGTGCCCGGGCTTGATGGGGCAGCACCAGGCAAGGGGGCCCTTCTGCCACAGGAAGAGCATCCAAGACCACCCTTCAGATCCATAAACCTCCTTGTTCTTCTCTGCCTCCTGAGGCCAGAGGCTCTGGTGTGCTGCATCAAATCAGATCAACAAAGATGAGGGTAGATCTGTAAAGAGAATTCTTCCTAAGAATCACTTCCTAGTAGGTGTCAGGAGGCAGGAAAGGCCCAGAACTGACCCCTAGGTCTTCAGCACGCACCCCCAAGGACCAATGTTAGACAGCAAACTATTTGAGTATCTTAGCAAGAGTGAATGTCCCCAGTGAACACATGGGGCCCCAGCCACTGTTGGGCCAACTGCTGCCAGGTGTCATCCCTGAAGGCTTTATCGATTGTCATTGTATTTGAAACAGCATAGAATTTATTGTAGAAGTTTGACTTGGACCTGATATTAGAGTTTAGTTACACTAAAATCATACTGTGAAACTGTGATATTAAGAGATGACTAAGAAAGGGAGAATAAAAACAAAATCTCAACATACCATATGTTTGATTTACATCCCAAACCAATATGCTAAGTCTGGAGCCCTTGATTCACCTGATTTTCTGGTTTAAAACTTTTCATGTACACACTTAAACACCTACCTGCATGGACTCCTGACACTGTGGCCTTCTCAAAGGACCCAAGTTCTTCACCATGAAATTCTCCTGTTCCTTAGGTGGTCCACTGAGCTCTGATAGGGAAGAGTGCCTCCCTTGGCCTTGGTCAACTTCCTCATCTCTGTATTAAATATAACCAAGTTATTTTCCAAAAGCCTTGGTGGGAGGGAAGTTTGCAGCTTGACTGAAGCTGAAAGTTGCTTACCTGTGTTTAGATTGATCATAGACTTTCTCCCAATTTAGGCAGTGAAAGGACCCCAAATGGACCTTTTCAGTTAGACCCTGTCATATTGAACATTGATAAATCTAGATTCCGTTCTGTTAATTGAGTTTTAAAATTTAATGCCCTTTAAAAAATATAGTCATATATCCAAAATTATATTATTCCTGGAAACTAAGTTATCCTAGCTATGCTAATTCACTGATAATTTCTTATTAAAATCTTAATAACATTTGTTTTGATATGAAAAAATTTCTTCAGTAGCACTGCTTCATCCTTAATTGAATTTCTGCAAAGATGGTTATATTTAATCTCAAATATCTAATCAGATCTATGTCTGCTTTTTGTTCATTTCATAGGCAGTTATTTCAGGTATCCATTCCTTTGAGAGCATGACTTTGACTTTTGGCCTTTATTTTTAAATATTCTAAGACCTTACAGATGTTCTTCTCTTAATGGGTTCATTTGGCTACAAGAAAGATGAGATCCTCTGGGGAGATGTTTGAGATCCTCTTCATTCAAGACTAGAGAGAAAAAAAGACTAGAGAAACTGGGGATTTCCCTGGTGGTCCAATGGTTAAGAATCTGCAGTTCTGCTGAAGCAGGGCCTGAGTTCAGTCCTTGGCAGGGGAAGACCCTGCATGCTGCAGGGCTGACAAAGACTAAAACTAATAAGCTACTTTGTGCAGCAACATTCCCCCACCTAATCACCGAATTCCTGCTTGTGTTTGTGAGTCACTCAGTCGTGTCCCAACTCTGCCACCCTAGGCACTATAAGCCCTCCATGCTCCTCTCTACATGGGTTCTCCAGGCAAGAATACTGGAGTGGGTTGCCATTCCCTTCTCCAAATTCCTACTTAAGTTCTTGAATAAATAACCAAGAGCAAAATTGGAGAGCCTTAGTTCTCAAAATCACTTACCTATCTCAAAGTCCTGCAGAGAGGAGAGGTAAGACATGAGCCCCTCTGTGCAGAGCACTTTCATCTTCCCAGGGAAGAGGCAGTGAGCTCACCTCCATCGTCACATACTCTGTGGAGCCCATGGAGGACTCACTTCTGCTCCAAGTCGTGTGTCAGTGAGTCCAGCTCCTCCCAGAACACAAGTTCGTGTTGATGACATGCTTTCTTGTTTTTATTCTCATGGTTGTCTGACATCATAACAGATCATCTGTTCCCTTTGGGGCATTTGCCTTTTAAGTTCTAAGAGGTTTTAGAAAAATACAAAGGCACCGTATGGATTAGCAGTTGTGGTACTCATGATGGATTTCCATAGTGCATAAATTGAGGCATTTTTCTAAATGTAGTGTTAGCTCATTGTGTTTAAGTAGATCAGTAGTTGAAACTATGCCTTATCATCATTTGAATTCCTCTTAGGTTAAAATGGTTTTGCTGATTTTTCTTTCTTTCTTTCTTTCTTTCTTTTTTTAGTATTCTGTTAATTAACTTATCTTTCACTTTGGCACATTATAGGTGGTATCTTGGCCAACAAACAAAACTGTTTTGATGACTTTCAGTGTGCTGCTGAATATCTTATCAAGGAAGGTTACACGTCTCCCAAGAGGCTGACTATTAATGGAGGTTCAAATGGAGGCCTCTTAGTAGGTGAGAACTGGGTTTATTCATTGTACTTTACTAATTAACTATTGGAGTTTTCAGATACTCTGACTTACTTTGGGCTCATGGATGGCAGCAGTGGTACAGAAGAAGCAAAACCTGTTGTATTTGGGTATCTAATAAATGACATATGAAGACACAACTACTAACAGCTCATCAGAGCCTGAAAAGCCATTCCTCCTCCCTGTTCTGACCGCTTCTGGACCACAGTTCTCACCCTCCCCTGGGTGGGACTCCCTTCCCACAGACCAAGCCCACAAGTCTCTAGAGTTCAGGCAGCACAGGACTGAATCAAATAACACCCCTCTGACTATGCTACCCACCTGTGATCATTCGGTATAAATGCTGGTTGAAGACCTAATGCCGTGGGATGCCCAACGCTGTGGGTGCAGAGAAAGAAGTCATAAAGGAAAATGAGGTCCATGCAGAGATGGAGCCACAGCTTAAAAGTAATGAAATAGCCACAGTCCTAGTTTCCCTTTGCTGAGCACCTTGTGTGCCAGGCCCAGTGCTGAGCCCTTGACGTGCATGCAGCCTGGGAGATGGGGCTCTGAGACGTAGAGTAGCTTGCTAGTGTGGTGGTGATGCTGGGGTTGATGATTAGCACCATGGTTCTAGATTCTGCTCTTTTAACCTCTGTGGCACTGCCTCTAAGAATATTTTCCTATTTTTTGGTAGTTCACTGAAATTTTACTTTGCTTTTGTCTCTCAGCAGTACTTAACATTGCAGCGGACATTTACAGTGGGCCTGAACTCTGCTTACTGGTCCTACCTCCAGTGTCACCAGGAGATGCGGGGCCATTTTACAACTGTAGATTAGCATAAAGAGACTCAACCTAAAAAGCACATGTGACAATTTTCAGCTTTCAGTTCTGTTCTCAGGGGATTTTGACATTCACTGTTTCCTTGTCTTTGAAATATACTGACTCGTGTCAAAACCTGAATTCCTGCCCTTACTTTTCTACCCTTTTTACCCCATTATAATATAGACTTGGAAAAAACATTTTCCCATGGAGGTAAAATGTATATGTCCAAAATAATATGTTTAAATTTGGAAAGGGTAGAGATAGGGCCAAGATGGCGAGCCTTTGAGCTCACCTTCTTCCATGGGCACACCAAAATTAACAACTATTTACAGAACAATTACGAGAACAACCTGAAGACTAACAGACTAACATTTTCTACAACTGACGATACGAAGAAGGAATCACAGTGAGATGGTAAGGAGAGGCAGATGCATAGTACAGTCGAGACCTACAACCTCAGGCAGGCAGCCCACAAGTGGGAGGATAATCACAAGTGTAGGATAATCCTTCCCAAAGAGAGAGAGGTTCAAGACCCATAGCAGGTTCCCCAGTCCAGAGACCCCTCACCAGGAAGACAGGCCCCCAGAACATTTGGCTCTGATCTTCCTTTCAGGAGAGCCAGAGGACTGTGGGAGATACAGACTCCGCTCTTAGAGTGCACACAAAATCTCACATGCCCGAGTCCCAGCATATGGGCAGTGATTTGAAAGGAGCCTGGTCAGATTTCCTTGCTAATTTGGGAGAGCCTCCCAGAGGGACAGGAGGCAACTGGGACTCCTAGTGGGAACATAGATGCTGGGGGCAGCCATTTGTGGGAACTTATTTGACCACAAGGACGCTGGTGCTGACAAGCACCATTTTGGAGAACCCCCCGGCTCCCATCAGCACTCTCCCCACCAGCAGACTGGCACCAGCTCTTCTCATGCATACCAGGCCTTGCCTGCCAGCATCCCGAAAGTAGTTGGCCCTGCCACCACAGAAGGCCCATGCAGCCTACAGAGGAGGCACCCTACACCCTGTGACTGGCCACCACATGGGAGTCTGCTGCTGCTGTAGAACATCAGCTACATGGGGGTGCTTGTCCAAGCTCAGAACACATGACCCACCCACCTCATACACAGAGACAAACACAGAGAATTAGGCACAGTGAAAAGACAGAACTATGTTCTAAACTAAGGAGGCAAGATAAAACCCCTAGAAGAAGAACTAAGCAAAGTGGAGATAAGCAATCTTATCCAATAAATAACTCAAGGGAATGATCATAAAGACACTCCACAAACTCAGGAGAAGAATGGATGAACATGGTGAGAAGTTTAACCGACAGAAAGCAAAAAGAGCCAAAAAGAGGTGAAGACTATAGTAACTGAAATAAAAAAAATATATATATGCACACACTAGTAGGAATCAACAGTAGATTAGATGATACAGAGGAATGGATCAGAGACATGGAAGACAGAATAATGAAAATCATACAAGCTGGACAGAAAAAACCAGTTCTAAAAAACAAAATGATAACTTCAAAAACAAACTTACAGTTACTAGAGGAAAAAGGGGAGGCAGGGATAAGTTAGGAGTGTGGGATTAACAAAGACACACTACCATATATAAAATAGGTAATCAGCAAGGACCTACTGTATAGCACAGGGAACATATATTCTATAGTAACCTATGTGGAAAAGAATCTGAAAAAGAATGGATATGTGTATATGTATATATGAGTCACTTTGCTATACACCTAAAACACACACACTGTAAATTAACTATAGTATAAAATTTTAAAAACATATTTATACACCAGACATAGAAGTACCTAAATGTATAAGGCAAATATTGATGACATAAAGGGAGAAACCGAAGAGTAAAACAATAACAGGAGACTGTAACATTCCAGACAGAAAATCATTAAGGAAATACTGACTTTAAAGATACATTAGATTAGATAGACTAAACAGATTAGGAACATTCTATCCAAAAGCATCAGAATACACATTCTTTTCAAATGCACATGGATCATTCTCGAGGATAGATCATATGCTATGCCACTAAATACATCTGAATAAATTTAAGGAGGTTGAAATTACATCAAGCATCTTTCCCAACCACAACAGTATGAGATTAGGCATCAACTACAAGGAAAAACTGCAAAAGACAAACGGAGACTAAACAGTATGGCACTGAGCAACCAGTGGGTCACTTGCTAAAGAGAAAATTAAGAAGTACTTAGAGACAAATGAAAAAGGAACCTAACACCTAAAGTGACTACAATAATAAAAATTAGAGCAGTAAAAGAGACAAAAACAGTACAAAAGATCGATAAAACTAAGAGCTGTTTCTTTGAGACAATGAAAAAATTTTACCAGACTCATCAAGAAAAACAGAGAGGGCCCAAAGAAAATCAGAGATGAAAGAGAAATCACATCCATCGCCATAAAAATGCAAAGGACCCTAAGATACTATGAATAATTATGCACAATAAATGGATAAGTTCCTAGAAACTTACACTCTCCCAAGACTGAATCAGGAAGAAAGTATCAACAGACCAGTTACCAGTAATGAAGTTGAATCAGTAAATTAAAAAAAAAAGAAAACAAACTGGCAAGTCCCTGTTCCAACTTTAAGGAAAGGAAAAAAAAAAAAAACTCCCAGCAAACAAGGAGTCCAGGACCAGATGTCTTCACAGGTGAATTCTATGAAACATTTAGAGAAAAGTTAACACTGTCTTCTCAAACTGTTCCAGAAAACTGAAAAGGAAGGAGCACTTCTGGACTTATTTTACAAGGTCAGCATCACCCTGATATAAAAACCAAAGATACCACACACACAAAAAGAAAATTGCAGGCCAGTATCACCGGTAAACATAGATATAAAAAGCTTCGAAGTCTTAGCTAGCCAAATTCACCAGTATATTGAAAGGATCATACACTATGATCAAGTAGGATTTATCTCAGGGATGTAAGGATGGTTCAATATCTTTTGACAAAATTCTACATCCATTTGTGATTAAAAACTCTAAACAAAATGGGTATAAGGGACACATCTCTACATAAAAAGGCCATGTATGACAAGTGCTACTATCATACTCAACAGTGAAAAGCCAAAAGTATTTCCTCTAAGGTGAGGAACAAGGAAAGGGTCTTATTGAGATGAGAGAGTGAGGAACAAGGAAAGGGTCTTATTGAGATGAGAGAGTCACTCACCACTCCTGTTAACATTATATTGGAAGTCCTATCCACAACAGACAGGAAAAAGAAATGTAATCCGAATCAGAAAAGGAGTAAAACTGCCACTGTTTGCAGGTGACATGGTCCTATATATAGGGAATCCTAAAGACACCATCCAAGAACTAATTAAGTTGCACAATATAAAATCCATATATAGAAATCTGTTGCACTTCTATATGTTAACAAATTGTCAGGAGAAATTAAGAAAACAATCTCATTTAAAATTGCATCAAAAAGAATAAAATACCTAGTCGTAAATCTGATCAAAGAGGTGAAAGCCCTGTACACTGAAAACAGTAAGATGTGATGGAGCTGAAGGTGACGCAGACCAACCAGAAGACGGACCATGCTCATAGGGGTGAAGCGGGAATATTGCTACATTCACCCTGCTACCAAGGCAGTGTACAGAGTCAGTGCAGATCCTGTCAAAACATCAATGGCAATTTTGCAGAGCTGGAACAAATAAGGAACACAAAAAGACCCCAAATAGCCAAAACAATCTTGAAAAAGAAGAACAAAGTAGAGGTGTCATGTTCATTGATTTCAAACTGTACTGCAAAACTCTAGTTACCGAAACAATATGGTACTGGCATAGAAACAGACATAAAGGTCAATGGAACAAAATAGAGAACCCCAAAATAAACCCACATATATAGTCAATCCACAACAAAGGAAGGAAGAATAAACAGTGGGGAAAAGATAGCCTTGTCAATAAATGGTGTTGGGAAAACTAGACAGTTTCATGCAAAAGAGTCAAACTGGACTACTTTCTCACATCGTATATGAAAATAAACTCAAAAAAAATTTATAAAAACTGAAGCCATAAAACCCCTTGAAGAAACCATAGAGCAGTACACTGAACTGGTCTTCATGAAATTTTTTTGGATATGTCTCCTCAGGCAAGGGAAACAAAAGCAAAACAAACAAATGGGACTGTAGCAATCTAATAAGCTTTTGCACAGCAAAGAAAACTACCAACAAAATGAAAAGGCAGCCTACTGAACCTGAGAAGGTATTTACAGACAACATATCTGCTAAGAGCTTGATGTCCAAAATAGTCTAAGAACCCATACAAATCAACACCAAAAACAAACAGTTAACAATGAGGAGAGGGCCTAAACATTTTTCCGGAGAAGATACACTTAACGGCCAATAGACACATGAGAATATGCTCAGTGGTACTAATCATCAAGGAAATGCAAATCAAAACCACAGTGAGACACCGCCTCACACCCGTCAGTAGGACTCGTATCCAAAGGACAAAAAGTAATCAGTGTTGACAAGGATGCAGTGAAAGGGAACCCTCGTGCACTGGTGGGAATGTAAACTGTTCTCCACTATGCAGACAGTATGAAGGCTCCTTAAAAAGTAAAAATCGAACAACTGTATGATTCAGCAGTTCCACTGCTGGGCAATTTTTTTCAAAGAAGTCAAAACCACTAATTCAAAAAGATATGTACCCCTATGTTCATTCTAGTATTATTCACAATGGCTAAGATATGAAAGCAAC
Source organism: Oryx dammah (assembly GCF_014754425.2). Taxonomy (NCBI): domain Eukaryota; kingdom Metazoa; phylum Chordata; class Mammalia; order Artiodactyla; family Bovidae; genus Oryx; species Oryx dammah. The sequence goes on from NW_024070188.1 coordinate 32,167,966, forward strand.
CTAAGTGCCCACTGATAAACTAATGGATAAAGAAGATTTATATGTATAATATACACACAGTGGAATATTACTCAGCCATAGAAAAGAATGAAATCTCACTATTTGCAACAACATGCATGGACCTAGAGGGTATTATGGTAAGTAAAATAAGTCAGAAAGACAGTTATCATATGATTTCACTTATATGAGAAATATAAAAACACAATTGAGCAAACAGACTAATAATAGATACAGAAAAATTAGTGGCTGCCAGAGTGGAGTGGGATGGAAAGGTGAGTGAAATAAATAAGGGCAATTGAGAGGTACAAACTCTGTGATAAAATATCTCAGAGATATACTATATAGATAGAGAATATAGTCAATATTTAATAACTGTGTGATGAGATGGTAACTAGACTTATGGTGATCATTTTGTGATGCATAAAAATACCAAATTGCTGTTTTACACCTGAGACTAATACACTTTATGTCAGTTATACTTCAATTTAAAGAAAAAATAAATTGAGAAAGGATATGGATAATATTCTTAAATACCAAATAACCACAAATTTGATTTATCTATTCAACAAATATGTACTGAGCAAGTGCTGGGCATTTTTTCAGATACTGGAAATATGTCGGCAAATGAAACAGACAACACCTTCATGGAGCTTTCATTCTAGCTAGTTGAGGCAGGCAACATGATGTGCCTAAGGCCAACATGTGGCCCGGAGACCCGTGTCTGTGGCTAGGCACAGAGAGCAAGGGCGAGTGATGGGAGAGGTTAGGGATGGTGGGAACCTAAACCAGCCTCACTGCTGTCAGAGAGAACATGGTTTACTCTGAAATGAGAAGCCTTTGGGTGAGTTTTGAGCAGAGAAGTGGTGTATAACTTGACATGTTTTAAAATCAGGATCATGGATTGATCCGTTGCTATGTTAGGGTAGGCAGAAGAGGCGAGGACAGAAAAGCAGGAGGCCAGCTAGGTGGCTTCTGTCTCAGTGAGAGAAGATGCTGGCGTGGACCTGGGTGTGATGATGGAAGTAACAAGAAGTGGTCTGATCCCTAGTATATTTTGAGTTTGAGCCAACTAAATTTTCATATGAATTAAACAAGTATTAATACAAAAGAAAAAACAACTTAGGGTGAATCTAAACTATTTAATGGGAAAAGATGTTGAAAATACCACCTGATTTTAGTAGTGGGAGAATTGTGCTGTAATTTACTGGTTCATCCAATAAGTCCATTTTTGGAGTTGTCTTTTCAGGAATTGGTTTATGCCTTTTAATAAACCAGGTCCTTTATGAGACCTTCAGAGATGGAGTTTGTCCATCAAGATGCTAAAGTGCTTATTTAAAAGAACATCTTCCTGCCCTTCCCACCTCTGAGCGGGGAGGAGAAGATCTGCAGGGGTGGCACTCAGAAATCGTATCATGAATAAGCACTGACATCTAAACTGCAGTGGGAACTGTTTCTTGCCAGAGGCAGGAAAAGTTCACATCTCTTGACTAACTCCTAGTCATGCCAGCTTCGACGTTACTTCCTCCCAAAGCCTCCCCAACTTCATTATGCTGGCCTACACCCTTCTTCCACAGTACCTGCACTTTCTCAACAGAAGTGAATGTCACACTGTAACTGCCCATTCACTTCTTTTATCTTTCCCACTAAATTATTCATTGACATATCCCCAGGCCCCATGCCTAGTGCAAGGCACATGGCAGATGTTCAATAAACATTTATTGAATTATCAAAAAAATAAAATTTTAAGTATATAAAGAAGAGCATTTTTAAAACAGGACAAGAAAATATGTCAGTATCTGATAGAGCTCTGAACTGGGTCTTATGCTCTGTTCTGCTTTGAGCTATACCTATATCAACTGTTGCTGTTTACAACACTTCTGATGCCAAATGCAGGAAGGGGTGGGCGTGTGGGTCCCACAGCAACCAATGCTCCAACTCTCCAGACACCAACTGGGTGTTGCACAATTCAGTTCCATTTTGACACTACCCAGAGTTAGCACAGACCCAAAGGACAGTCCCCACTGCAGACACCAATCACAAGTGCTGGACTTCTTATATTTCTGATTGATGGCTATAAACAGGGGTTTCCCAGGTCCCCCTCCTCGAGTTCGATAATTTGATAGAACTCAGGAACATTCTTAGGGCTCCCCTGATAGCTCAGGTAGTAAAGAATCTGCCTGCAATGCAGGAGATCCCAGTTCGATTCCTGGGTCAGGAAGATTCACTGGAGAAGGGATAGGCTACCCACTCCAGTTTCTTGGGCTTCCCTTGTGGCTTAGCTGGCAAAGAATCTGCCCTCAATGCAGGAGACCTGGGTTCCATCCCTGGGTTAGAAGATCCCTTGGAGAAGGGAAAGGCTACCCACTCCAGTATTCTAACCTGGAGAACTCTATGGACTGTATAGTCCATAGGGTCGCAAAGAGATGGACACAACTAAGTGACTTTCAGGAACACTCTTACATTTACCAGTTTGTTATAAAGGATAAAACTTGGGAACATTTCAGAGGAGATGTATAGCTGGGGCAGGTGCGTGCCAAGCCTCCAGGCCCTGTTAGTGCACCACGGTCCCAGCACCTCCATGTGTTCACCAACCCAGGAGCTCTCCAAACTCCACTGGTTTTTATGAAGGTTCTGTTATATGGGCTAGATTGATTAAATCAGTAGCCCTGAATCACTATCTCCAGCCCCCCTGCTCTCCCCAGACGTCAGGGGTGGGACCAAAAGATCCAATCCTCGTATCACAAGGTTAGTTCCTTGGTCCACCAGCCCCCATCCTGAAGCTGTCTAGGAACCCAGAAACAGCCACCTCATTAGCATGAACTCAGATATGGTTGAGAGGCGTTAGTTATGAATTAGGAAAAATACTCCTCTCACCTTGTCACTCAGGAAACTCTCAAGGGTTTTAGGAGATCTGTTCTAGGAACCAGGGACAAAGATTAAATATGTATTTCTTATTCTGTCACAATATCACAGGCTAGTTTTGAGATCCCGCATAAGTTTGTTAATATTCTGCATCACCTGTGAAAGCAGCTAGGGATGGGAGCAGCACAGATTTTACAGAAAGTCCAAGAGGTTTTCATGAAGAGTTACGTGTCCACTACTGATGAAAATATTCCACCTCTTAGATATATACTAGAAGCAGGGGGAAAGCTTGTAGACTCTTGGGCAAGTGATTTCTGATAGTTTCTTCCTGTGCTTATGGGAAAAAAAGACCATCACGATTCAGAAAACATTTACGTGTTGTTTTGTTCTCTTTTGGTTTTGTTTATGACAGATATTTAATGACGGATGACCTCCTTTTTCTATCTTGATTTTTAGCTACCTGTGCCAATCAGCGTCCTGACCTCTTTGGTTGTGTTATTGCCCAAGTTGGAGTAATGGACATGTTGAAGTTCCATAAATATACCATTGGTCACGCCTGGACGACTGATTATGGGTGCTCAGACAACAAACAACATTTTGAATGGCTTATCAAGTAAGGTTTTGATTCATATTGATGTATTTGTGTTGCTAACGATTTGATGTCAGAATACTGAACATAGTCAAAAGGGTATGTTTGACTGTCCCCTTCAGTATCTCATGTTTACATGTAATTCACTGCAAAAGTAGGATACGTGGTGGGGATACTTATCTGTCTTCCTAGTTCTGATCTGGTCTTGAACAAAAATAACAAAGATGTGATGGCAGAATTCTAAAGATAGTCCTCCAGGATTCCTGTCCCCTAGTTCTGCAGGGGTTGAGTGATCTATGGACTGCTCTGCAGGGACTTTGTAGATTAAATGAAGATTACTAATCAGCTGAATGGAAAAATTGTCCTGGATTATCAAGAGGGCCTAATCTAATGACAGACCCTTAAAGGCAGGGCACTATCTCTGGCGACAAGAGTCAGGGATGCAGCAAAAAAAGAGAGAAACTGGAAGCACGAGGAGATCTAGACCCACCATTGCTGCCTTTGAAAACGGAGGAAGGGGGCCTTTACAACCTGACATCAACCCCAACCAACAGCTGGCAGAGAAATGAGGACCTCAGTCCTACAGCCTTGTGGAGCTGAATTCTGCCAACTGAAATGAGTCCAGAAGTAGCTTTTCCCCTAGAACTTCTTAATAAGTGCCCAGCTAGCCAACAACTTGATTTCAACCTTGAGACGGCCAGAGAACCCAGTCAAACCAACTCAGACTTCTGACTTACCATGAGATAAGAAATCTGTGCGGTTTTTGTTGATCCAGCAATTAAAAACTAATTTTAAGAAAGGTATCATTATAACATATATATATATATATGTTATATAACATATATATATATATATATATAGGATTCTTTTCCTCAATTAAAAATTAAGGAAATAGGACTATATGCAAGTACTGCTGCTGCTGCTAAGTGGCTTCAGCCATGTCCAACTCTGTGTGACCCCATAGACAGCAGCCCACCAGGCTCCCCCATCCCTGGGATTCTCCAGGCAAGAACACTGGAGTGGGTTGCCATTTTCTTCTCCAATGCCTGAAAGTGAAAAGTGAAAGTGAAGTCGTTCAGTCGTGCCCGACTCTTAGCAACCCCATGGACTGCAGCCTACCAGGCTCCTCCGTCCATGGGATTTTCCAGGCAAGAGTACCGTAGTGGGGTGCCATCACCTTCTCTATATGCAAGTACAGTTCAACTTATTTTGTGCTTTCAGTATAACCACTTATATTTGAAACCTTGTTGTTGTTTAGTTGCTAAATTGTGTCTGACTCTTTTGCAACCCCGTGGACCGTAGCCCTTCAGGCTCCTCTGTCCATGGGATTTCCCAGGCAAGAACACTAGAGTGGGTTGCCATTTCCTTCTCCAGGGAATTTCCCTGACCCAGGGTTGGAACCCACATCTCCTGCATGGGTAAGTGGCTTCTTTTCCACTGAGCCACCTGGAAGCCCATATTTGAAACTACTGCATTATTGAAATATTTATATCCCTTAACCACTTTGGCGATAACAGTGAGAAAATGGCAAACATCTGGATTCTCAAGACTGTAAGCTGCTTTCTTCTTTGGCTCTTGGTTCTCTCTCCTTCCCTCAGCGGGGTTCTGGGGGATTTTACCAGCAGTACTAAGGAACTGCCCTTGGAATAGCATCAGGAGCCTGTGTCCCCTGTTCCAGTCTTCTCAGTCAACTATAGATTTTGATGCAATAACTTCAGTTTCTCAAGTCAGGTGTTTTTTCCTTCATTTGATGTGCTTTGATGGCTAGTTCTCCACTTAGATATTTGGCTAAAACGACTTGGATTTTTTTTAATTGAATACTTTCAAACTACTAAATTCTGTTCTGTAGGAGGGGAAAAAGTTTAACTTTAAAAATATACAAGTAACCCCCCTGACACATCCTGGTGAAAGCTGAATATCTGAAGGAGTCATAGTTCAAATTAACAGAGAAAATAGGCACTTAGGGAGTGAGGTCCCATTTATACTCAGTTGAAAAGACTGAATTAATTGTATGTTGAAGGCAACAAAATAGTCACTGGAACCCAATACTTCTAAAATTAATTTGAAAGCAACAAAAGAGAGTTCTTAATATTTTTTTCTGTCAAGACATCAGTGATACTCCTATTTCAGACCTTAATTTTTCCAGCCTAGCACTCACAGGGCTACATGTCCTCTCATCTGCTCCCAAGTGAGCAGAGAACTGAATCCACTATACTGGAGGGGATCCCCCCGAAAAAAGATCTAGATTTCGAAGTTTGTGAATGGCTGGGATAAATAAAGCCTAACAGACTTTTTTTTTCCCCTACAGAACTTCTCAGAATCTTTAATACATAAATGTGGTATTTGAATCTTGAGGTAGGGAGAGGTATTATTCATAAAAAGAATTTCCAAGCTTGTTTTTCCACAGAACTAATCCTTATCTGGAGGCCCAGGGTTGATCCAAAAATCCTCTGAAGTGAGTTCAGAAAACAGATTCATTGTCACCCCCATCTTACGTATTAGGAGACTAAACCCCAGAAGGTTTTAGTCTTGACTTGGTTCACTGAGCAGAAATTTTACTATTTTCACCTATTCACTCTACAAACTAAAACTCTACTAAACTAGTTCATTCATTAATACTGAACACTCTGAGAAATAAGACAGCCATATTGACTAAAAAGTAAAGAAGAAATACTCAAGAGATTTCTTTCACTTAATTAGCATCAAACATTTAATCTGACTGTACTTAGTTTTTAAAAACCTTTTGTTAACTGCAAATTTATCTTATGCTTCAGAAGGTTCCTCCTACACTAACTTTCTCACCATTGGCCAAAGTCAGTTTCTGCTGGACTGTGAGCCAGCAGGTCAGCAGACCAGCTCAGGTTCCCTGGTTTTCAGACAGAAACTAGGCCCGGGGGGACCTGTGTTCTTCCTAAGTCTATCAAGCTGAGATCAGAATAAAGATTTTATACATACCAAACAGGCAAAAAGCTGCCAGACACTGTGGACTTCAAATTCTTCAACAAAAGAAAGGCTTGTACCTATTATATCCATAGTCAGTGATTTAAAAGAATAATCAGCAAGATGGAAGTCAGGAACTAAGAGATCCAAACTACTGTGTATAAAATGAATAAGCTGCAAGGGTGTGCTGTACAGCACAGGGAATAAAGCCATTATTTTATAACTTTAATTGGAGTATAATCTCTAAGAATATATTGAATTACCTGAAACTAATATTGTAAATCAACTATACTTCAATTTAGAATGTTTTCTCATAATAAACAAAGGGACAATCAGTCCACTTTGTTGCAGCAAAAAATTCAGCCTGAAGAATATGAAAATATTCACCTCAAGACAGTCAGTGTGCATACAGTTTGGGTTGTTCCAGAAGCCCTGTGAGTTTCTTTCTTACAGAGTCTTCCAAAGTGGGGACCAAATAGCCTCCAATAGCCCTGGCCAGTCACACCCACCATAATGTCTGCAGTGGTCACCCAGTCTCACAGGGAGCAGCTGGCCACAGTCCTCACTGCTGATGAACGACACAGGCATCTGTGCCCACCAGTCCCGTGATTAACCTAGGGGACACGCACAGCTCTCCTTTTGATACCCGGCCTCATGGAAGTGCCTTTGCCTTTCAGATATTCTCCACTGCACAACGTGAAGCTGCCAGAGGCAGACGACATCCAGTACCCGTCCATGCTTCTCCTCACCGCAGACCACGATGACCGCGTGGTCCCGCTTCACTCCCTCAAGTTCATCGCCACCCTTCAGCACCTCGTGGGCCGCAGCCGGAAGCAGAACAACCCCCTGCTTATCCATGTGGACACCAAGGCGGGCCATGGGGCCGGGAAGCCCACAGCCAAAGTGATAGAAGAAGTCTCAGACATGTTTGCATTCATAGCACGCTGCCTGAACATCGACTGGATTCAGTAAATGGCATCTCTTTCTTCCTCCTCCGCCGCAGAAAACCTCAAGGGCTCTCACACCATTAAACCGAGAAACCACTGGGCGCAGCGCCTCCCCACATAAACACTGTTCCTGCACCCACGGGCTGCAGTGACCAGAACTGCTGCAGGAATTTTATCTTTTCTAGGCTTCTCCTTTTTAGCAGGCCCTTGGCGTTTCTTTCTCCACCCTGTGCAGGCACATGTTCTAAAAAGGGGGGGAAGAAAAAGGCATGTTTGGATACATAGCTAATGGCAGCCAACACATTGTGAACATTAGATTGCTGAACTCAGAGTCGTAGTCGGGCATACTTCATATAGAGCACCTCAGTGAAATTTGCTTCTATAACCATAACCAGTATACCTTTAAATAAATGTGAGCATTGTTCTCATGAAGAGAGACTTCTTTCCAACAATAATAAATGTTATTTAAGAATGGGAGGTTTTTCTCTGGTTCCTTTGTATTGAGTGGCAACCCCAGAGCTGCCATCATTCTGCATGCACATGTCACTTCTCTGTGGGAATTGGCAGTGAAGTCAGACTGTCAGCCCTGCGCTGAGGCTGAGTGCATCCACCCAGCTCCCCGTTTGTGCGGAGGAGGCTGTTAGAGGCAGCTCGCTGGCTCATGTGTTAACCCCTCAGACAGCTGATCCAGGCTCATCTGGTTTGGATGCCCCCTAAAAATCAGTGGACCTAGGATTATTCACTTACTTGTCTATTAGTTTGGTTACAGAGTATTCCTGGAAATCATAGTACAGAGGTTCATAAAACAAAGAGACCACATGCGTGAATGGTCCAAACACGTTACAATCAGAAATCTCAGGAGCTGCCAAGCATTTCTTATCACCATAGACCACTTCCTGGAAATAAAACCAGTAATACTTTTTTAAAAGATTTGGTGTCTCCCCAAAGCTTAAATCTTCAAGAGAAAAATAGACCATTCCTCAAACTTGTCCACATAAGGCATTTTTTGGAATATTTCATGAAATACCTTTCCTTTGGGTATCGTTTTGGGAAGCAGTAATCTAATTTATGGGAAAAAAAAAGAAACAGCTTCTTTGTCTTGCTTCATCAAATATCACAAAGGTTAATCACTATTTTGTATAAAATAACCTTTAAAAATTAACTTAAAAGATCACTTCATTGATAGCTTGTTTTTTCTCAGGTAAGTGCTATTTTCCAAAGTATACATATGTGTGCTTTTCTTGAGATCTCTACCTCTCAAACTGGTCTAAAATTAGACACACATTGCCTGCCACTACATACAAGTCCAGGTGAAATGTGTCTACATGTTTCGGCTTTTCTGGAGTCATGTTTTCTATTATTGTTGTTTAAATAAGCACTGCATATAATGCAGCAGTCACTGACAATGTGATTATAAGCCACCCCCCCCCCCCACCAATCGCCAGAGAAAGAGGGTGCCACTAGCTAGCAGTGCCTGCAGAGTCTGATATCATCACCAGCTACCTGCAGAGATGCTGCTGCTGCTGCTAAGTCGCTTCAGTCGTGTCCGACTCTGTGTGACCCCATAGACGGCAGCCCACCAGGCTCCCCCGTCCCTGGGATTCTCCAGGCAAGAACACTGGAGTGGGTTGCCATTTCCTTCTCCAATGCAGGAAAGTGAAAAGTCAAAGTGAAGTCGCTCAGTCGTGTCTGACTCCTTAGCGACCCTGTAGACTGCAGCCTACCAGGCTCCTCCATCCATGAGTTTCTCCAGGCAAGAGTACTGGAGTGGGGTGCCATTGCCTTCTCCGAAGAGATGCTAACACTAGCTAACTGCCATGTTACCATGTAACCGCTGACCAATGTGACAGAAAAAAAAAAAAGTATAGATAAGCTAAAGCAGCCTTTATCCTAGACCGGCTGGGTCATTTGAGGTGCAGGCAGCCAAGATGTACCCATTCAAGTTCACAGCATTTTCAAGTTTGCACAGAAGCCTCTTTCCCACTAAGGTCTTCTTAACAGCAGAAAGTAGAATATAATGTGTAGAGTCTTAGCTTCAGAAGAAATCAGGCCCAGGTTCAAATCCCAACTGTCCTTTAGTAACTGGTGATTATAAGAAATAAACAAGCTAATACAAGTGCCTAGCATATAACTGGACTCCATTTGGGAGTTCTCTTTCCCAGGCTGATTCTCATTTCTAGAGTTTAGCTGGGCAGCTGAGCCCACAAACTGAAGGTAACTTTTTAAAACCTAAAATGCTGGATGACTTAGAGGCTGGGGTCCTCCCTGGATCTCAGGGTGTCTTCCCTATTAGATGTCACCTCTATATCCATGTTCTGTCCCTCTGCTCTGTCTTAGGTTGTTCTATGCTGTTTTGAGGAAAAAGCCACATACATTGCCCAGGCAGTCTGCCTCGTCACACGGCCTTGAAAACACGCCAAGAGCATTTGCTACCTTAGTAAGATAAAGTCATATTTATGATGTTTAATATGTACGCACTTGGAATATTGTAAAACTTTGCAGTTAGTCATGTTTCCTAATACTCCCACTAAAGCTTAGGCAGTTACACAAAAGTGGTGCTGCTAGTATGAAAACTTAACATTTCAACTAAGTGTCACCAATCACTCCATGTTTATCAGATAATTTTACCAGCCTCGAGGATTTCCCCGGGAAGACCACAGAGCTGATGCCCAGAAGGCTTACAGAGCTTCAAAGATGAGTTACTGCCAGGCTGAGAAGCTGTCAGAAGGGCACAGGTCAGATTGCAAGAAGGTAGGCAGCCAGGCCAATAGGAATGAGGGCTGAGACCAATGAGTAAGAATACTGAGCTGTGTTTGCATCCATTCAAATTCTAGAGGCTGGGAGTGCAAAGAAAAAAAGTCCTGCCCTGATGAAGCTGACACTTCAGTGGGAGGAGACAGATGATAAACTGCCTCATTTAATCCCCTGTGCTCAAAGCATTCCAGGTGTGCAGAGATGTTTGTCCTCAAACATAAAACCACATACTACCATTACCCCCATTTAGCAAAGGCCCAACTTCCCATGCAGGAAGTAAGCAGCAGAGCAGTGAACCCTAGCAGCAGGGAGACAATGGAGACAGCACTCTTATCCACTAGTCTAGTAAGAAAATAGAAAAGCATGAGGGGTTCCATTCAAGACGGTGACTAGAAGGTCCTAACCTTACATCCTCCCACAGACACATGCAATCGACAGTTACATACAGAACAATGTGTTTTGAAAGAAATCCAATAACTAGATGAGCAACCCCAACACATCAGATGAATGAGAAGAATCCCACATCAAACCAGGTAGGAGAGTCAGAGACACAGTCTTACTATACACCTCACCCCTGACATGGCTACCCACAGTCAGGAGGAAACCCACAACTCCAAGCTTCTCCATGACAAGAAAATGGTTTGGACCTCATACCAGGCACTCCAGCTTTTAAGATTTGCATCTAAGAGACAAGCCTCCAAAATATTTAGCTTTGAAAGCCAAAGGGACTTGCATCCATGAGACCCATCAGGATATAGCAAACAAGAAACCATTTTAAAATTTTCTCTTGGTTTTTGCCTTCTAGGCATTATTTTTAATTTGAAAGATAAAAAGGCCTAACAAAATTTTATTAAATGTCTTTTTTAAATGTCTCACACCAGTCAGGATGGCCATCACTGAAAAGTCTACAAAATAAATGCTAGAGAGGATGTAGAGAAAGAGGGCCTCCCACACTGTTGGTGGGAATGTAAATCGGTACAGCTTACATTGGCACTCTGGAAAACAATATGGAGGGTCCTTAAAAAGCTAAAAATAGTTACCATTTGATCCTGCAGTCCCAATCCTGGGTACATATCCAGAAAAGACAAAAACTCCAATTTGAAAAGAAACATGCACCCCAATATTCACAGAAGCACTATTTCCAATAGCCAAGATATGGAAGCAAGCTAAATGTTCATTGACAGAGGAATGGATATAGAGTCCCTAAGGACTCCACACAAAAAGGTCTAATAAATGAATTTAGGAAATACGAGGTTAACTCTCAGAAATTGATTGCATTCACACTAACAATATCAGAAAAGGAATATAAAAAAACAATATTCTTAACATTGCATCAAATATATATATATATGAATAAACTTATAGTTAAGAACTATAAAATATTAATAAAGGAAATAAAAGATGATTCAAAGAAAAGATATCCCATGCTCTTGGACTGAAATTTAATATTGCTAAAATGGCAATACTACCCAAAGTAATCTACAGATTTAATTCAATCCCTATCAAATTGACCATGACATTTTTCACAGAACTAGAACAAATAATCCAAAAATTTATATGGAACCATAAAAGACCCAGAAATGCCAGAGCAATCCTGAGGAAAGAGACAAAGCAGGAGGGCAGGCATAACCCTTTATACTTCAGACAATCCAACAAAGCCACAGTAATCAAAATAGGGTAGTGCTGGTTTAAAACAGACATATGGATCAATGGAACAGAATAGAGAGCCCAGAAATAAACCCACACACCTATGGTCAATTAATCTTTGACAAAGAGGCAAGAATATAAAATGGGAAAAAGTCTCTTCAGCAAGTGGTGCTGGGAAATTTGGACAGCTGCAAGTAAAATCAATCAAGTTAGAACATGCCCTCACACCATGCACAAAAAAATAAACTGAAAATGGCTTTTAAAGACTTAAACATAAGACATGACACCATAAAGCTCCTAGAAGACTGTATAGGCAAAACATTGTCTGACATAAATTGTACCAATGTTTCTTAGGTCAGTCTCCCAAGACAATAGAAATAATAACAAAAATATACAAATGGGACCTAATCAAATTTATAAGCTTTTGCACAGCACAGGAAACTTTTTTTTTTTTTAAATGAAAAGACAGTCTACAAAATGGGAGAAAATAGTTGCAAATGATACAACAGACAAGGGCTTAATCTCCAAAATATACAAACAGCCCATACAACTCAACAACAACAAAAACAACCCAACTGAAAAATGAGCAGAAGACCTTAATAGGTCTTTCTCCAAAAAAGACATACAGATGGCCAAACACGTGAAAAGATGCTAAACATCACTAATTATTACAGAAACACAAATCAAAACCTACAATGAGGTACCACCTTACACAGGTCAGCATGGCCTTCATTAGAAAATCTACAAATATCAAATGCTAGAGAGGATGTGGAGTAGAGGGAACCCTCTTACACTGTTGGTAGAAATGTACATTGGTACAGCAACTATGGAAAACAGGACGGAAGTTCCTCAGAAAATTAAAATTAGAATTACCATATCATTCAGCAATCTCACTCCTGGGAGTATACCCGGACAAAACTGTAATTCAAAAATATACATGTACCCTGTGTTCACAGAAACGTGCTCAGTTGCTCAGTAGTGTCTGGCTCTCTGTGACTCCATGGACTGTAACTTGCCAGGCTCCTCTTTCTGTGGGATTTCCCAGGCAAGAATACTGGAGTGGGCTGCCATTCATTCTCTTCTCCAGGCAATCTTCCTGAGCAGGGGCCAAATCTGCACCTCTTGTAACGACAGGCAGAGTTTTCACTGCTGAGCCAAGTTGAGAAGCCCTAAAAACCAGGTTAGCTACACCCGCAAATTACTTGTGAAGAACAGTTTTGTAGGCTTGTTGTTGTTGTTTACTCTTATGTTAGAGTGTGTTCTCAGTCGCTCTGTCGTGTCTGATTCTTTGCCACCCCGTGGACTGTAGCCCACTAGGTTCCTCTGTCCATGGAATTTTCCAGGCACAGTGGAAAATACTCCACAATACTGGAGTGGGTTGCCATTTCTACTCCAGGAGATCTTCATTCACCATAGCCAAAATGTGAAAATAACCTAATGTCCAGCAACAGATAAATGGATAAAGATGTGATGGTATGTATAGACAATGGAATTCTACTCAGCCATAAAAAAAGAACAAAATAATGCCATTTGCAGCAACAGGGATGAAATGACAGATTATCATATTAAGTGAAGTAAGTCAGAAACAGAAAAATACCACGATATCACTTATATGTGGAATTTAAAATATGACACAAATGAGCCTATCTACAAAACATGAACAGACTCATAGACACAAAGAACAGACTTCTGGTTGCCAAGGGGAAGGAGGGAGGAAAAGGCATGGACTGGAGTTTGGTGTTGGTAGAGGCAAACTATTACATTTAGAATGGATAAACAGCAAAGTCAATGTATAGCACAGGGATCTATACTCAGTATGTGATAACCATAATGGAAAAGATTAGAAAAGAATGTATATATGTGTATAACTGAGTCACTTTGCTGTACTGCAGAGATTGGCACAACATTGTAAATCAACTACACATAAAAAAAAAAAAAGTGGCATATATCTCTGGTGGCTCAGAAGGTAAAGAATCTGCCTGTAGTGCAAGAGACCCAGGTTTGATCCCATGGTCAGGAAGATCCTCCCTGGAGAAGGAACTGGCAATCCACTCCAGTATTCTTGCCTAGAAAATCCCATGGGCAGAGGAGCCTGGTGGGCTACAGTCCATGGCGTCACAAAGAGAGACAGCGATGGACACTCACATACATGGGAATATTACTCGGCCATAAAGAAGACTGAAGTAATGACATTTGTAGCAACATGGATAGAACTAGAGATTATCAGACTACGTGAATTAAGTCATACAGAGAAAGATAAATAGAATATGATATCACTTGGACATGGAATCTTTTTTTAAAAGTATAAATGAACTAACTTACAAATCAGAAAGAGATTCACAAACAGAAAACAAATTTACAGTTACCAAAGGGGAAAGGGGAAGAGGAGAAGAGGGATAAATTATGAGGTTGGCATTAACATATTCATACAATAGCCAACAAGGACCCACTGTATATAGCACAGAGAATTACACTTAATGTTTTATAATAAGCTATAAAGGAAAAGAATTTGAGAAGGAATGTGTATGCATGTACATATGTATAACTGAATTCAGTACACTTAAAACTAATACAACATTGTAAATCTATTATACTGCAATTAATTAATTTTTAAAAGAGATCTATTTAGCAAACATACCATACAGTATTAACTACAGACACCATACTGTAATTACATCCCCAGAACTTGCTTCTAACTGAAGTTTGTACCTTTGACCACCTTCACTCGATTTAACCACCCAAAGAAGTAGTTCTTAAAAGGCTCATGCAGATTTCTCTGGCTACTCCCCTCCAGACTCCACAGAGACCTCTGCTGAAACACTCCCAGTCTTTCTATGAATGACACCTATCTGCACATCTTAAAGACTTGGCCTAGGGGGCAGTTTTCTAATTTAACACACATCTAGAAGCCTACTGAAATACTCTTTGGAAAGACCACAGAGGCTGGTAGGGCCATCTTCATACTGTCCCTCCACCTCACTCCAGACTGTTGATATCTTCCAGAAAAGGACCTTGTGCATACATCTGGTGCCCTGGGTTTTGTGGCTGCCACCAGGGGATACCCGTTAATCACGTGACTCTAGTGGCTATTGGGTCCTGTAGGACTGTCACAAATGGAGAAACAGCTCTTAACTGGCTACCCACCCCAGGACGTCTGCAGAGAGACGGCAGACTGAAACACACCCCAGACATTCTGTGCAAGAGGCCTATTAGCTTAGCTTCATAGCTGTGGCCTGGGCGCAGACTTCTAATTAAACACGTCTAAGGGCTAATTATGGGGCTTCCCTGGTGGCTCAGTGGTAAAGAATCAAACTACAGTGCAGGAGCCACAGGAGACGTGGGTTCAGTCCCTGGGTCGGAAAGACTCCCTGGAGGAGGGCATGATAACCCGCTCCAGTATTCTTGCCTGGAGAATGCACAGAGGAGCTAAGTCATAGGAGGGACTGAATACACACAAAGGGGATTATAATCCCCTCCAGGGATGAGGGAGACCAGTGGGTATCATCTTCACACTCTCCCTTTGTCTTGCCCCAGGTCGCCTGCATCTCCAGGAAAGAAGCTTGTGTATACATGTGGTGCCCCAGCTTTTGTGGCTGTGCAACATCACTTGATAGCTTGAGTCTCGTGGCCAGCAGAGCCTGTGTTTCTAGGATTTGCGTCCTTGTGTTAATGAGACAGCAGCAAACAAAGAAACTTCCTAATTAGCTGATACCTCAGAGCTCATGGTAGAGAGAGCAGACAGGAAGGCCTCCGTCTGCCCCTGAAAGAGGTGTGCTTGCACAGTTGAAAATCTGATGCCTGAGGGCCTAGCTTACCATCAGCCTGAGTCTGGGTGCTGACTGAGATCTTCCCTTTTGGGGACACCGACAGGTCACTGCACACCCTCAACTACCAAAAGCCACTAAGAATAAAGTAGGCTGCTTGCTGCTGCCAAGTTGCTTCAGTCGTGTCCGACTCTGTGCGACCCCATAGATGGCAGCCCATCAGGCTCCCCCGTCCCTGGGATTCTCCAGGCAAGAACACTGGAGTGGGGTGCCATTGCCTTCTCTGAAAGTAGGCTGCTTAGACAATCACAAAGATTTAAGACAACTAAGAGCTAGAGCAGGGTGGAACAATAAGGTTCCCCTGTTACACGAGGCCACTCCAAGACTGGGAGAGGAGATTGTTTTAGCTAATGCACAGAACAACAACACAGCAAGTAAAGGAAAATGAATAAACAAAGCAATATATTTCAAAGAAAAGAACATGATAAAACCTCAGAAAAAGCTTTAATGAAACAGACATAAGTGAAAATTTACCTAGCTAAGAGTTCAAAGTAACAGTCACAAAGATGCTCACCAAATATATAAGCACCTAACATAGAAACATTTCAATATACAAGGGAAATGCTAACATTCATAAAAGGAGAAATCGATAGTAACACAATGATAGTGGGGCACTTTAACAACCCATTTACACCAATGGAGAGATCAGACAGAAAAATCAAGGCAACATGGGCATGAAATGACACATTAGACAAGATGGATTTAATTGATATTTATAGAATGTTCCATCCAAAAGCAGTAGAAGGCACATTTTTCTCAAGTGCACATGGAACATTCTTAAGGATCGAACACATATTGGGCCACAAATCAAGTCTCAGCAACTTTAACAAAGTTGAAATCATATCAAGTATCTTTTTTGGACCAAATAAATTATAGGAAAAAAACTGTAGAAAACACAAACATGTGGAGACTAAAACAATATAAATGGATCACTGAAGCAAAAGAAGAAATAAAAACATACCTAGAGACAAATAACAATGAAAACACAGTGATCTAAAACCTATGGGATGTAGCAACAGCAATTCTCAGAGGGAAGTTTACAGCAAGACAATCATACCTCAGGAAACAAAACTCTTCAAATGAACAACCGAACCTTATACCTATAGCAGCTAGAGAAAGAACAACACACAAAAAACAAATTAAGTAGAAGGAAAGATGAGAGCAGAAAAAAAAAGTGAAATAGAGATGAAGAAAACAATAGAAAAGATTGAAGAAACTAAAAGCTGGTTCTTTGGAAAGATAAACAAAATTGATAAACTTTTAGCCAGGCTTATCAAGACAGAAAGGCAGAGGGCCCAAATTAATAAAGTCAGAAAAATGAAAAGGCCAAGTTACAGCTAACACCACAGAAATACAAAGGCTCATAAGAGAATACTATTAATATAACCAACTATACCTTAATAAAATGGAAAACCTAGAAGAAATGGACATATTATTAGAAAAGTACAACCTTCCAAGACTGAACCAGGAAGAAATAGACTATACGAACAGACCAATCACAAGTACTGAAACTGAACCAGTATCTTAAAAACCTCCAACAAACGAAAGCCCAAGATCAAACAACTTCACAGGTGAATTCTGTCAAACACTTAGAAAAGAGTTAACACTATCCTTCTGAAACTCTCCCAAAAAACGGCAGAGGAAGGAACACTCCCAAACTCATCTACAAGGCCACCATCACCCTGATACCAAAAGCAGACAAAGATACCACACACACACAAAAAAAGACAGACCAATGTCACTGATGAACATAGACACAAACATCCTCAACAAAATACTAGCAAATCAACTCCAATAACACATTAAAGGGACCATACACCACGATCAAGTGGGACTCATCCCAGGGATGCAAGGATTTTTCAGGTTCTATAAATCAATCAAAATGATTCACCACACTAGCAACTGAAGAATAAAACCATATGATCATCTCAATAGATGCTGAAAGAGCTTCTGACAAAATTAAACACCCATTTATGATAAAAAATCTACCAGAAAGTGGGCATAGAAGGAACAAGTGAAAGTGGAAGTCGCTCATTCACGTCTGACTCTTTGTGGCCCCATGGACTACACAGTCTATGGAATTCTCTATGCCAGAATATTGGAGTGGGTAGCTGTTCCCTTCTCCAGGGGATCTTCCCAACCCAGAGATCGAAACTGTCTCCTGCATTGCAGGCAGATTCTTTACCAACTGAGCCACAAGGGAAGCCCCCTTGTTGAAGGAACAAACTTCAACATAATTAAAGGCCATATATGACAAACCCACAATAAACATCATTCTCAACAGAGAAAAGCGGAAAACATTTTCTCTAAAGATCAAGAACAAGACAAGGATGTCTATACTCACCACTTTTGTTCAACATATTTGGAAGTCCTAGCCGTGGCAATCAAAGAAGAAAAAGAAAGAAAAGGAATTCAAACTGGAAAAAAGGAGTAAAGCTGTTGTTGCTTGCAGATGACATGAGACTATACATACTAAATCTTCAAGATGCCACAAGAAAACTACTAGAGCTCATCAATGACTTCAGTAAAGTTGCATGATACAAAATTAATGTGCCAAAAATCACTTGCATTCTTATATGCAAATGATGAAAGATCAGAAAGAGAAATTTAGGAAACAATCTCTTACTGCAACAAAAAGAATAAGATACCTAGGAATAGAAACATGTATACTATCAGGTAAGAAATAAATCGCCAGTCTGTGTTTGATACAGGATGCTTGGGGCTGGTGCACGGGGATGATCCAGAGAGATGATATGGGGTGGGAGGTGGGAGGGGGGTTCAGGATTGGGAACTCATGTACACCCATGGCTGATTCATGTCAATGTATGGCAAAACCAATACAGTATTGTAAAGCAAAATAAAGTAAAAAAAAAAAAAAAGATACCTAGGAATAAACCGACCTAAGGAGGCAAAAAGAGCTAGACTCAGAAAACTGTAAGATGCTGATGAAAGAAACCAAACACAACAAAAACAGATGGAAAGATATTTTTTGATTGATTCTTGGATTTGAGAATTAACATGGTATAAATTATATACTACCCAAAGTAATATACAAATTCAATGCAATCCCTATCAAATTACCAATGGCATTTTTCACAGGAGTAAAATAAAAATTTTTATAATTTATATGGAAACACAAAATACCCTGAATAGCCAAGCAATCTTGAGAAAGAAAAATGTAGCTGAAGGAAATCAGGCTCCCTGACTTCACACTATATTACAAAATACAGTAAAGCCAAAACAATATAGTACTGACTCAAAAACAGAAATATAGATCAATGGAACAGGATAGGAAGCCTAGAAACAAACCCATGCACCTATGATCAACTAATCTCTGACAAAGGAGGCAAGAATATACAATGGGGAAAATCTCTTCAATAAGTGGTTCTGGGAAAACTGGACAGTAAAACAATGAAATTAGAACATTCTCTAACACCATATGGGTGATCCACAAACTGGAGAAAAATTATACCAAAGAAATTCTGTGAAAGTTCTAGGCCCACAACAGACTTTCCAACCTGGGGATCCAGCAAAGGGACTGAGAATCCTGAGGGAATCTGACTTTGAAGGTGAGCACGGTTTGATTACAGAGCTTCCATAGGACTGGGGAAACAGATTCTTGGAGGGCACAGACAAGACCTTGTGCACCCCAGGACCCAGAAGAAAGGAGCAGAGACCCCCAAGAGACTGAGCCAGAATTGCCTGTGAGTATTCAGGAGTCTCTGGCAGCAGCGTGGATTAACAGTAGCCTGCCATGGGGTCAGGGACATTAGCAGCAGTCCTGGGAGATGTGGCATGCTGGAACAAGTCGTTTTGGAGGAGGACATTATCCCTATATAGTTTGGCTTCAGGCCTAACTACAGGGTGGAAGCACAGCGCCACCCATCAGGAGAAGATTGGATTAAAAACTTATTGAGCATGGCCCTGCCCACCAGAGCAAAACCCAGTTTTCCCCACAGCCAGTCCAACCCCTGAGGAAGCTTGCACAGGCCTCTTATCCTCATCTATCAGAGGGCAGACAGAATGAAAACCACAATACAAAAAACTAACCAAAATGATCACATGGATCACAGCTTTGTGTAACTCAATGAAACTAAGAGCCATGCCACGTAGGGCCACCCAAGATGGATGGGTCACGGGGGAAATTTCTGACAAAACGTGGTCCACTGGAGAAGGCTTTGAGAACCCCATGAACAGTATGAAAAGGCAAAAAGATATGACACAGAAAGATGAATCCCCACCCCACCACCTGCCCAGGTCAGTAGGTCCCCAATATGCTACTGGAGAAGAGCAGAGAAACAGCTCCAGAAGAAATGAAGAGGCTGAATCAAAGTGGAAATGACCCCCAGTTATGGATGTGTCTGGTGGTGAAAGTGAAGTTCAGTGCTATAAAGAATAATATTGCATAGGAACCTGGAATGTTAGGTCCATGAATCAAGGTAAATTGGAAGTGGTCAAACAGGAGATGGCAAGAGTAAACATTGACATTTTAGGAATCAGTGAACCAAAATGGACAGGAATGGGTAATTTAATTCAGATGACCATTGTATCTACTACTGTGGGCAAGAATCCCTTAGAAGAAATGAAGTAGCCCTCATAGTCAACAAGAGTTTGAAATGCAGTACATGGGTGCAATCTCAAAAACAATAGGATGATCTCAGTTCCTTTTCAAGGCAAACCATTCAGTCTCACAGTAATCCAAGTCTATCCCCTAACCACTAATGCTGAAGAAGATGAAGTTGAATGGTACTATGATGACCTACAACCAGGTACAACTAACACCAAAAAAAAAAAAAGAAAAGAAAAGAAAAAGATGTCCTTTTCATCATAGGGGACTGGAATGCAAAAGTAGGAAGTTAAGAGATACTTGGAGCGACAGGCAAGTTTGGCCTTGGAGTACAAAATGAAGCAGGGCAAAAGTTAATAGACTTTTGCCAAGAGAACACACTGGTCATAGCAAACAACCTCTTCAAGCAACACAACGGAAGACTCTACATATGGACATCACCACATGATCAATACTGAAATCAGACTGATTATATTCTTTGCAGCCAAAGATTCTCTAAGTCATTCTGCATCTATAAGTCATTCTCCATCTATAAGTCTTCTGATGGAGAAGTCAGCAAAAACAAGACTGGGAGTGACTGTGGCTCTGATCATGAACTCCTTACTGCCAAATTTAGACTTAAACTGAAGAAAGTAGGGAAAATGACTAGACCATTCAGGTATGACCTAAATCAAATCCCTTACGATTATACAGTGAAAGTGACAAATAGATTCAAGGGATTAGATCTGATAGACAGAGTGCCTGAGGAACTATGGATGGAGGTTCATGACATTGTACAGGAGGCAATGATGAAGACCACTCCCAAGAAAAAGAAATGCAAAAAGACAAAATGGTTATCTGAGGAAGTCTTACAAATAGCTGAGAAAAGAAGCTAAAGGCAAAGGAGAAAAGGAAAGATATACCCATCTGAATGCAGAGTTCCAAAGAATAGCAAGGAGAGATAAGAAAGCCTTCCTCAGTGATCAGTGCAAATAGTGGAAAACAATAGAACGGGAAAGACTAGAAATCTCTTCAAGAAAATTAGAGATACCAAGGGAACATTTCATGCAAAGATGGGCACAATAAAGGACAGAAACAGTATGGACCTAAAAGAAGCAGAAGATATTAAGAAGAGGTGGCAAGAATACACAGAAAAACTATACAAAAAGGATCTTCATAACCCAGATAACCATGATGGTGTGATCACCCACCTAGAGCCAGACATCCTGGAATGCAAAGTCAAGTGGGCCTTAGGAAACATCACTATGAACAAAGCTAGTGAAGGTGATGGAATTTCAGTTGAGCTATTTCAAACCCTAATAGCATAAAGGAAAGAGGAACTACAGAGCCTCTTGATGAAAGTGAAAGAGGATAGTAAAAAAAAAAAAAAAGCTGGCTTAAAACTCAACATTCAAAAAACTAAGATCATGGCATCTGATCCCATCACTTCATGGCAGATAGATGGGGTAACAATGGGAACAGTGACAAAATTTATTTTCTTGGGCTCCAAGAGCACTGTGAATGGTGACTGCAGCCATGAAATTAAAATACACTTGCTCATTGTAAGAAAAGCTATGACCAACCTAGACAGCATATTAAAAAGCAGAGACATCACTTTGCTGACCAAGGTTCGTATAGTCAAAGCTATAGTTCTTCCAGTAGTGATGTATGGATGTGAGTGTTGGACCATAAAGAAGGCTGAGTGCTGAAGAATTGACGCTTTTGAACTATGGTGCTGGAGAAGACTCTTGAGAGTCCCTTCGACAGCAGGAATATAAAATCAGTCAATCTTAAAGGAAATCAACCCTGAATATTCATTGGAAGGACTGATGCTGAAGTTGAAACTCCAATACTTTGGCCACCTGATGCAAAACCGATTCACTAGTAAAGACCTTGATTCTGGGAAAGATTGAGGGCAGGAGGAGAAGTCCGTGACAGAGGATGAGATGGTTGGATGGCATCATTGACTCAATGGACATGAGTTTGCACAAACTCTGGGAGATAGTGAAGGACAGGGAAGCCTGGTGTGCTACAGTCCAAGGGGTCGCAAACAGCTGGACATGACTGAAAAACAACTAACATTACATCCATAAATAAACTCAAAATGGATTAAAGACCTAAGTATAAGACTTGGTACTGTGAAATACTTAGAGGAAAACATAAGAAAAACACTCTTTGTCATAAATCACAAGATCATTTTTAACCCACCTCCTAATGAAAACAAAAACAAAAATAAACAAAGGGACTTGATTAAACTTAAAAGCTTCTGCCAGACAAAGGAAACCATAAATAAAACTAGGAATAAGTTTAACCAAGTGGTAAAAGACTGTAAACTGAAAACTGTAAGACATTGATGAAAGAAATTGAAAATAACAAAAAAAATGGAAAAATATTCTGTACTCACTGATTAGAAGAATGTTGTTAAAATATCAATACTGTCCAAAGAACCCAATACCCCCAAAATTCATTGCAATTCCTCTCAAAATTCAAATGCCATTTTCACAGAAAATAATCCATCATAAAATGTGTATAGAACCACAACAGACCCTGAATAGCTAAAGTAATATTGGGAAAGAACAAAAAAGCTGGAGGCGTCATGTTCCCTGATTTCAAACAATATTAAAGAGCTATAACAGCCAAAACAGTATAGTATTGGCAAAAAAAAATTACCCATAGTATTGTCAAAAACAAAAAACAAAAAACCAGATACTTATATCAACAGATCAAAATAAAACTATAGGTTTTATTACAATGGACAGAAATGGTATGGACCTAACAGAAGCAGAAGATATTAAGAAGAGGAGCCAAGAATACATGGAAGAACTGTACAAAAAAGATCTTCATGACCCAGATAGTCATGATGATGTGATCACTAATCTAGAGCCAGACATCTTGGAATGTGAAGTCAAGTGGGCCTTAGAAAGCATCCCTACGAACAAAGCTAGTGGAGGTGATGGAATTCCAGTTGAGCTGTTTCAAATCCTGAAAGATGATGCTGTGAAAGTGCTGCACTCAATATGCCAGCAAATTTGGAAAACTCAGCAGTGGCCACAGGACTGGAAAAGGTCAGTTTTCATTCCAATCCCAAAGAAAGGCAATGCCAAAGAATGTTCAAACTACTGCACAATTGCACTCATCTCACATGCTAGTAAGGTAATGCTCAAAATTCTCCAAGCCAGGCTTCAGCAATACGTGAACTGTGAACTCCCTGACGTTCAAGCTGGTTTTAGAAAAGGCAGAGGAACCAGAGATCAAATTGCCAACATCCGCTGGATCATGGAAAAAGCAAGAGAGTTCCAGAAAAACATCTATTTCTGCTTTATTGACTATGCCAAAGCCTTTGACTGTGTGGATCACAATCAACTGTGGAAAATTCTGAAAGAGATGGGAATACCAGACCACCTGACCTGCCTCTTGAGAAATCTGTATGCAGGTCAGGAAGCAACAGTTATAACTGGACATGGAACAACAGACTGGTTCCAAATAGGAAAAGGAGTACGTCAAGCCTGTATATTGTCACCCTGCTTATTTAACTTCTATGCAGAGTACATCATGAGAAACGCTGGACTGGAAGAAACACAAGCTGGAATCAAGATTGCCGGGAGAAATATCAATCACCTCAGATATGCAGATGACACCACCCTTATGGCAGAAAGTGAAGAGGCGCTAAAAAGCCTCTTGATGAAAGTGAAAGAGGAGAGTGAAAAAGTTGGCTTAAAGCTCAACATTCAGAAAATGAAGATCATGGCATCTGGTCCCATCACTTCATGGGAAATAGATGGGGAAACAGTGGAAACAGTGTCAGACTTTATTTTTGGGGGCTCCAGAATCACTGCAGATGGTGACTGCAGCCATGAAATTAAAAGATGCTTACTCCTTGGAAGAAAAGTTATGACCAACCTAGATAGCATATTCAAAAGCAGAGACATTACTTTGCCGACTAAGGTCCATCTAGTCAAGGCTATGGTTTTTCTTGTGGTCATGTATGGATGTGAGAGTTGGACTGTGAAGAAAGCTGAGCGCTGAAGAATTGATGCGTTTGAACTGTGGTGCTGGAGAAGACTCTTGAGGGTCCCTTGGACTGCAAGGAGATCCAACCAGTCCATTCTGAAGATCAACCCTGGGATTTCTTTGGAAGGAATGATGCTAAAGCTGAAACTCCAGTACTTTGGGCACCTCATGAGAAGAGTTGACTCGTTGGAAAAAACTCTGATGCTGGGAGGGATTTGGGGCAGGAGGAGAAGGGGACGACCGAGGATGAGATGTCTGGATGGCATCATGGACTCAATGGACATGAGTCTGAGTGAACTCCGGGAGATGGTGATGAACAGGGAGGCCTGGCGTGCTGTGATTCATGGGGTCGCAAAGAGTCAGACACGACTGAGCAACTGAACTGAATTGAACTGATATGGGCAATTAAGTTACAATAAAAGAGGATGAATAAATAATGGAGAAATTGCAATCTCTTCAATAAATAGTGTTGAGAAAATTGGACAGCCACATGGAAAAGAATGAAAGAATGGAACTGTACGCCAAAATTAACTCAAAATGTCCTGAAACCTGGACACACAACCTGGAAGCATTAAACTTCTAGAAGAAAACAAAGGTGTAAGCTTCTTGATATCAGTGTTGGGGATTTTGGGGTTTTGATGCTAAAAGCAAAGGCAACAAACTCAAACAATCAAGTAGAACTATATCAAACTAAAAAGCTTCTACACAGCAAAGGAAACCATCAACAAAACAAAAGTGCAACCTACCAAATAGGAGAAAATACTGATAACCATTAATATCCAAAATATAGGGCTTCCCTAGTGGCTCAGTGGTGAGGAGTCTACCTGCCAATGTAAGAGATACAGGTTCAATCCCTGGGTCAGAAAGATTCCCTGGAGAAGGGAAAGGCAACCCACTCCAGTATTCTTGCCTGGGAAATCCCATGGACAGAGGAACCTAGTAGGTTACAGTCCACGGGGTCACAAAAGAGTCAGACATGATTTAGCAGCTAAACAACAATCCAAAATATATGAAAAACTCATACAATTGAAAAGCAAAATAAGAAATAATCCAATTTATGATCCAACCAAAAGACACAGACTGGCGGGATACAAAAACAAGACCCATATTTATATGCTATTTACAAGAGACTCAGTTCAGACCTAGGGATACATACAGACTGAAAGTTGAGGGGATGAAAAAGATATTCCACATAAATGGAAATCAAAAGAAAGCTGGAGTAGCAATACTCATATCAGATAAAATAGACTTTAAAATAAAGACTGTTAGCAGAGATAAGGAAGGTCACTACATAATGATCAAGGGATCAATCCAAGAAGATTAACAATATTAAATATAAGTATTTATGCACCCAACATAGGAACACCTCAATCCATAAGGTAAATTCTAATACCCATAAAAGGTAAAATGGACAGGAGCTCAGTAACAGTGGAGGACTTTAGCGCCCCACTTACACCAAGGGACAGGTCATCCAGACAGAAAATCAATAAGGAAACACAGGCCTTAAATGATACATTAGACAAGATGGACTTAATTGATATTTATAGACCATTTCATTCAAAAACAGCAGAGTACACATTCTTTTGAAGTGCACATAGAATTTTTTCCAGAATAGATCCCATGCTGGGCCATAAGCAAGCCTTGATAAATTCAAGAAAGTTAAAATTATATCAAGTACCTTTTCCAACCAAAATGCTATTAGAAATAAATTACAGGAAAAAACTGTAAAAAACACAAACACATGGAGACTAAAACAGTATGTTACCAAACAACCAATGAATCACCAAAGAAATCAAAGAGGAAATAAAAAAAATACTAAGAGACAAATGACAATGAAAATATGATGATCCAAAACATACGGTATGCAACAAAAGCAGTTCTTAGAAGGAAGTTTATAGCAAAACAATCTTACCTCAGGAAACAAGAAAAAATCTCAAAAGCTACTAAACCTTATACCTAAAACAATTAGAGGAAGAACACAAAAAACCTAAAGTTAGTAGAAGCAAAGAAATCATAAAGATCAGAGCAAAAATAAATGAGACGAAGAGGACAACATAAAAGATTAATGAAAGTAAAAGCAGGTCCTTTGAAATGGTAATTAAATAAAATTGATAAATCTTTAACCAGGCTCATTTAAAAAAGCGAGAGAGCGCAAATCAATAAAGTCAGAAATGAAAAAGAAGTTACAACTGACACCACAGAAACACAAAAGATCATAAAAGACTATTACAAGCAACTATATGCCAATAAAATGGTCAACATAGAAGAAATGGGCAAATTCTCAGAAACATTCAACCTTCCAAAACTGAACAAGGAAAAAACAGAAAACATAAAGAGACCAATCACAGTATTGAAATAGAAACTGTGACTTTAAAAATTCCAATAAATGAAAGGCCAGGAACAGATGGCTTCACAGGGTAATTCTGTCAAATGTCAAACATTAAAGAAGAGTTACACCTATCCTTCTGAAACTCTTCCCAAAAAATGGCAGAGGAAGGAACACTCGCAAACTCATTCTATGAGGCCACCATCACCCTGATACCAAAAGCAGACAAAGATACCACAAAAAAAGAAAACTACAGGCCAATATCACTGATGAACATAGATGCAAAAATTCTCAACAAAATACTAGTAAACCAAATCCCAATAATACATTAAAAGGATTATCCACCATAATCAAATGGGAATCATCCCAGGGATGCAAGGATTTTTCAGTATCTGTAAATCAATCATTGTGATTCACCATACTAGCAAATTGAATAAAACCATGTGATAATCTCAACAGATGAAATAGAAGTTTTGACAAAGTTCAACAACCCATTTATGATAAAAAGAAAAGAAAGCTCCAGAAAATGGGAACAGAGGGAACATACCACAACATAATAAAGGTCATATATGACAAACCCACAGCAAATATCATTCTCAATCATGAAAAGCTGAAAGCATTTTCTCTAGAGATCAGAAACAAAGTAAGGATGACCACTTTTATTCAACATAGCTTTGGAAGGGTGTCCAAAACATAGTTTTGGAACATAGTTTTGGAAGGATGTTCACTCCCACCACTTTTATTCAACATAATTTTGGAAGCTATGGTAATCAAAAAAGAAATAAAAGGAATCCAAATTGGAAAAAAAGAAGTAAAATCGTCACTGCTTTCAGATGACATGATACTATACACAGAAAATCTTCAAGATGCTACCAGAAAACTACTCAGTTCAGCTCAGTCCCTCAGTTGTGTCCCACTCTTTGCGACCCCATGGACTTCAGCACACCAGGCTTCCCTGTCCATCACCAACTCCCGGAGCTGGCTCAAACTCACATCCATCAAGTCAATGACGCCATCCAACCATCTCATCCTCTGTCATCCTCTTCCCCTTCTGCCTTCAATCTTTCCCAGCATCAGGATCTTTTTTAATGAGTCTTCGCATCAGGTGGCCAAGTATTGGAGTTTCAGTTTCAGCATCAGTCCTTCCAGTGAATATTCAGGACTGATTTCCTTTAGGATGGACTGGTTGGATCTCCTTGCTGTTCAACAGACTCTCAAGAAAGAGTCTACTTCAAAACCACAGTTCAAAAGCACCAGTTCTTCAGTGCTCAGTTTTCTTTATGGTCCACCTCTCACATTCATAGATGACTACTAGAAAAACCACAGCTTTGATTATACAGACCTTTGTTGGCAAAGTAATGTCTCTGCTTTTAAATATGCTGTATAGGTTGGTCATAGCTTTTCTTTTAAGGAGCAAGAGGCTTTTAATTTCATGGGTAGCCACCATCTGCAGTGATTTTGAAGCCCCCCAAAATAAAGTCTCTCACCATTTCCATTGTTTCCCCATCTATTTGCCATGAAATGATGGGACCGGATGCTTGTTTTCTGAATGTTGAATTTTAAGCCAACTTTTTCACTCACCTCTTTCACTTTCATCAAGAAGGTCTTTAGTTCTTCTTTGCTTTCTGCCATAAGGGTGGTGCTATCTGCATATCTGAGGTTATTGATATTTCTCCCAGAAATCTTGATTCAAGCTGGTACTTCATCCAGCCAGGCATTTTGTATGATGTACTCTGAATATAAGTTAAATAAGCAGGGTGACAATATACAGCCTTGACATACTCCTTTCCCAATTTGGAACCAGTCTGTTGTTCCATGCTGCTGCTGCTGCTACTAAGTCACTTCAGTCATGTCCAACTCTGTGCGACCCCATAGATGGCAGCCCACCAGGCTCCCCGGTCCCTGGGATTCTCCAGGCAAGAACACTGGAGTGGGTTGCCATTGCCTTCTCCAATGCACGAAAGTGAAAAGTGAAAGTGAAGCCGCTCAGTCATGTCCAACTCTTGGCGACCCCATGGACTGCAGCCCACCCGGCTCCTCCGTCCATGGCATTTTCCAGGCAAGAGTACTGGAGTGGGGTGCCGTTGCTTTCTCTGCTGTTGTTCCATGTTTAGTTCTAAATGTTGCTTCTTGACCTACAAACGGATTTCTCAAGAGGCAGGTCAGGTGGTCTGGTATTCCCATCTCTTGAAGAATCTTCCACAGTTTGTTGTGATCCACACAGTCAAAGGCTTTGGCATAGTCAATAAAGCAGAAATAGATGTTTTTCTGGAACTCTCTTGCGTTTTCAATGATCCAGCGGATGTTGGCAATTTGATCTCTGGTTCCTCTGCCTTTTCTAAAACCAGCTTGAACATCTGGAAGTTCACGGTTCACATACTGTTGAAGCCTGGCTTGGAGAATTTTGAGCATTACTTTGCTAGTGTGTGAGATGAGTGCAATTGTGCGATAGTTGGAACATTCTTTGGCATTGCCTTTCTTTGGGATTGGAATGAAAACTGACCTTTTCCAGTCCTGTGGCCACTGCTGAGTTTTCTAAATTTGCTGGCATATTGAGTGCAGCACTTTCACAGCATCATCTTGTATGATTTGAAATAGCTCAACTGGAATTCCATCACCTCCACTAGCTTTGTTCATAGTGATGTTTCCTAAGGCCCACTTGACTTTGCATTCCAGTATGACTGGCTCTAGGTGAGTGGTCACACCATCTTGGTGGTGTGATCTGAGTTATGAAAATCATTTTTGTATAGTTCTGTGTATTCTTGCCACCTCTTCTTAATATCTTCTGCTTCTGTTAGGTCCATACTGTTTCTGT
Source organism: Oryx dammah (assembly GCF_014754425.2). NCBI lineage: Eukaryota > Metazoa > Chordata > Mammalia > Artiodactyla > Bovidae > Oryx > Oryx dammah. The sequence continues at coordinate 32,197,227 of NW_024070188.1, forward strand.
CCTTTATTGTGCCCATCTTTGCATGAAATTTTCCCTCGGTCTCTCTAATTTTCTTGAAGAGATCTCTAGTCTTTTCCATTCTATTGTTTCCCTCTATTTCCTTGCACTGATCACTGAGGAAAGCTCTCTTATCTCTCCTTGCTATTCTTTGGAACTCTCCATTCAAATGGGTATATCTTTCCTTTTCTCCTTTGCCTTTAGATTCTCAGCTAATTGTAAGGTTTCTTCAGACACCATTCTGCCTTTTTGCATTTCTTTTTTGGGGGATGGTCTTGATCACTGCCTCCTGTACAATGTCACGAATCTCCATCCATAGTTCTTCAGGCACTCTGTCTATCAGATCTAATAAGGATAAGCCTCTTATCCTTATTCATTAGAGGGCAGACAGAATGAAAACCATAGTCACAGAAAACTAAGCAAACTGATCACATGGACCACAGCCTTTCCTAACTCAATGAAACTATGAGCCATGCCATGCAGGGCCACCCAAGACGGATGGGTAATGGTGGAGAGTTCTGACAAAACTTGGTCCACTGGAGAAGGGAATGGCAAACCACTTCAGTATTCTCACCTTGAGAACCCCATGAACAGTATGAAAAGGCAAAAAGATAGGGCACTGAAAGAAAACTACTAGAGCTCATTAATGAATTTGGTAAAGGTGCAGGATACAAAATTAATACACAGGAAATCTCTTGCATTTCTATACACTAATGACATTTGATCAGAAAGAGAAATCAAGGAAACAATCTCATATCACTGCAACAAAAATAATGAAATACCTAGGAATAAACCTACCTAAAGAAGCAAAAGAGCTGGACTTAGAAAACTATAAGATGCTGATGAAGGAAATCAAAGCCAACACAAACAAATAGAGAGATACACCATGTTCTTGGATTGGAAGAAACAATATTGTTAAAGTGACTATATTATGCAAAGTAATATACAGATTCAATCAATCCCTGTCAAATTACAATGGCATTGTTTACAGAAATAGAACAAAAAAATTTACAATGTATATGGAAACACAAAATACCATGAATAGCTAAGCAATCTTGAGAAAAAAAATGAACCTGACTTCTCACTATATTACAAAGCTACAATAATCAGAACAGTATAGTACTATCTCAAAAACAGAAATAAAGATCAATGGAACAGAACAGAAAGTCCAGAGATAAACCCATGCACCGATGATCAACTGATCTATGACACAGGAGACAGGAATATACAATGGAGAAGAGACTGTCTCTTCAATAAGTGGTGCTGGGAAAACTGGACAGCTACATGTAAAAGAATGAAATTAGAACATTCTCCAACACCATACACAAAAATAAACTCAAAATGGATTAAAGACCTAAATGTTATATTGAACATTATAAAATTGTTAGAGGAAAATAGAGGCAGAACACTCTCTGATATAAATAGCAGTAATATATCTTTGGATCCACCTCCTAGAGTAATGAAAATAAAAATAAACAAATGGACCTAATTAAACTTAAAAGCTTTTGCACAACAAAGGATACCATAAATAAAACAAAAAGTTAAACCTACAGAATGGGAGACAATGTTTTCAAACAACGCGACCAGCAAGGCATTAATCTCCAAAATACACAAACAGCTCCTAAAGCTCAATATCAAAAGCCCAAATAACCCAATCAAAAATTGAATGAAAGATCTAAATAGACATTCCTCCAAAGAAGACATATAGATGGCCAAAAAGCATGTGAAAAGATGCTCAATACCACTAAGTATTCAGTTCAGTTCAGTTGCTCAGTCGTGTCCAGCTCTTTGCGACCCCATGAATTGCAGCATGCCAGGCCTCCCAGTCCATCACCAACTCCTGGAGTTCACCCAAACTCACGTCCATTGAGTCAGTGATGCCATCCAGCCATCTCATTCTCTGTCGTCCCCTTCTCCTCCTGCCCCCAATCCCTCCCAGCATCAGAGTCTTTCCCAATGAGTCAACTCTTCGCATGAGGTGGCCAAAGTATTGGAGTGTCAGCTTTAGCATCATTCCTTCCAAAGAACACCCAGGATTGATCTCCTTTAGGATGGACTGGTTGGATCTCCTTGCAGTCCGAGGGGCTCTCAAGAGTCTTCTCCAACACCACAGTTCAAAAGCATCAATTCTTCGGCGCTCAGCTTTCTTCACAGTCCAACTCTCACATCCATACATGACTACTGGAAAAACCATAGCCTTGACTAGATGGACCTTTGTTGGCAAAGTAATGTCTCTGCTTTTGAATATGCTATCTAGGTTGGTCATAACTTTTCTTCCAAGGAGTAAGCGTCTTTTAATTTCATGGCTGCAGTCACCATCTGCAGTGATTTTGGAGCCCAAAAAAATAAAGTCTGACACTGTTTCCACTGTTTCCCCATCTATTTCCCATGAAGTGATGGGACCAGAGAAATGCAAATCAAAACTACAATGAGATATCATCTCACACTGGTCAGAATGGCCATCATCAAAATGTCTACAAACATAAATACTAGAGAGAGTGTGGAGAAAATGGAACCCTCCTGCACTGTTGGTGAGAATGTAAACTGGTACAACTATTATGAAGAACGATATGGAGGCTCCTTAAAAACTAAAAGTAGAACTACTTTATGATCCAGCAATCGCACTCCTGGGCATATACCCAGAGAAAATCATAATTCAAAACGTTACATGTGGGACTTCCCTGGTGGCTCAGTGGTAAAGAATCCAGCTGCCAATTTCAGGAGACACAGTTTCGATCCCCGGAGAAGGCAATGGCACCCCACTCCAGTACTCTTGCCTGGAAAATCCCATGGACAGAAGAGCCTGGAAGGCTGCAGTCCATGGGGTCGCTGAGGGTCGGACACGACTGAGCGACTTCACTTCCACTTTTCACTTTCATGCATTGGAGAAGGAAATGGCAACCCACTCCAGTGTTCTTGCCTGGAGAATCCCAAGGACGGGGGAGCCTAGTGGGCTGCCGTCTGTGGGGTCGCACAGAGTCGGACACGACTGAAGTGACTTAGCAGCAGCAGCAGTTTCAATCCCTGATCCGGGAAGAGTCCACATGCTGTCTAACAACTAAACCTGTGTGCCACAGCTGTTGAGCCTGTGCTCTAGAGCCCGGGGACTGCAGCTATTGAGCCCATGTGCCCTAGAGCCTGTGCTCTGCAACAAGAGAAGCCACCGCAATGAGGAGCCTGTGCACTGCAATGAAGAGCTGCTCCCTGCTCCCAGCAAGTACAGAAAAGCCCACACAGCAATGAAGACCCAGCACAACCAAAAATAAATAAATAAAATTATTTTTTTTAAGTTACATGCACACCAGTGTTCACTGCGGCACTATTTACAATCGCCAAGACATGGAAACACCCTAAATATCCAGTGACAGATGAATGGCTGAAATAGATGTGGTGCACATATACAATGAAATATTAGTCATAAAAAGGAATGAAATAATGCCATTTGCAGCAACATGGAGATTTTCATACTAAGTGGAGTCTAATAGGGAAAGACAAACATCATATGATATCACTTGTCTATGGAATCTTTAAAAAATGATATAAATGAATTTATTTACAAAACAGAATCTGATTCACAGACCTAGAAAACAAACTTATGGTTACCAAAATAGGAAAGTGCTGAGCAGATAAATTAGGAGTTGGGATTTATATACACTGTTATATATTAAATTGATGATCAACAAGGACCTACTGTACTGCACAGAGAACTCTACTCAATACAATAACCTATATTGTAAAAGAATCTGAAAAAGAATAGATTTCATATGTATATGTATAACTGAATCACTATGCTATACACCTGAAATTAACACAATATTGTAAATCAACTATATTCCTACATAACTTTTTAAATTAAAGTAAAGATACTAAGCAGAAAATTTATTTCAGGAATTAATAAACTGAAGAAATAGAGCAGGGCAAGTGAAAAGGCCATGACAAAGATGCCATTTTAGTCAAGAAGTTTGGCAAGGACTCCTTTAAGGGAAGTATCATTTGAACAAAGATCTGAACCGGGCAGGACAGACTGAAGTGGACAGATGGTCCAGCCCAGGTGATGCCATATGAAGTGCTGAGCAAGAAAAGGACAGGGTCAGAGCCAGGAACCATGTGGGACACTGACTGCAGGAGACATGAGGAGAAGCAGGAGAACCATGTGGATAGCAGGTAGTCTTAGCATCTTTAAGGAATTTGGGGGTTGGGGCAATTTGAACCCGCCATCAGAAAAATAATTCTGACCTACCTCATGGATGAACCTCAAAAACATCATGCTAAGTGAAAGAAGCCAGACATAAAAGACTATGTCCTGCATGATTGCATTTATATGAAGTGTCCAGACTACACAAAACTATAAAGACAGTCGAATGTAGATGAGAGGTTGCCTAGAGTCTGGGGTGGATATGGGGCTTATGTATAATAATTGGGGATGCATATGACCCAGAAATCCCACTGCTGGGCATACACGCCGAGGAAACCAGAATTGAAAGAGACATGTGTACCCCAATGTTCATTGCAGCACTTTTTACAATAGCTAGGACATGGAAGCAACCTAGATGTCCATCAGCAGATGAATGGATAAGAAAGCTGTGGTACATATACACAATGGAATATTACTCATCCATTTAAAAGAATGCATTTGAATCAGTTCTAATGAGATGGATGAAACTGGAGCCTATTATACAGAGTGAAGTAAGTCAGAAAGAAAAACACCAATACAGCATATTAATGCATATATACAGAATTTAGAAAGATGGTAATGATGACCTTATATGCGAGACAGCAAGAGAGACACAGATATTAAAAAATAGACTTTTGGACTATGTGGGAGAGGCAATGGTGGGATGATTTGAGAGAATAGCATTGAAACATGTATATTATCATATGCAAAATAGATCACCAGTCCAAGTTCAATGCGTGAAACAGGGCACTCAAAGTCGGTGCAGTGGGAGAACCCAGAGGGATGGGATGGGGAGGGAGGTGGGAGGGGGGTTCAGGATGGGGGATACAGGTACACCTGTGGCTGATTCATGTCAATGTATGGCAAAAACCACCACAATGTTGTAAAGTAATTAGCCTCCAATTAAAATAAATAACTTAATTTAAAAAATAATTGGGCATGAAGGATCTTACTGGGGTGATGAAAATCTTCTAAAGCTGAATTACAGTAATGGTTGCACACCCTAGTAAATTTATTAAAAACATCATCTTGCACACTTGAATGGATGGATTTCATCGTGGGTACATTATATTGAATAAGATTGTCAAAATAAATACTGATAGAAAAATCGAAAGCAGCAAATGAACCTCTGAATGAGCACCATCAGGAACAGCCACCTGCAAGGGTCATGTAGGAGAGGCAGGTGATGGGGAGGAATTGAGATTAAAATTTGTTCATCAGGTCTGGGCAAGGAGGATGCAGACTCTTTTGAGCAGGGTCCTTATGTCAGAGTTCACTTCCCAAGGTACCGCTTTGTCCCTCTCCTCTCTACTGAGTCTAGTCTTGTAGATCAGATTGCTGATACCATGTCTTGCAAATCATGCCTTGAATCCATTTCTCTCTGCTCGAGGCTCAGGGCCTCCTACAGACACGTTTCTGCAGCAGCTGAATACAATCAGGAGGCACAAGACAAGCAGATTCCGTTAACACTGGATGAATGTCTAAGAAATCTATCACTTCTACTGTTCAAGAGAAACTGGCTTGGTGGCCATTTATGGGAGTTACAAATGATAACAAACCCTAGCAGTTGTAAACAAACCACCTTCATGGTTATATGTGATTTAGAAAGTGATTTACATTCAGTTGGCAATGAAAATATATTCCTGTTCTCTGACTCCAAAGTATTATAGGCTTCGATAACTATCAAAGGCAAGAGCTTACAGTCACTTTGAAGGGAGAATCAAACTGAGGTTAACCTGAACACAAGGTCAGCATCAAAACAGAACTCAAAATTCTAGGGGAAATGATGGCAGTTTACACAAGTAACACCACATTACCCCTCCCAGGACACTGAGGTGCTCGCTCCAGGAATGGCCTTTTTAGAATGCCGGGGTTACCCTCCACCTCAATCCCCGGGAGCTGCACATACCTGGTGTCTCTAGGCACACCAGCAACTCCCCAGCTCCGCCACTGCTCTGGTCTCAGCTCAGGATACAATTCCGTCTAACTCCTTGGAGAGCTGGTCAATGGGAAAGTCTTTGGGAGGGAAGGTAAATGGGAGGGGCTTCATCAGTTGTTAACCCCTGAACTTCTGTGCTGACTGCACTATTTCTTAGTGAATAGCAAGGCTGTGCCTGCGTGTGAGTGGAAGTGAGTTTCTACTTTACTTAGCAAAGGAGAGAATGGTCAGAATACAGTGGTAGATTCTGAAAGAGGTGATTCCAGGAGGGAAATTAGTGAACAGATATTGCAGACTTTGCCTACCTCTTACTCTTGATCTCCGGTCTCAGCCTGGGAATGCTGTTACCTACCTCACCTGTCATGGAGTTTACCCCCACCCCAATCCCACAATGCCTAGAGGGCCAGCTGAGAGCAATGATTAAGGTGGTAAAAATACAACTGATTCTTGAACAAAACAGGTGTGAAGTACATGGGTCCACTTATACCCAGATTATTTTTTCCCCATAAATACTAGAGTACTACACCATCTGTGGTTAACTGAATCCATGGACATGGAACCTTGGAAACCATGGAACGATGTATCTGGTGGGAAAACTATAAGTTATATGTAGATTTTCAACTGGATGGATTGTGGATGTCCTTGACCCTCACATTGTTCAAATGTTAGCTATACAGAGGTTTTATAGCCAGAACCAGTCCAAACCGGTAAAGGAAAATTATTAGACACATAGGAAGCAGAGTTAATTCACACAGATACTAGCCACCTCTATGCAGTCTCAGGCATCAGTGCTTTTTATCCCAGAAGTGGCACAACTTTGAGAAAAAGTTATATTTTAAAATTATTGCAAAAATAAATATGATAATTTTTTATAGTTGTAATTTAGATTTATAGAAAAGTTGCGAAAATGATACGGGGAGAACCCATGTGTCCTTTATACAGATTCTCCCAATGTTAACATCTTCCATTCAGTTCAGTTCAGTTCAGTTCAGTCGCTCAGTCGTGTCCGACTCTTTGCGACCCCATGAATTGCAGCATGCCAGGCCTCCCTGTCCATCACCAACTCCTGGAGTTCACTCAGACTCATGTCCATCGAGTCCGTGATGCCATCCAGCCATCTAATCCTGGGTCGTCCCCTTCTCCTCCTGCCCCCAATCTCTCCCAGCATCAGAGTCTTTTCCAATGAGTCAACTCTTCACATGAGGTGCCCAAAGTACTGGAGCTTCAGCTTTAGCATCATTCCTTCCAAAGAAATCCCAGGGCTGATCTCCTTCAGAATGGACTGGTTGGATCTCCTTGCAGTCCAAGGGACCCTCAAGAGTCTTCTCCAGCACCACAGTTCAAACGCATCAATTCTTCAGCGCTCAGCCTTCTTCACAGTCCAACTCTCACATCCATACATGACCACAGGAAAAACCATAGCCTTGACTAGACGGACCTTAGTCGGCAAAGTAATGTCTCTGCTTTTGAATATGCTATCTAGGTTGACCATAACTTTCCTTCTGAGGAGTAAGCATCTTTTAATTTCATGGCTGCAGTCACCATCTGCAGTGATTTTGGAGCCCCCAAAAAAGTCTGACACTGTTTCCACTGTTTCCCCATCTATTTCCCATGAAGTGATGGGACCAGATACCATGATCTTCGTTTTCTGAATATTGAGTTTTAAGCCAACTTTTTCACTCTCCTCTTTCACTTTCTTCAAGAGGCTTTTTAGTTCCTATTCACTTTCTGCCATAAGGGTGGTGTCATCTGCATATCTGAGGTGATTGATATTTCTCCCGGCAATCTTGATTCCAGCTTGTGTTTCTTCCAGTCCAGCGTTTCTCATGATGTACTCTGCATAGAAGTTAAATAAGCAGGGTGACAATATACAGCCTTGATGTACTCCTTTTCCTATTTGGAACCAGTCTGTTGTTCCATGTCCAGTTCTAACTGTTGCTTCCTGACCTGCATACAGATTTCTCAAGAGGCAGGTCAGGTGGTCTGGTATTCCCATCTCTCTCAGAATTTTCCACAGTTGGTTGTGATCCACACAGTCAAAGGCTTTGGCATAGTCCATAAAGCAGAAATAGATGTTTTTCTGGAACTCTCTTGCTTTTTCCATCATCCAGCGGATGTTGGCAATTTGATCTCTGGTTCCTCTGCCTTTTCTAAAACCAGCTTGAATATCAGGAAGTTCACGGTTCACGTATTGCTGAACTCTGGCTTGGAGAATTTTAAGCATTACTTTACTAGCATGTGAGATGAGTGCAATTGTGTGGTAGTTTGAGCATTCTTTGGCATTGCCTTTCTTTGGAATTGGAATAAAAACTGACCTTCTCCAGTCCTGTGGCCACTGCTGAGTTTTCACAGCATCATCTTTCAGGATTTGAAACAGCTCAACTGGAATTCCATCACCTCCACTAGCTTTGTTCGTAGTGATGCTTTCTAAGGTCCACTTGACTTCACATTCCAAGATGTCTGGCTCTAGATTAGTGATCACACCATCATGATTATCTGGGTCATGAAGATCTTTTTTGTACAGTTCTTCCGTGTATTCTTGCCACCTCTTCTTAATATCTTCTGCTTCTGTTAGGTCCAGACCATTTCTGTCCTTTATTGAGCCCATCTTTGCATGAAATGTTCCATAATCAGTTGAATTATCAAAGCTTGGAAACTATCACTGATACAGTTAACCAACCCACACACTTTATTTAAATTTTGTCAGGTTTTCCACCACATGTCTTTTTTTTCTTCTTCTGGTAGCACATTGTATTTAGTTCTCACATCTCTTTAGTCTCCTTCAGTCTGAGCACCTGAGTTTTTCCTTGCCTTTCAATGACCTGACTCCATGGAAGAGGACTGGCTCTGGTTATCTGTAGAACGTCCCTCATTTTTTGTTTGTGTGATGTTTTCTCATATAATGAAGTCATGCTTTTGGCAAGAATGCTCCAGATATGATGCTGTGACCTTTTCAGTGTATCATATCAGGGGGTACACAGTGTGGATATGTCTTATCTTGGTGATATTAATTTGGATTGCTTGGTTAAGGTGGTATCTACCTGGTTTCTCCACTGTAAAGTTAACCACGTTTCCCTCTTGAAGATTACCTTATAATTTCATGATAGTTATGTTTTACCTAAATTAAAACACATATTCAATGCCACCTTTTGGAAAGGTATTTGGGACAAATTACAATAAGATACATACAAATTAGATTCTTGTGTATCCTATCTCGACAAATAGTCCTTTTCTGTTTCCAAAACCTGGAGGAGGTCTTGATATTTCCTTCTTAACTCCAGTCATCACCAGATTTTACTAAGTCCATCTTCTGTTAATATATATGCCTCTCAGCCATGCCCACTTCTCTCCATTCTTACCATGTTTTGTAATTTGTCTACCTGACTCCATGCCTTGATCCTCTCAAATCCTATCTACTCACTAACTCCAGAGTGAGCTTTAAAAATCAGATAAGGGGGGCTTCCTGCATAAGCCAATGCAGGAGACATGGGTTTGATCCTTGGTCTGGGAAGATCCCACATACCGCAGAGCAACTAAGCCCGTGGGCCACAACCATTGAGCCGGTGCACCCTAAGGCCTGTGGCCTGCAGCAAGAGAAGCCACTGCAATGGGGAGCTGTGCACCACAGCTAGAGAGCAGTCCCCACTTGCCACACCTAGAGAAAAGCCTGTTCAGCAACAAAGACGCAGCACAGCCATAAATAAGTTTAAAAAATAATTTTTTTTTTAAAAGGAAATCAGGGAACTTCCCTGGTGGTCCAGTGGCTAAGACTCCAAGCTCCCAGTGCAGGGGGCCTGGGTTTGATCCCTGGCCAGGGAACTAGATCCCGCATGCCACAACTAAGAGTTCACATGCTGCAACTAAAGATTTCCTGCATGCCACACCTAAGACCTGGTGCAACCAAATACAATTTTAAAAAAGAAAAAGCAAATAAGGCCAGGTTACCTCCTGCTCTGGGCCTCCAATAGCTTCCCACTGCTCGAAAGCAGAAATGATCTGGGTAGCAAACACTGGAATGGGCCCTCTTCATGAACTGCAGATAAAATGGTCCCTGGGTAACTGAACAAGTTAATCTCCCAGCTGCAAATCAGAATCCACCACAGAGCCTGTTAAAAATATAAACCCACAGGCTCCTTCCCACAGAGATTCCAACTCAGAGGAAGAACCTGGGATCCACTCTAAAACAAGCTTCCCAGGTGGTCCAGATGGAGGGTCAGCTGAAGAATCACTGTTACTCAACATGGTGTTTGTTCTTAGGGGGAGCTATGAGAAAGATTTCCTCTGATTTCTAAATTCCTGAAATGTTATTTTAATTCTGCTCTAATCATTAAATGCACCTAAATTTATTGGAAATTAAGTAAAAATCTGCCAAATAAGAAGTCTTAGCATGTTCTAACTTCTGTTGAATCTGTACATATTACAGGATGTTATAATTTTCTTACTTAGAAAGGTGATCATTTTATTTCATTAAATTTAACTTTAATATTTTAACTTTAACTAACTTAAACTTTAACTTAAACTAAATTAAAATTTAACTTTAATTTAATATTCATTAAATTTAACTCCCTAGTAGTATAGATATAATCTTTCTGAGATCTTGATAATCTTTCTGAGATCTTGATATGAAGTCTTATTGTCCTTAATATTAAAGATCCCAACCACTGCTAGTTTCTAGCAGAGACTTTTTCAAGCTCTGGTCCCCATATTTTAAAACTCTGGCTGAGCAATGTGCCTGTCTGACACATAGGTGCCAACTATGTGTCATATAGGCACCTGAGATTTGAATCACAAATACAGTCAGTTCCAGTAGTAAATACTGCCTTTTTAGTCATTCCAAATATTTTCAAATTTAAATAAAAATTAAGCAATTAAAAAACCTCAAGAAAATGATTATTTATATCATTTATTATATTTTTATATGGATTGAGACATTTCAAAACCCTGTCAGACTTACATAAGCCTTAGCACCATTCCCAACAGTAATCCTTTGCCTTATTCTTAAGCAAAATACACATTATCAGTGAGACTTAGTCAAGTTAAATAAGTAATATTTGGAAGGATAACCCATATAACAAACCTAGATAGCATATTAAAAAGCAAGACATCACTTTGGCGACAAAGGTCTATACAGTCAAAGCTATGGTTTTTCCAGTAGTCATGTATGGATGTGAGAGCTGGACCATAAAGAAGGCTGAACACCGAAGGATCGATGCTTTCTGACTGTGGTGTTGGATGGTGCTCTTGAGAGTTTCTTGGACTACAAGGAGATCAAACCAGTCAGTTCTAAAGGAAATCAACCCTAAATATTCATTGGAAGGACTGACACTGAAGCTCCAATACTTTGGCCACCTGATGCGAAGAGCTGACTCATTGGAAAGGACCCTGAGGCTGGGAAAGACTGAGGGCAGGAGAAGAAGGGGGTGCCAGAGGAAGAAATTTTTGGATAGCATCATCAACTCAAAGGACATGAGTTTCAGAAACTCCAGGAGATAGTGAAGGACGAGGAAGTTTGGCATGCTGGGTCCACAGGGTCACAAATAGCTGGACATGACTTCGCAACTAAACAACAGCAAAATATTTAATATGAACACATATTTTATCTGCAACAAAGTAAGAGAAGTGGCATTTAAATTCAGTTAGACCATTTTTACAATTAGCATGCACCTCCCTCCGCTTCTGGAAGGGTTTTGTAGTTCAACTTAAAGGGGGGACATGCCGGCAGAGACAAGACAGGGAGCCAGGAGGCAGTCTACATTGGCCTGTGATGGGGCTGTAACTACCTGGCTCCCTAAGTTCTTCTTCTCTAAGTCAGAATCTCATGGACTGTGCCTCCTTCCCAAGCCTAATTCCTTCACCACCTCTTCCATTGTTAGTTGTGTGTGTGTGTGACAAAACTATACCTTTTTCTTTTTTTTTTATGTTGCATGGCATGCAGGATCTTAGTTCCCTGACTAGACCCACTGGGCCACTGGCCCCCCAGCAGCAGAAGCATGGAGTCCTAACCACCGGACCTCCAGGGAATGTGCAAAAGTATATTATTTTTTTAACTTCCAAGAAAAACTTGATGTAAACTATGAAAAAATCTTGATTAAGGAATGCTGCTTCTTTGGGTAATATTTTCTCTTTTGGTTTATTGATGAGAAAAATATAAGTATCAAGATGAAGTTTTGTCACTTTTGCTTGTAAATGAAGCAACGGACAAAGGATTCATCTCCAAAATATACAAGCAGCTCATGAAGCTCAGTATCAGAAAAACAAACAACCAAATAAAAAAATGGGCAGAAGACCTCAACAGACATTTCTCAAAGGAGACATACAGATGGCCAACAAACATATAGAAAGATGCTCAAATTGCTCATTATTATATAAATTCAAGTCAAAACTACAATGAGGTATCACCTCACACAGATCAAAATGGCCATCATCAAAAAGTCTACAAGCAATAAATGCTGGAGAGGGTATGGGGAAAAGTGAACTCGCTTGCACAGTTGCTGCTGCTGCTGCTAAGTCACTTCAGTCAGGTCCCACTCTGTGTGACCCCATGGACTGCAGCCTACCAGGCTCCTGCATCCATGGGATTTTCCAGGCTAGAGTACTGGAGTGGGTTGCCATTGTCTTCTCCCTTGCACTGTTGCTAGGAATGTGAATTTATACAACCACCTTGGAGAACAGTACGGAGGCTCCTTAAAAAACTAAAAATAGAACTACCATATGACCTAGCAATCCCACTATAGGGCATATACCCTGAGAAAACCATAATTCAAAAAGAGATATGTACGCCAGTGCTCCCTGCAACACTATTTATAATACCCAGGACATGGAAGCAACCTAGATAGCCATCAACAGATGAACAGATACAGAAGATGTAGTACATATATACAATGGAATAGTACTCAGCCATAAAAAGGAACAAAACTGGGTCATTTGTAGTGATGCGGATGAACCTAGAGGCTGTCATACAAAGTGAAGTCAGAAAGAAAAACAAACGTTATATATTAAGGTATATATATGGAATATAGGAAAATGATACTAATGAACCTATTTGCAAGGCAAGAACAGAGGTTCAGACATAAAGAAGGGATTTGTGGACCCAGGTGGGGAAGGAGAGGGCAGGATAAATTGAGAGAGTTGCGTTGACATATATACACTACCATGTGTAAAATAAGATAGCTGGTGGGAAGCTGCTGTATAGCACAGGAGGCTCACAGGGAACTCAGCTCCGTGTTCTGCGATGACCTAGGGGAGCGAAATGGGAGGGTAGGAGGGCGGCTCAAGAGCTAGGGGATAGATGTATACATATAGCTATATCACTTTGTTGTACAGCAGAAACTAACACAATATTGTAAAGCAATTATACTCTAAATTTAAAAAAATAAATGCCAAAAAAAGGAGGAGAAGGAAACCTTTAAAGGGAAAAAAAAGAGCTTTATCCAACTCTGGCCATATGCAAAACACGGGAAAATGGAAAATGCATGAAGCCTTGAAAATTCAGTATTCTATGTTTAACTATTTCCCTTTGAGTTTGCAGTCTGAAATGTAAATCCAATAAACTCCAAATGAGTGAGTCATAAAATCGACTGGGAGAATTAATCAGGGGTTTCTCCAATAGGCACTTTTATCTTGTGTGGAATTTTTCATGTAGATTACAATAGCATTTTTACAGAAAGGTAATGGATTCCGTCATTACCACAGCACCAAACCACTGCATTTTACTGTTGGAGTGTGGATCTTGGAAGAATTTTGAGTGTCTTTCAAAATTAAACCAGACGTCTAAAAGGAGAAACCAGAAAACATAAAATGCTTCAAGGAGCAGAGAAAGCAATGTTGGACACCTGGATGAACTGAGGGAGCTGAAAGCTGAGTTTAGCCTGAGTCTGCAAGGTCCTGGATGAAGCGGGGTAAATGACCCTAAATTCGAGAGCTGCAGCTTCTTCAGGCACAAAATGAAGATGTTGTTTAGCTCAATGTACTCATGGATTCAATGGGAGAATGCCTTCCCTGACTAAGGACCATATTCCTCTAGCTGGTCTCTCTTCAGCCTCTTCCTGAGGTCGAACCTCTGTGACACAGTAATGGCCTGGCTGTATCCTCCACCCAGTGACAGCTGAGGCTCAGCAGGACCATCTGTCTGCCCACCAGGACAGCATCCTGTCACTCATCCCCTGGCTCCAGCGTGCTGGCCACTTCCCCTTACTCTGCAGCTGCTGCCTCCTGACCCCAGACTCTGTCCTCACAGAATCTCTGAATTTCTTCATTGGGCTACATAGGACCTCTGGCTCCCTCTGCACCTTCTGCAGACCAGGGAGAGCTGGGCGCTGCCTCAGGCCCCTCTGTCAAACCAACTTCTCCTTCAGGGCTGGACCATGGTGGATGTGCTGACCGGGGATACCGCCAGCCTCCTAGGGACCAAGAGGTGCACAGGGCACTAAGCCCTTAGTTTTGTCTTCACTGATTCTTGCAGCCTCCTGGACATCAGCTCAAAGAGTGGTGGTTGGGACACAGATGTCTCGCTGCCTGTGTCCTCTCCCCTTTCTCTTCCTCCTCTTCAACTCATACCTCCTACCTGACGTCTTTCCACCCCTGCCTTTTCTTCTGACCTAGTTCACAAGATGGCTCTTGGTAGGTGAAGAAATTTTCTCTCCACAAAGATTGCCTTTCAAAACGAAAGCTTTTCTGCAGACCCAGAAGTCCTACTCTAGATGTCAAAGGCTAGATATTGAATCTTTCTCTGTGTATCCCTGCTGTGTGCTCCTAATCCTTCCTCAAAGCAAACCAGACATTTCTGGTCAGAAAAATGCAAATCTGCACTTTAATGTTTTGAAAGAACATACACTTTCCTCAGAAAGCCACACTTCTCCCTGTGGCAGTTTTTCTCTCCACCTCCCATTTCCTTTCTCCTGATTAAATAGGTCTGAAAAGCCTCCCTAAGAAGACGAGCTAAAACTGGGAACTTGGGGAAAACACAGTGAGAAAAGGTTGAATCGAGGGTGAAGCAAGCTGTGTGGTGTTTTACCACATCAAGCCCTGCTCTTTGTCATGCGTCCACCCCACGATGGCTGGATCAAGGCATATAGACTCCTTTCCTTTCGATACTGTCTCAAATGATGATGCATCCTTGTAAGAACTTCGGAACAGTGTCAAACCTCTGACAGCTGCAGAAAGTTTTTCTGTGGCCCTAACAATTCATTACTACCCCTAAAGGATTGTGCATATTCTCAGTCACAATTCCACCTTACACAGGCGCTTTATTCAGCTCCTTCGAGGCACAAGGCTGCAGGCAACGTAGCGGTGAGTAAGTCAGGAATTTACAGTCGAGTGAGAGAGCCAAGAGGGCAGATGAGCAACTGTACAACCAGCTGTGGAACAATGGGAAACAAAATGCCATGGAAGTGCTGAGTGGATCCTAAAGGACACTCCTCATATATGACCTCGTCTAGGTGGCACTGAGTCATGTGCTGGAAAATGCCCTCAAAGTTGTTTGACAGCCAGTGCAGACATGGCCTCCCTGAAACTGAGTTCTCCCATGACCATTAACAAAACCACCTCAAACCACACCATCGTAGTTCCAGTCCTTTGGCTTCTGATTAAGTGGAGGAGGCTCAAGTGCTAGCAAGGCTCTTGGACTAAATGGCACTTCTCTACGCCAAGCTTTGTTAGGAGCTGGATTGTGGATAGGGGCCAGGAAGAGACAACGGTCAGCACAGGCATCTGCTGACATTCCCTGTGGTATTCTATGTTGCTGATTGAGAGAGGACATGTGCTTTGGAAACCAGATAAGTGGAGGGTAAGGTTGCTGTTGTGTCGTGAAACTTGAGACCACACTCTTTATCCCCAGAATTTATGCAGATGGAAGGCAGAGAGGAATCCATAGAGAGCAGTGCCTGAAAGATGAGCACAACGAAACAAGGAGAGCTGGCAAGGATTACCTGTAAAAGCAAATAGGAAGAATGTTAAGCACTGAAGGCCACTGACATTCCTAAATATTAACCCAGAAATTGTATCTGATAAACGTGGCATCCTTTAATGAAGAGATGAAGGAGGTGAGAACTAGAAAAGGAGCCTTCAGGGAAAGCTAATAAATAAAATGGGAGAAGTCAAGCAAAAGAGAAAATAAGCTACCCTATTATCACTAGGAAAATTTTTCTGGGTCCTTGAAAATTAAAATAGACCCACTTATATAAACACCTAAGGGTCTCTTATTCACATCATGTGCCGGGAGCTGGCAAAGCCCTATCACGGTGACCAGGGTACAATTCTGGGCCTGGAATGTGGCCAGTGTACTTTACTCCCCTGAACCTTAATATGACAGCGAGGAGCACTGTGCTTAGGAAACTGTTGTTCAGCCCGAAGTCTAGAAAAGGGGAGTCAAGGAGCCAGGTGGGTGAGGCTTAGCCAGCCCTGACCAGGAAAGGGGGTGCTGATTCTGGGTGTTTTATGTCTTCATGCAAATGAATACATCAGTGTTCTGGCTTGCCATTCAGATCTGATAACCCAGAAAATGTAAAGCAAGAGTCAACAAACCAAAATGAAAAACTGCAAAAGAAAGCAGAAAAAGGGACATCACTGACAATGTACGCATGGGAGCTGGGCCAGTGAAAATTCTAAATAGAAAGAACATGAAAATTAAAATCTGTGACATAAAAATAGAAAGGGTAAGATGTAAATGGTGACTCTGGACATTAACTGAAGAAAGTAGAACAAAACAAACTAAGCAATTTCTTGGTGTCAGCTTCCTGTGCATTAGTTATATATGGCTCATTGGAACAAGGTACGGACAGCTGATGGATAGAAAACTAGCCAGCTCAGTGAAACGAGGACAAGGACTCAGAAAATATTTCTTCACCATCAGAGGGCACGGAGCATTGTTTAAACATGATTTCTTCTCAGTTTAATAAGTTTGTTTAAGGCAGATGACAAGATCTGGTGGTCAAGGGTAAAACTTCTACCCCTTCCACCTACCCTCCCCACCAGACACAAAGTAACGGAGCTGGAGAGATACCACAGAGGGGAAGAAAGATATGTACAACCCAGAAAGGCATGCCCTTGAAAAGGTCATGGTTAAGTGGAGCAAAGTGCAGCTTCATAAAGGCCAGGGAGCGGAGGACAAATAGGAAATTCTTATCCCATGGAATAGCAAACAGATTGAGAAAACTGAAAAAGACTTGAAACATTCCTCAGGCAGTACACGTTGCCGGTCTAGAACTCGGATTCACATCTCTAAAACAAGGACGCTGGATTAGAAAATCTTTGAGATCAGATTCAGCTTGAAAATGTCGTTACTAAATGATACTTAAGGATTAGCAGAAAGCAGAAGAATCAGGCCAAAGTTGAGCCATCCCATGAAATGCATCCTATGACAACATAAATAAATGAATAAATAAATGAATAAACCAATAAGGAAACCCCTGTCCAAGGTAAAGTGTGAGTGAAAAATGGAGCAGCAAGTGATCAACATACAAGGTCTTTTTGAAGTTGATTCTATGGGAACAAGGGAAGGCGGCTACAGTGTGAGACAAAGCTGATGGAAGGGAGAGACAGTGAAAAGAAAACAAAATACTTTGAGACTTTATATTTAACAATCATTCATACTTAATATCTTTTAAATTTTCATTGATCTTAGGGGTAGAAGAAGAAATGCAAAGTTGTCTCATCAATTAGAAAGACAAATTGTGAGCACAATTTTAAAGCACTTCACAAACACACAACAGTTACTCTTTTCATTATTATTTAACTAGTTCAGTGGGAACACAGGCTCTCTGAAATCTCAGTGCGCTCAGCACTTATTTGGGGACCTTGACTATATGCTACAAAAGCAGCAGTTGACAACTAAACCCAAAAATGGGCTCTAAAGACAATTGCATGACAAGATAATAATCTTCAGGTAATGATGGTAAAATTTAGGATGGCCAAAGAGCTCCAAAAGCAAAGCAGAAAGTCGAAGGTACCAGAAGAGCTTAAATTTTCATAATCTTTTAGGTCATCATTATAAGTATTAGCGCAAGTGTATGAATGATTTTAGCAAAGCTCTTAGAAATCCCTCATGCTTTCATCAAGATTACAGAGCAAGAGAGCCTTTCAAAGGTGAAATAAATGGTATTATTGCAATTGTCAAACAACCTATATATTAAATAGCTCTCATACTTCTTGAGAGCATGTGCCAACTTTCTGGGAATTAGAAGATTTATTTATCTTCCTGATGTTTCCATCCTCCTTCCTGTCATCTTTGCCAAAAATCATCAATAAGAATATGATGGGAGTTTTCCTGCATTAAGAGGATAGTCTACACTGATCTGCTCTATCTGCTGTCACAATTACAGGCAGCTGTACGAAGCCAAGGAGTCGCCTAAATGTTTAATGAAGCAGGAAAGTCATTCTTCAGCTGTACTGCAGACCCACTAGACGGTTTGAAAAGCTCACCTCTGTTTGTTTTAAACTGGCAATAGAGTGCTGAATCTTTAATGACTGTTATGCTATTCAGCTCTGAGAGGGGCCAGGCAAGGGTCAGGCTATGGCTGCCTGCTGCTCCCTGCCATTTCAAGTTTCCCTGAGGTTATTAAAGGTGGGAATAGCAGGGTGAAATCTAGACCTTTTTCAGTGGCACCCTTTGTAGCACTGTGATGTGGAAAGAAAAATGGGAGGTCACAGGCCTGTCCTAGGGAAACAAGGTTAAGAATTAGGAACAATCTTTCAGGAGAAATGAGGAGAAGGGCTAATGTTTCTTTCCCTTATTCACAAAGGTGAGGAAAAAGAATAGTGTTAGGGAAGAGAAGCAATCAAAAATCCTTGTTGTTTAACAAAACACTGTAAGTCAACTAAACTTCAATAAAAAATTTAAAAAGAAAAGAAAACTTTCCTACTGAAAAGCTTAAAAAATCCTTACTGTGATTATGCTGGGAAAGTGATCTTACATGCAGATTCCATTATTTATTTGTGGCATTAAATACTCCTTTACTATCTGAACAATCTTAGTCCAAGAAAAGAGTACTTTAGTAAACAATTTGTTCATGCTAAGTCACTTCAGTTGTTTCCGACTCTGTGCGACCCCATAGACGGCAGCCCACCAGGCTCCCCCATCTCTGGGATTCTCCAAGCAAGAACACTGGAGTGGGTTGCCATTTCCTTCTCCAATGCAGGAAAGTGAAAAGTGAAAGTGAAGTCGCTCAGTCGTGTCCAACCCTCAGCGACCCCATGGACTGGAGCCTTCCAGGCTCCTCCGTCCATGGGATTTTTCAGGCAAGAGTACTGGAGTGGGGTGCCATTGCCTTCTCTGAATTTGTTCATAGTCAGATTCAATTGTAACTGATACAGAATCTGTTGCAATAATATAAGTGCTGACAGTAAGATGGAGAAAGATGGTAGCACCAGAAATGGAACCAAGAGGCATTTGCTGATTGATTGGATATATATTGTTGTTCAGTTGCTAAGTCATGTTTGACTCTTATCATGTATATTTATATTATATACAGACACACACACATATATATCCTGTATATATGTGTTTTATATATATATATATATATTTTAAGCACCAAGAATGATTCTAAGATTTTGGAATTTTGGCCAGAATATTTCCTAAGATGGAAAAGGAATGGGGGGAGGGGGTGGCAGTTTTAAAGGAAAAATAAAGAGTATAGTATCAAACAATGTTAAATTTGAAATGATTTTTAGGCAACCAAATGTAGTATCTACTAGACAGTTGGATATGCTGAGTTGTCATTCTGAGTTGAGGTATATCACTGTAGTGATGGAATATAATTAAATAAAATCATTTGGGGGTATAAAAAGAAGCAGAAGAGTTTTGAAGACTGAGTCCTAAGGGCACTCCAAAGAACCCTCAAAGGAAATTGAGCAGGAGCCCCAGGATGTAGGAAGACAAAAGAGAAGGGAATAGTGAAAGCCAAGTGAATAAAATGTTTCAAAGAGAGAGTGCCAACTGTACCAAATGCTCCAGATGAGTGAAAAAGTGTGTGAACTGAGAACTGGCCATTGGATTTGGTAACATGGAAGTTACCAAAGTAACATGGAAGACTTCGGTAAGTGCCTCTCAAGAGTGGCACAGACAAAAGTCTAAATGGAGTGGGCTCGAGAGAGGATGGCAGTGGAGAATATGAAGTAAAGGGAAATACTTCAAAGAATGTTGGTATAGTGGTAAGGAAATGGAGTAGTGACTGTCCTGGGAGATGGAGTCAAGCAGATTGTTGTGTATTATTTTGTTTTTGTTTGTTTTGAATGGGAGATATTTGTATATCAACAGGAATAACCCAGAAGAGAGGGGAAATTTGACAATAAGGAAAGAGACTGATGTCCTTAGGTAGAAGAGAGTGGCATCATGTACAGATGAAGATGTAGTCTTTATACAGGAGCAAGGACAGCTTGTCCACTATAACAGATGGAAAGCACTCACACAGTACTTAACTAGCGCTAACGGTGCAGTCAGCATCCAGCCACAAGGGGTAGCTCCTAGGTCCATGTGGACGTAGGGCCTATGAGCTTGGTATCAGCTCTTGTGTTCGTGCTGTCACACAGACTCTGCGACCCTATGCACTACAGCTCACCAGGCTCCTTTGTCCCTGACATTTACCAGCCAAGAATACTGGAGTGGGTTGCCATTTCTTCCTCCAGGGGATCTTCCTGTCCCAGGGATCAAACCTGTGTCTCTTGACTTGGCAGATGGATTGTTTACCACTGAGCTACCTCACCTGGGAAGCCCTGACATCAGCTCTGCTGCTGCTGCTGCTGCTAAGTTGCTTCAATCGTGTCTGACTCTGTGTGACCCCATAGATGGCAGCCTACCAGGCTCCCCCATCCCTGGGACTCTCCAGGCAAGAACACTGGAGTGGGTTGCCATTTCCTTCTCCAATGCATGAAAGTGAAAAGTGAAAGTGAAGTTGCTCAGCCGTGTCCGATTCTTAGCGACCCCATGGACTGCAGCCCACCAGGCTCCTCCGTCCATGGGACCTTCCAGGCAAGAGTACTGGAGTGGGGCGCCATCGCCTTCTCCGTCTACTGACCATCAAATTCCCATGTCTCTGAGAGTTACCACTATCCATCTTGTTGCCTGTGCTGATCATCTGAGTCACTCTTCAACTGCCACTCATTCAACTGTGAGGTTTTTTTCCTTTTCTTTTCTTTCTTTATTGTGGTAAAATACACATAACCTAAAATTTACCATTTTAGCCATTTTTTAGTGTACAACTCAGTGTCACTGAGTACATTTACATGGTGTGTAATCATCACCACTCTTTCTCTCCAGAGCTTTAAATCACCCAAAACAGAACCTCTGTATCTATTAAAAATAACTCCCGCTTCCCTCCATCCCTCTAGCCCCATGGTAACCATTATTTTGCCTTCTGTCTCTATGGACTTGCCTATTATAGTTACCTCATGTAAGTAGTATTATATACCATTAGTCCTTTGTGTGTCTGGTTAATTTTTTAGCATAATATCCTCAAGGTTTATTCAAGTTGTAATATATATTAGAACTTCATTCCTTTTTATGGCTGAAATATCCCACTGGGCAAACTCCAGGAGATGGTAAGGGAAGCCTGGCATGCCGCAGTCCATGGGGTCGCAAAGAGTTGGACATGAGTTAGCGACTGAACAATAAAATTCCACTGCATGTATATACCACATTTTGTTCACTCATTCATCTGTTGATGAACACTTGGGTTGTTTCCACCTTTCTGCTACCCATCCTTTACACTAACATGACTGGAAGATAAGTTCCTTTTCTTTATTCCAACATCCAACCCTTATTTGTTCCTGGCTTGTTTCCCTATAAGCCTCATTACTGACCTTTCATCCTACAAGCTACCCCTATGTTTCTTTAATCATTCTCAATACTTCACTCTCAGATTCCTCTTTCTGATATACAACTGTTAGTACTTCATTTTCTGACTCAAAATGTAACCTCCACTTGCTTCTCAATTCACACATTTAAGAACAACCAAACTCCCCTCCCCATTGCCATAACTCAACTGGATTTATCTCAGTCTATACTCTGGTTCATGCAAATCAAATAGTTAACCAGTATTCACATATGGCTTTTCCATTTTCATAAAACAGATCTTTCTACCCAGTTAGAATGCCTGTTTCTTTCTTTCCAACCATCTTCTCAAGTGTTCCTAAAACATTTCATAAAATCTTTTTTCATAAAAGTTCATAAATCATTTTCCTTAGAATCAATGACAAGTCCCAGTTGTCACTAACTGTACCAACAATGCTTTGGTCTTTGTAAGTGGATATGCCTATTTGTGGAAACTTGATCCACAGAGATAGATTGGGCTAACTGTAAGTGATCACGTTTGTTATGCAAGTAAGAGCTTGGAATAAGGGTGTAGTGATCATGTTTTTTAAATTTTAACATGTTTTGACATCTCAGGGCCCTTGCTAGCTGGGGAGACAACATCTTTCCTAGGGCTGGCTAATTCCTAGAGATAATGAATAACTCAGCCACAAACATGTCTTTCATCTACAAACCAGACTCCTAAGTCCATGTTCTCAATTACCTCCTTTATCTAACTCAGACACCAAGTCAGTATTTCTCCTCCCCTAAGTCAAGCCAGGGCCAGGTACCAGGAAACCAGAGACCAGCCCAGAACCCAGAGTCCACTGACATTATGCTAACTAGCTAATCCTAAACTGTTTTGCACAGTCTGCCACGCCTTTCCTGTAGGAGACACAATAAAAGGTCTGGGGCATGCTTTCTTTTCACTCTTCTTGCCTCCTCACCATGGTACCTTGCAGGGCATGCCCTGCCACCCCCTTCTCTTGGGAACTATAAAAGTTCTCCACTCAGTAACCTCCATAAATTTAAAATCCCATGGATACAGCAGAGACAAAGGATCAGTCAAAACCATCAGTGATATTCACACATTCTGAAGGAAAACTAGTACAAAGGTTCTTTTGTGGGGAGGGGCATACGACGTGGCTTGTGAGATCTTGGTTCCCCTACCAGGGACTGAACCTGGGCCCTTGACAGTGAAAGTGTGGAGTCCTAACCATCGGACTGCCAGGGAACTCCCACAAAGGTTCTTCTATCAACTTGTCCTACCCCATCAGAATCTAAAATCATGCTGTGGAGTAAAGTTCATGTAGCAGATCTGATGCTATCTTCTGAAAGACGGGCTTACAAAGTTGGCCCTTGGCTGCTGTCTGGGAAGTTAGATTTCAGAAGGGTTCCCATCATTAACTTTATCAGTTAATAAGAGTATCTCTGCTGTGTGTAACAATTTGTACAGACAATGTGGTCTATGATGAACACATACTTTCCTTCTGGGAGTCTAGATTTGGGTATCTGCCAGGCAGAGAGTGCCCCCATTAAAAACACCAGAGAGGGACTCTCCAGGGAGCATCCCTGATTTGCAACATTTTACTCATATTGTCTCAAATCACTGTTGGGAGAAGTAAGCACGTGCTACCTGGATCCACTGGAGAGGACCCTTGGAAGCTTGCAGCTGGTGCACTTTTTCCCTTTGCTTATTGTGCTCGACATCCTCTTGCTGCGGTGAATCACAATCCTGAGTACAACGACGGGCTGCACCCTGTGAATCATGGTAGCTATTCTTCCAGTCCAGATGCCATCATGTTTCCTTACTTTTCTTATCAAAGCCATTCTGGCCCACATCCATCATTCTCCAAGGCTGACATACCTACTTGTCATTTCTGAGGTTCTCTGCTCTCCCTAGAATTATGGAAGAGCCCTGTAAGAAGCTCTCATTCTGTGGCGGCTGCTGTCCCACTACTGCTTCTTTGCCTGTGGCAGGGACTTTGATGGTGTCCATCTCAGCAGTACGTCCTGATGTCCACAAGCTGAGATATGGACACATCTCCCACCTCCCACTCCCTGTGCCAAAGTTCAGACAACTCAAGAATAATAGCATTTCCAGAGAGTCCATCCCAATCCTTTTCTTTCTTGAGGGGAACACCCTCCCTCTCCCTTTCAGACAACTAGTGGAAATCTTTGCTCCTCAGAGTTTGGTCCTCGGTCCCTAAAGACTGCTAATTCCTCCCAGGGGCTATGACTGCCAGAACACAAGAGCAAAGATCTAATGTCTGGTAAATGAGAATGGGTATGGGTGTGGGTGTGGGTGTGTGTTGGGGGGTGTGTGTGTGTTAAGAAAGTAGAGAGAAAAGAAGGAGGAATAAAAGAAAAAAATTTTTTACTCAAAATCAGCTGCAGCAGTGCATGATTTAATCCTTGTAGACATAGATGGCAGGTGCCAATTTGCAGTTGACATTACATAGGCATAATGATTAAATCCTCCGCCATTGGTGATTAAGTTAACCTCCAGCTCCTCTACCCTTCAAAGAGGCCAGGGGATGGGGCTGAAAGTTCTAACTCCCCAACAGCCTGGTCAGTTCCTCTGTTGACCAGCTGTCACCTTCCAGGAGTCACCTCATTAGCATAAACCCTGGTGTGGTTGAAAGGGAACTATTACAAAAACAAGAGCTGCTCTTCTCACCTCTATTGCTCAGGAAATTTCACAAGTTTTAGTAGCCAGAGACTGAGGACAAACACAAAATCTATTTTTCTTATAATATCACTATATCAGGGGAGGGTAGGTGGGAATTAATATTTTATTCTTCAGATCTTCTACAACAGTAGGAATAAAGCATAAAAATAGTATATCAATAAGCTATCTTGCTACAAAGGTAGTAAATTTAATTTTTTTTAAAGAACATTCTAACCAAAGACTTTTACTTATTAATACCAGGGAGCAATTCTTCTTCGGTATCATTTCTCTGCTACTAAAAGACAATTCACTATTACTCAACCTTTCTCTAATATACAATCTACACAGGACATCTCCAGTCTATTTTCTGTTTATAACATCCAGAGACAACAACTTCCAACAACAATTTATGATTGAGAAAAGAGATCTCTAACTGAAACTGTTAGTAACAGAGGCATTAATATTAATTCTAGAAGACTAATGAGCACAATGACAGTGCCATGCAGATATGTTTGACTTAGGCATCCCAATTCCTGTTGAGAAGCTTGAAAAAGGATTTGTACTTCTCTGCATCAAACCTGAAAGGCCAAGAACCTCACCTACGATCACCTCACCTACAGTATCAAATCTTCTGGATTCATGTCCTGAAGTCCCTTGTAGGACCACTTGATAGTAATATACTTTAATTGTCAGTCTAGGTCCAAGGTCAATCCACTTTGTGCCATGGTTTTCTGTACAGAGAACACTGCTAACGCATGAAATACAAGGTATGATTCTCCAGTAAAAGGCCCAGAGTTTCTTGAATACATGGATGGCTGTAGGGCAGTGAGAACACAAAATAAAGTGGGATAATCTTTCAGTTTCAGAAAAGATGGCATTGCTCAAAAAATAAATAAAAGTAACAGAGACAGGCAATGTCAAAAGGATTCAAGCATAAGCCTGAAAGAGTGCCCAATGGACAAACCTGGAACAATTTGAACCATGAAATAACACAGCACTGGATTACAACCCAAGTTACTATATAAATATCCATGAGTCCATGCTGATAGAAATGGTTGAAGGAATAAGTGTGGGAGAAAAGGCAAGTCGCCCTTACAAACAATTTCAAATAACCTATATAGATATTCCATTTTGGAGTAGGTACAGCTTAATATTCTTTCCTCCTGGATTTAGCAAAGGATAGGCTATGGGGAGGTAGGGAGAGTTACTTTACAGTGGAGCAACCTAGCAAACACTGCTTTGGTCAGAAGATCAAGGTTAATATCACCAGTGATAAATTCATCATATACACTCCTTGATAAGATGTGAGGAGAATGACACCTTGCCTCTGTGGTATTTGATCCCAAGCCCCTTATATCAGTTTAGTTATAAAACAACATCAGACAAACCAAAAATTGAGGGATAATCTACAAATAATATATGACCATTACTCTTTAAAATGATCAAGGTCATGAAAAGCAAGGAACTAAGAAACTGTGACATACCAAGAGTGATTAAGGAGACATCACTGAGGCAGCAGGTAGATGCCCAGTCACCCCTGTGGACTGAAAACCCAAGTCATAACAATTAAGAGAGGAAGCTGGGCCCTGCCTAGACCACATTTTATTTCTTCTCAACATCAGGAGATGTCTCCAACCATACACGCACAGAAAAGGCTCCTTGGAGGTCAAAGGGAATGATGTTAACTAATGTCAGGCTACCCACAGGCCTCTGCGGTAGAATCTATCTTGGCTAAGAGATGCACGCACACACCTGGGAGGATCCTGAGATATACCAAATATGGACTGTGAACCAGGCAAATCAAAATGATTGGCCAAAGCAAACCCAGGAGAAATAACCCATAAAAGTAACTCAAACTGCCATGAGGGCAAGACTCAGCCTCTCTCTCTCTCCCTGAGTCTGCCCATGTGTCTGTCTGCACGTTTTTTCCTCTTAAAAAATACTTCGCTTGTTTCACTACTGTCTGTCTTTATGGGAATTCTTTTCTGCAAAGCCGAAGGGCCAGGGTGCTTGTCACTGACCACTGGTCAAATTGTGGATCTGGTGCTTTCACTGCTGTGACCCAGCTTCAACCGCTGGCTGGAAACCCAAGCCCTGCTTCAAGCCGTTGCAGGCCACGGCCCCCCAGGATCATTACAACTACATGTAAGGTGATTTCCTGGATAGGACCTAGACCAGAAAAAGGATAGGAGTGGGAAAGCTAGTGAAATTGGAATAAAGTCTTTAGTTAATAGTATTCCAGTGTTAGTTTCTTATTTGACAGATATGTTGTGGCTATATATGATGGTAACACTAGGAGAAGCTGCTATAGGGTATAAGAACTCTGTTCTACATTTACAATTTTCCATAATCTATAATTGTTATATATATATACACATATAGTGTGGACATATGTGTGTGTGTATATATATATCTGTGTATATATATATATATATATATAGTGAAGTCGCTCAGTCATGTCTGACTCTTTGCGACCCCATGGACTGTAGCCCACCAGGCTCCTCCATCCATGGAATTTTCCAGGCAAGAGTACTGGACTGGATTGCCATTTCCTTCTCCAGGGGATCTTCCTGACCCAGGGGTCGAACCCGGGTTTCCTGCATTGCAGGCAGATGCTTTACCATCTGAGCCACCAGAGATCTCTCTCTCTATATATAATATACATAAAGTATTGGGCACTGACTCAAGCAAATAAAAGTGCCCTCTCCATCCTGGTGTTTCTATTTCATTTGTTCTGAATTTCCTTTGCCTGGAAGCTGAAACCTGATTCCTTGCAACTGACCAGGGTGAGTGGGTCTGGAAAAGGACTTTCTCAACAACTAAACTGAATATTATAGAAATACTTTCATCCTCATGGGCAGAGCTTATGATGCCCAGGGACAGCATCTGCCAGAGAGGAGCAAATACAAAAGAGTTATAGGTCAGCACTGAAAAGGCTACATCTCAGCATCTGTGATTGACAGGTTGCTTCAGTGCCATAATTCTGCATAAAAGAAACTGCAAAGGAACCAGCAGTCTTTGCCATTAAGAAAACTAATGAATGTGTTATTTGCAGCTATTAATGCTTCTCAATTGTGATCTTTGGTAATTACTTTCATACTCCAACACTGCCTTCATTTTTCAGTCCAACTCTTTCTAAAACTCTCTTACAAAACATATTTTGATTAGTATGTGAATTTTGATTAACCTTATCTGCAAATCCAAATTTTAAAAACTAGAGGTGGAGATCAAGATGGCAGAATAAGAGGTCACAAAAGCTCTACTTTCCTCATAAACATATCAAAAACACATCTACATGTAGAAGAATTCTCACTGAATACTAACTGGAGACTGGAAGAAGGACTCCTGTATAACCAAGGCTGTACACATATTATTAGTTAGGAAGCTAAGAAAAATGATCAGGTTGGGACCTGTGCCCCTGGGAGAGGACTCAGAGGAAAAGGTAGATTACACTGGCAGACACCCACCCTGGGGAGTGAGTGCATTGAGCCACACACTGAGCATCCTGGTCCTGGAGTCCTGTGCAGAGGACACAAGCCCCCTTGACTGCTTAGAGGATCGCTGTGACAGACAGAAAGGCTGGAGAAGGCTGGACTCAGCTTGTGAGAAGTGCACAGGTGCTGACTTGCCCTCAGTGCAAGACAAAGAGAGGTCTACCCTAACAGTTGCCAGGTTTCCCACAACCACCTAACTGTATACCTCAGCCCAAGTTAAGCAAACACTCAGCTGGTCTCATTCCACACCATGGCACTGGATCTGGGGCCACAGGGACTTTGGGATGCAGAGGCTGAAGGTATCATCCTCTCAGACTTCAGACTGTACTACAAAGCTACAGTAAACAAAACAGTAAGGTACTGGCACCAAAATAGACACATACATCAATGGAAGAGAATAGAGAGCCTGGATATAAACCCATGCACTTATGGTTAATTAACCAATAACAAGGGAGGCAAGAATATACAATGGAGAAAAGACAGTTTCTTCAACAAGTGGTGCTAGAAAAACTGGACAGCTATACATAAAGCAATGAGATTAGAACAGTCCCTCACACCATATACAAAAATAAATCAAATGGTTTAAAGACCTAAATGAAAGACCTGAAACTATAAAAATCCTAGAAGAAAACATAGATTGAACACTCTTTGATATAAATTGTAGCAGTATTTTTTGAATCTGTCGCCAAAGGAAAAATAAACAAATGGGACCTAATTAAACATAAACTCTTTTGCACAGCAAAATAACTCATCAACAAAATGAGAATATAACTTACTGACTAGGAGAAAATATTTGCAAATGACATGACCAACAAGGGGTTAATATCCAAAATATATAACAGCTCATACTACTCAATAGCAAACAACTGACTTTTTTCAGCCAATCAAAAAAAAGGGGGAAAAGACCTGAATAGACATTCTTCCAAAGGAGACACAGAGATAGCTACCAGGCATATGAAAAGATTTTCAAAATGGTCAATTATTAGAGAAATGCAAATCAAAACCACAATGATGTATCACCTCACACCAGCTAGAATGGCTATCATCAAAAAGTCTACAAATAACATGTTGTTGAAAAAAAGAGAAAGAACCTTGAACATTGTTGGTGGGAATGTAAACTGATGCAGCCACTATGGAAAATAGTATGGAGGTTCCTCATAAACTAAAAATAGAACTACCATACAATCCAACAATCCCACTGCTGTGGCTGCTGCTCTCGCTAGAGTTGTGTCCGACTCTGTGCGACCCCATAGACAGCAGTCTACCAGGCTCCCCCATCCCTGGGATTCTCCAGGCAAGAGTACTGGAGTGGGTTGCATTTCCTTCTCCAATGCATGAAAATGAAAAGTGAAAGTGAAGTTTCTCAGTGGATATCTATTTGGAAAAAAACAAAAACATGAATTCAAAAAGATATATGCACCCCAGTGTTCACTGCAGC
Source organism: Oryx dammah (assembly GCF_014754425.2). Classification (NCBI taxonomy): domain Eukaryota; kingdom Metazoa; phylum Chordata; class Mammalia; order Artiodactyla; family Bovidae; genus Oryx; species Oryx dammah. The sequence goes on from NW_024070188.1 coordinate 32,226,724, forward strand.
ACTATTTACAATAGCGCAGGCACAGAAGCAACCCAAATGCCCATCAACAGACACATAGATAAAGAAAATATCTATACATATACAATGGAATATTAATCAGTCATAAAAAGAATGAAATAGTGCCATTTGAAGCAACGTGGACTGACCTAGAGAATATTACACTTAGTGAAACAAGTCACTATAATCATAAGGGATTTGATTTAGGTCATACCTGAATGGTCTAGTGGTTTTCCCTACTTTCTTCAATTTAAGTCTGAATTTGGCAATAAGGAGTTCATGATCTGAGCCACAGTCAGCTCCTGGTCTTGTTTTTGTTGACTGTATAGAGCTTCTCCATCTTTGGCTGTAAAGAATATAATCAATCTGATTTTGGAAGCAACCCAAACAAGTCACAAGTGACCGGCACACATAACACGGCTGAGAGGAGATACCCCACGTCTGAGGTCAGGGGCAGAAGCCGGGAGGACCCCATGCCCGAGGGGTGGTGGCCAAGAGGAGTTACCCCATGTCCAAGGTCAGGGGCAGCAGCTGAGAGTGCCAGGCTGTGACTGTGCAAGAACACCCGAGAGGAGTTACCCCACGTCCAAGATCAGGGGCGGTGGCCGGGAGGAGCAACCCCACGTCCAGGAGCGGTGGCTGTGCAGGCACAGGAGGGCCTAGAGGAGCTATTCCATGTTCAAGGTGAGGAGGGGTGGCAGTGAGGAGATACCCCTCATCCAAGGTAAGGAGCAGCAGCTGTGTTTTGCTGGAGCAGCTGTGAAGAGATACCCCACGCCCAAGGTAAGAGAAACCCAAGAAAGATAGTAGGTGTTGCAAGAGGGCATCAGAGGGCAGACACACTGAAACCATAATCACAGAAAACTAGTCAATCTAATCACACTAGGACCACAGCCTTGTCTAACTATGAAACCAAGCCATGTCCGTGGGGCCACCCAAGATGGGCGGGTCATGATGGAGAGGTCTGACAGAATGTGGTCCACTGGAGAAGTGGCAAAGCACTTCAGTATTCTTGCCTTGAGAATCCCATGAACAGTATGAAAAGGCAAAATGATAGGATACTGAAAGAGGAACTCCCCAGGTCGGTAGGTGCCCAATATGCTACTGGAGATCAGTGGAGAAATAACTCCAGAAAGAATGAAGGGATGGAGCCAAAGCAAAAACAATACCTAGCTGTGGATGTGACTGGTGATAGAAGCAAGGTCCGATGCTGTAAAGAGCAATATTGCATAGGAACCTGGAATGTCAGGTCCATGAATCAAGGGAAATTGGAAGTGGTCAAACAGGAGATGGCAAGAGTGAACATCGACATTCTAGAAATCAGTGAACTAAAATGGACTGGAATGGGTGAATTTAACTCAGATGACCATTATATCTACTACTGCAGGCAGGAATCCCTCAGAAGAAATGGAGTAGCCATCATGGTCAACAAAAGAGTCTGAAATGCAGTACTTGGATGCAATCTCAAAAATGACAGAATGATCTCTGTTCATTTCCAAGGCAAACCATTCAGTATCACAGTAATCCAAGTCTATGCCCCAACCAGTAATGCTGAAGAAGCTGAAGTTGAATGGTTCTATGAAGACACACAAGACCTTTTAGAACTAACACCCCCAAAAGATGTCCTTTTCATTACAGGGGACTGTAATGCAAAAGTAGGAAGTCAAGAAACACCTGGAGACACGTGTACCCCAAGGTTCATCACAGCACTGTTTATAATAGCCAGGACATGGAAGCAACCTAGATGTCCATCAGCAGATGAATGGATAAGAAAGCTGTGGTACATATACACAATGAAGTATTACTCCGCCTTAAAAAGAATACATTTGAATCAGTTCTAATGAGGTGGATGAAACTGGAGCCTATTATACGGAGTGAAGTAAGCCAGAAAGAAAAACACCAATACAGTATACTAATGCATATATATGGAATTTAGAAAGATGGTAATGATAACCCTGTATGCGAGACAGCAAAAGAGACACAGATGTATAGAACAGTCTTTTGGACTCTGTGGGAGAGGGCAAGGGTGGGATGACTTGGGAGAATGGCATTGAAACATGTATAATATCATATATGAAGCGAATCTCCAGTCCAGGTTCGATGAATGATACTGGATGCTTGGGGCTGGTGCACTGGGACAACCCAGAGGGATGGTACGGGGAGGGAGGAGGGAGGAGGGTTCAGGATGGGGAACATGTGTATACCTGTGGTAGATTCATGATGATGTATGGCAAAACCAATACAATATTGTAAAGTAATTAACCTCCAATTAAAATAAATTTTTTAAAAAATGAAAATGCTCAGTAAAAAAAAAGAAAGAAAGAAACACCTGGAGTAACAGGCAAATTTGGCCTTGGAATACGGAATGAAGCAGGGCAAAGACTAATAGAGTTTTGCCAAGAAAATGCACTGGTCATAGCAAACACCCTCTTCCAACAATACAAGAGAAGACTCCACACATGGACATCACCAGATGGTCAGACCAAAATCAGATTGATTATATTCTTTACAGCCAAAGATGGAGAAGCTCTATACAGTCAACAAAAACAAGACCAGGAGCTGACTGTGGCTTAGATCTTGAACTCCTTATTGCCAAATTCAGACTGAAATTGAAGAAAGTAGGGAAAATTACTAGACCATTCAGGTATGACCTAAATCAAATCCCTTATGATTATACAGTGGAAGTGAGAAATGGATTTAAGGGACTAGATCTGATAGATAGAGTGCCTGATGAACTATGGACAGAGGTTCATGACATTGTACAGGAGACAGGGATCAAGACCATCCCCATGGAAAATAAATGCAAAAAAGCAAAATGGATGTCTGAGGAGGCCTTACAAATAGCTGTGAAAAGAAGAGAAGCGAAAAGCAAAGGAGAAAAGGAAAGATATAAGCATTTGAATGCAGAGTTCCAAAGAATAGCAAGGAGAGATAAGAAAGCCTTCCTCAGTGATCAATGTAAAGAAATAGAGGAAAACAACAGAATGGGGAATACTAGAGATCCCTTCAAGAAAATTAGAGATACCAAGGGAACATTTCATGCAAAGATGGGCTCAATAAAGGACAGAAATGGTATGGACCTCACAGAAGCAGAAGATATTAAGAAGAGGTGGCAAGAATACACAGAAGAGCTGTATAAAAAAGACCTTCACGACCCAGATAAACATGATGGTGTGATCACTCACCCAGAGCCAGACATCCTGGAATGTGAAGTCAAGTGGGCCTTAGAAAGCATCACTACGAACAAAGCTAGTGGAGATGATGGAATTCCAGTTGAGCTATTTCAAATCCTGAAAGATGATGCTGTGAAAGTGCTGTGCTTTTTATGCCAGCAAATTTAGAAAACTCAGCAGTGTCCACAGGACTGGAAAAGGTTAGTTTTCATTCCAATTCCAAAGAAAGGCAATGCCAAAGAATGCTCAAACTACCACACAATTGCACTCATCTCACATGCTAGTAAAGTCATGCTCAAAATTCTCCAAGCCAGGCTTCAGCAATACGTGAACCGTGAACTTCCAGATGTTCAAGCTGGTTTTAGAAAAGGCAGAGGAACCAGAGATCAAATTGCCAACATCCGACGGATCATGGAAAAAGCAAGAGAGTTCCAGAAAAACATCTGTTTCTGCTTTATTGACTATGCCAAAGCCTTTGACTGTGTGGGTCATAATAAACTGTGGAAAATTCTCCAAAAGATGGGAATACCAGACCACCTGACCTGCCTCTTGAGAAACCTATATGCAGGCAGGAAGCAACAGTTAGAACTGGACACGGAACAACAGACTGGTTCCAAATAGGAAAAGGAGTACATCAAGGCTGTATATTGCCATGCTGCTTATTTAATTTATATGCAGAGTACATCATGAGAAACACTGGGCTGGAAGAAGCACATGCTGGAATCAAGATTGCTGGGAGAAATATCAATCACGTCAGATATGCAGATGACACCGCCCTTATGGCAGAAAGTGAAGAGGAGCTAAAAAGCCTCTTGATGAGAGTGAAAGTGGAGAGGAAAAATGTTGGCTTAAAGCTCAACATTCAGAAAACGAAGATCATGGCATCTGGTCCCATCACTTCATGGGAAATAGTTGGGGAAACAGTAGAAACAGTGTCAGACTTTATTTTTGGGGGCTCCAAAATCACTGCAGATGGTGACTGCAGCCATGAAATTAAAAGACGCTTACTCCTGGGAAGAAAAGTTATGACCAGCCTAGATAGCACATTGATAAGCAGAGACATTACTTTGCCAACAAAGGTCCGTCTAGTCAAGGCTATGGTTTTTCCAGTGGTCATATATGGATGTGAGAGTTGGACTGTGAAGAAGGCTGAGCGCCAAAGAATTGATGCTTTTGAAGTGTGGTGTTGGAGAAGACACTTGGGAGTCCCTTGGACTGCAAGGAGATCCAACCAGTCCATTCTAAAGGAGATCAGTCCTGGGTGTTCTTTGGAAGAAATGATGCTAAAGCTGACACTCCAATACTTTGGCCACCTCATGCGAAGAGTTGACTCACTGGAAAAGACTGATGCTGGGAGGGATTTGGGGCAGGAGGAGAAGGGGACAACAGAGGATGAGATGGCTGAATGGCATCACCAACTCAATGGACGTGAGTCTGTGTGAACTCCGGGAGTTGGTCATGGACAGGGAGGCCTGGTGTGCTATGATTCACGGGGTTGCAAAGAGTCGGACATGACTGAGCGACTGAACTGAAGTGAACTGAAGCAAGTCAAATAAAAGCCGGAAAAGAGATAAGAAAGGGGACTTCCCTGGTGGTCCAGTGGCTATACTGTGCTCCCAATGAAGGCAGCTTTGGTTTGACCCCTGGTCAGCAAACTAGATCCCACTTGTAACAACTAAAGATCCTGCATGCCACAAATAAAATCCAGCACAGGGACTTCCCTGGTGGTCCAGTGGCTAAGACTCTGAGCTCCCAGTGCAGGGGGCCCAGGTTCGATCCCTGGTCAGGGAGCTAGATCCCACATGCTACAGCTAAGACCCAGAGCAGCCAAATAAATAAATAAAATTAAAAAAAAATAAAATAAAAAAAAATAAAATAAAATCCAGCACAGTCATATAAATAAATTTTTTCAAAAGCAAATATTGTATGATATTACTTATATGTGGAATCTGAAGAATAATGCAAATAAATGTATATGCAAAACAGAAACAAACTTGCAGATACAGTAAACAAACTACTACTACTACTACCAAGTCGCTTCAGTCGTGTCCGACTCTGTGCGACCCCATAGACGGCAGCCCACCAGGCTCCCCCATCCCTGGGATTCTCCAGGCAAGAACACTGGAGTGGGTTGCCATTTCCTTCTCCAAGTAAACAAACTAGTGGTTACCAAATGGGAGAGGGAAGGGGTGGGGGCAAGTTAGCGGCATGAGATTAAGAGATACAAACTACTATATATAAAATAGAGAAGCAACAAGTGTATATTGTGTATAACACAGGGAAGCATAGCTTGTAATAACTTAATGGAGTATCATCTTTAAAAATACCGAATCACTATTCTGTATACCTGAAATTAATGTAATATTGTAAATCAACTATACGTTAATTAAAACAATTTTAACTATTGCTTAAAAATATTTAGCCGAGTTCTTCAACTAGTAAATGTTTAAAATCGCCTCTTTCACTTGATATTTTAAAGTTTAAACATGTTAATAACAATACCAAATTTTATACCATACATGTGAGACACAATTTGATACCTTAAATTCAACCTGACAATAACCCTGCAGGCGAGGCAGGACATGTACTATCGGGGTGAAAAGTTAGGCAAGTTGGTTGATATCACACTAGGGTCCAGGAGTAAACATTAGGAAAGAGAATCAAGTTACAGTGAGGGGGACTGGAATTAGGAGATCAGGTTAAAAGGCAAAGCCCCTAGAGGGAAGGCAATGGCACAGAGGGCAGAGACGAGATGCACTGAGTCAGCCCTGGGCCAGAAGACATCTCATCTGGAGAAGGCGAACAGCAGAATGAGCCTCATGGAGCCTACCGGCGGCAAGTTGATGCCTAAGGTCTGCAGGAGAGAGTATCCCAGCTCTAGCTATGGCAAAGCTTGATCACAGGTAGACTATGAACCAAAACCAAGCAGAACACGTGCCTAGGGTACTTCTGATTCTGTCCCAGATTTCCTCAGGAGCTACAGAGAATTCAGTCTTCTTCGGGAGACCTCAGGACACCAGCCTAGATGCCTGGACAGACAGGTAATAATAATCATTCCCATTTTTCAAATGAAGAGGTGAAGTGATTTAACCTTGGTGGATGATGCAGCTAGACTGCCTGGATCCAAATACTGATTCCACCACTTCCGGGGTTGTTAACTGGGGCTGGCTCTATTGTGATCACAAGCAGACCCTCAAAGGTGTGACGGTTGAGACAGAGCTCAACTTTGTTTTCCATCTCTGTGATACTCCAAGGATGTTCCTGACTGGTGGGAGTCATTGGTGCCCCTTCGACCTGTGGCTCTGCCACCCCCCTGAGCCTCAGCCTAGTCTTCACTCGGAAGGCAAATACATGGTCAAAGAGCATGGAGGGGGCACTCCTGCTTCTGAAGAGCTTCAGTATAGAAATGGCACACATCTCTCATGTTCCATCAGCTGGTACTCAGGCCAGTGGCCACTTTTCCTGCAAAAGAGGCTGGGAAATGTCCACTGGATGTGTGCCCAGAGAGAAGAAGCTGATCTTGGGTGAATGGTGTCTGTTACCGTAGCTGTGTGACCTCGGGAGGTTACTTGGCATTTCCGTGCCTCATTTGTTCTCAACTGTAAGGTGAGGATTATAACATGACCTGCCTCAAAGAATTTTCATAAGGATTAAATGAGTTAGTACATGGCAAGCATTTGAACACTGCCATATTTGCAGTCAGCAGAACACAGATGCTGGCTACTGTCCTCATCATCATCTTTGTCATCACTAATTGCATCATGACCATGATTATTTGAAAACCAAATGACTGGGATTTAAATCTGTATCTTTGACTCAAATCCAGAGAGAATTTTTCTGTCTCTTCTAGACTGCTGCTACAGTCTTGAGCATTTATATAACATGATTCAATTCTCAGCTTTCCTCCTGAAATTCAAATATTGTCTCTCTAAAATGCACAAATGAGGAAATCTGGTCACAATAATTGGAAGCCACTGTTGGGGCTAATGGAAGGACACGGTAGCCTTATTTGATTTTGAGAATAATATTTCAGGTTTTTTTTTTCTCACTTTGAAATTTTTCATTTCAGTGAAAGACAACAGAGAAATGTCATGCAGAGGAGAAAATTCAACTAAAGGCTCATTGTTCCCTAGGCCTGTATTTTGAGGGGAGAGTATACATATTTAATTTTTTTTCAGAGAGCAGCTTAGTATCTCTTCCTCACATTCGCTTATTAAAGGTCACATTAAAGCAGTCATGGAGTGCTTGCTCAATCATTCTTTGCCCTTCTAGCATTTCAGCTAAAACAGATTATATCATTCCATTTTTAGTTAATTCTGTTTTACTTGCTTGAATATTGAGAGGAGTATCAGGAAATGAAAATTTCTTTCAGTGAATAAGCCAGACACTTTTCAATCACATAAATAAAAACAGAAGGGCAAATATTATTGCTCATGAACAGTAAGTTTTTCATTCAATATCCTTGAGCTATTTGACCACCTAATGTTGCTGCCTGCTTGCATCTAAACTGGGGCTTTATTACAAATGTACTGTGATTATGATTCGCTCTGAGGCTGCCTATGCATCTTGCCAGTGGCCTAGACTCGTTTATGATCTTATCTCACTCATTGGAGGGGAAAATCTGCAGTGCCCAGCAAGACTCTTCACTGGGATAATGGGAAACTGGATTTGAAGCATTAATTTACTCTCATAAAACTAGGAAACATTAAACAAGCAGATCTTAAAGAAGCATAATCTGGTCATCTTGTTCACTTCCAAAGTCATGAAGGCAGAAAGAGAAAGTCTACTCACGCATTCTCTCCTAAACAGGCCACCTCTGTACCCAGGAAATTCCAGGAGTAGAGTATTTCAAGAATGTGCCTGAGGAAAGAATGCTATGAAGTGCTGTCTGGAAAACTTCATGGACACTTTGCTGGGTATACCTCACATTACTGGGCAACCACCAGAAGACTCTGAGGGGCACACAAGGGGACTCCAGGTAGAGGAACGTGTCAGGCACAGCAAGCTGTCTGCCAACATCTGCTCCCCACCAGCCCTGCTCTGCAAAAGTAAGGAATGCGACTGTGTACACAGCTGCCCAGCAAGGTTCCATTTCCAAGACATCTGTACCGTCAGATGTAGCCATGCAGATACGATTTCACCTAGGGGACATGAGAAGAGGTGCTGTGTGCCACTTCCAAGGCATCAAGGGAGCCTCTGCCCCTTGCCTCGCCCTGACTGTAGCAGTGACTCCGTGTTGACCATGCAGACAGTGATAATGCCCTAGGGTCTTGTTACTCCAGTACGATCAGGGAACAGCAGTATTGTACCATCCAGGAACTGTTAGAAACACAGAATCTCAGGTCCCACCTCAGACCTACTAAAATGGAATCTGCTTTTAACAAGATTCCCAGGGAATTCATATGCAAATTATTATTATTATTATTATTTTTTTTTTTTTTTTTTTGAGGCACGCTGGCCAAGAGACAGAAAAGCCATGACTTGGAAGGAACCTGGGTCCTCACTTGAGCACAGCAATCCCACCGACATGCCACACTCACTTTGAAACTACTATGTGAGGAAGAGAAAGAAACTTTTATTATTATTAATTGCTATTATTAAAGTCATGGTATTCTGGAGTGTCTTTATTACTTAAGCTTAGATTTATCCTAATATAAGTAGTGTGACACTGTCCACGGGGTCTCATTTGTCAAACACTATTTCAAATCCTGAAGGAAGTGCCTATGATCAATTTACCAACCCTGTGAGGGTTTATCAGTTTAGAGATCTACCAGGTGAGACTTCAGCACCCAAAGATAGTCCCCACTACTGACTAGAGATCAGTATCCTAGACGATGCAGCCTCTCGGAGACCATCTGCAAAGTTAAGAGCTGAGAAAGAGAGTTCCTAATGAAAATTCACTCTGGGGTCAAGATGAAGCCAAGAAAGGGTTGCAGTCATGGAATTAAAGCTACAGCAAGAGGGTTCTGGGACTTTCCTGGCTGTGTGAGCACCTACCTCCTACATGCATTTCTCACATCCCCAATCTGAGGCCCTGTCCTCCCAACACCCACTGACCTGCTCAGAACACTGTGGTCTTTGCACTGTCCAGCTAAGCTTGAAAGTTGTTTAAGGTCAACATCTTATCTATGAAGGAAATAACAAAACTGTGTTCTTAAATGATATGTCTCACACAAACTCAATCTTGTTTTAACCATCTAAACGGTTCAAGTGTTTAGCATGGTGTATAACCTCATTATCAGTTTGGCTACTTACAGGTATCTACAGACTCAGTTTCCTCTATTGTCACTGCAAGACTGCCTGTCTGTTTTGAAAACACACACACAAGAAAAACATCTTGCCATTCCATTGGGACCATTCCCTTACTCATCTCTGTGGCTTTGTCCATGCTTTTTTCTACAGTTTGAACGTTCTTTTCTCCACAACCTGGGGAAGTTGTTCTTCAAGCCCAAGTTTAATACTTCTTGTTCCTAGTAGCACTCCACCTTGGCTGTAGGTCTCTCCTTCTTCTGTCTATGGAAGTTAGCAACCCAGTAACTAGTTAAGACACAGTATTTTAATTATCTTCTTCTCTTACTTTCAAATTATCTGGAAATACCTAGAGGGATAAACTTTGTATTTAAATGAACCTTTTGCATTTGAATTCTCCATGGCAGAGCCCAGCAAGTGAAAGATAAATAGCTGTTTGATAAATAAATAAATTCTCTGCTCCCCCCACTCACTGCCTAGTTCTCCCTGGGCCCATTTAAACTTAACCATTTAAGAGAACTTCTTTTGTAAAATGTGCATGCACAGATTCCTAGTTAGTTTCAAGCTCCCATTTTCAGGACCATGTACACTTTTTAGAAACCTTTGAGTGCTGAAGTAAGTGAAGTAAAGTTACTCAGTCGTGTCCGACTCTTTGCAACCCTGTGGACTGTAGCCCACCAGTCTCCTCCATCTATGGGATTCATCAGGCAAGAATACTGGAGTGGGTTGCCATTTTCTCCTCCAGGGGATCTTCCCAACCCAGGGATTGAACCCAGGTCTCCCACATTGCAGGCAGATGCTTTAACCTCTGAGCCACCAGGGAAGCCCTGTGAGTGCTCAGAGGGCCTAAAAATTTGAAACACAAAGTACCCAAATAATGTTCTGTTGATCAACAGAATGAAAGGTTTCCTAAGGAGTCTTTAATTAGGGGTATGCTAAATCACTGAAGTAAAATTTTGAATTTTCCTCTAGATTTGAAATATATATACATTTCCATTACATGCATTTGTTAAAAATTTGGTTTACCTGTTGAGAATCTAATTTTTCTATTTTTTGAAGGTTTTTACTTAATAAAATTTTTGTAACACTGAGATTTACCTTCAATATTCTGCTACTTTACCTTAGTGTCCAGAGTGTGGCTCTGAATATTATTCCCACAAAAATGAACCAGGGCTGCCTGCAGACGTGGCTGATTCCAGGTCTGAGGCAGGAAATGTGCAAGATATCTTGTCACACCACAAAGCAAAGAAACACTCAAAGACTTCCAGAAAGAAGCATGTCAGCAGAAGTCAGGAAATAACTTGAGATGACTTCCACTGGCTAAAGAAGGGACAATCTGGACATTTCTAAAATATGCATTTATATGAAATTTAGATTTCAATGGATTGAGATAAATCAATTCAGTTTTTATTTTTATTTTTTTGTCTGGGTTACATCAATTCAGTTTTTAAAAACCCATGAATTTGTTAGAATATGCCCACCCCTCTAAAAAAAAACAAACCAAAATTTAAGACCCTCATTGATCATCCTTGGAGGCCATAGAGCTAAGGCCCTGTTCTGAAAAATAATTGAAAAGAAAAAATTCAAGCATTTATCCTGCCTTTTTTATATGAAGAAGACCTCAGAGCATATAAACCTGAGTTCATGCACTTCCTTGTATTTGTACAGCCCACCTGCCCCCGAGACTTGACCACTTCTTCAGTGGACACCCCCACCACTACCACTGTCCTCTGCTCTCTTAACACTGCTGACTGTCTCAGCCTCCCCTGAGGTGAGGGCTGGGCTCTGAGCATGGTGATTGTCACACCTGCTACTCCGGGAGCAGCAGTTCTGGTCCAGGTCCAACTCGAGGGGATGGGCATAAAGATGCTGGCTCCTCCCTCTACTTCTGGACCCAGGTACAGTGTTAAACATTACTGCATATGATCTGGCTTCCTTGAATGCTGCCTTGGGCAGTCTGATGGGTCAGGCTGGAAGGTGAGAGGAATTAACTCCTCTTGAAGTGAATGTTGAACTCTGACCAATGGATATGGGCAATCATTAGCAGATAGTTTTGCTTCCTTCCTTCCTTCAAGATTATTCCAACATATAGTATTTCACACTGCTTACATCCTATGTGGCAGACATCCTATGTGACCAAACAACCAGTTGTGTATTGTTGTAAGGTTATATCAGCTTTACAACATGCCACTTTGCATCTGCTTTTCCTCCTCCCCTGCCTCACTTCCCTTTCTCTTTCATCCATGATGCCTTGAATTGTATCTCCCAGTAAAACTTTAGCATGCAGACTCTGCCTCAAGATGTGGCTTCTAGGGAACATCATTGTTTCATAGGGTAACCAGATGGATGAAGAAGCAAAAAAAAAAGCATTATGAAAGTTAAGAAATTATGAAGATCTCAGAATGGGAGAAAAGAATTGCACATGAAACAACTAACAAAGGATTCATATCCAAAATGTACAAACAGCTCATGCAGCTCAACATCAGAAAAACAAACAACCCAATCAAAAAATGGGCAGAAGACCTAAGCAGACATTTCTCCTAAGAAGACATACAGGTGACAAATAAGCATATGGAAAAATGCTCAACATCACTCATTATCAGAGAAATGCAAATCAAAACTGCAATGAGGTTATCACCTCACATGGGTCAGAATGGATATCATAAAAAAAAAAATCTACAAACGATAAATGTTGGATAGGGTGTAGAGAAAAGGGAACCCTCTTGCACTGTTGGTGGGAGTTTAAAACGATATAGCAACTATGGAAAACAGTATGGAGATTCTTAAAAAAAAAAAAAAACACTAGGAATAAAACTACTAAATGATCTAGCAACCCTACTATTGGGTATATGTCCTGAGAAAACAATAATTCAAAAAGACCCATGTACCCCAATGTTCACTGCAGCAATATTTAAAATAACCAGGGTATGGAAGCAACCAAGATGTCCATCTACAGACAAATAAAGAAAGAAGTTGTGGTACATATACACAATAGAATATTACTCAGCCATAAAAAGGAATGGATTTGACTCAGTTCTAGTGAGGTGGGTGAGCCTAGAGCCTGTTACACAGAGTGAAGTAAGTCAGAATGAAAAAAACAAATATCATATATTAATGCATAAAAGAAATGCAAAAAGGCAAAATGGCTGTCTGAGGAGGCCTTACAAATAGCTACAAAAAGAAAAGTGAAAGGCAAAGGAGAAAAGGAAAGCTATATCCATCTGAATGCAGAGTTCCAAAGAATAGCAAGGAGAGATAAGAAAGCCTTCCTCAGTGATCAATGCAAAGAAATAGAGGAAAACAATAGAATGGAACAGACTAGAGATCTCTTCAAGAAAATTAGAATACCAAGGGAACATTTCATGCAAAGATGGGCTCAATAAAGGACAGAAACAAAATGGACCTAATGGAAGCAGAAGATATTAAGAAGAGGTGGCAAGAATACACAGAAGAACTATACAAAAATGATCTTAATGATCCAGATAACCATGATGGTGTGATCACTCACCCAGAGCCAGACATTTTGGAATGTGAAGTCAAGTGGGCCTTTGTTGGGGGCCAGCGTGAGGAACTCCGCCCATGGCAAAGGTCATGAGGAAGGAAGCTTGGCATACACAAAGGCGTGATCAACCCTCAGGAGACCCCCTGTTCCTGAGCATCTACCCCCAAAACCAGAGTACTTTACGGGGAGCTCTCCCCCATAACCATTTCTCTCAGAGAAGGAGTTAACTTACAGCTCCAGTTAATAAAAATTCCTGGGCGTGACAAGAGTGTTTCAACTTACGAACTCTGAAGGTTCTCTGGCCTGCCTGATCAGGCTCGTCCGGCCGCATGTGATTGTTTACAGCCTCCCAACTGTGAGAGCCACGGGATGTTTTAAAACTTTTTAAATACAGACTCTTTTGAGAAGTTAGAAGATCATTAGTATAGTATAGTGGGTTGTTTAGGAATTATATTGGTGAAGGGTTTTTTCATTTGTCCTGCCAATAATTACTGCTAATTCCCTGCCCTGGGTGTGACAAGGATGTCTCAGGCCAAACCTCTCTGCTGACAGACTAGCTTGTGTGACAGCCTCTCACCCATAAACAGCACAGAGAGTTTGGAGTATTAGCATAGGGCTTTTTTCATTGATGAGTCAATGATTGCCATCAGGCCTCCATATCCTTGGGCACCTGGGAATATCTTAATCAATGTATTTGGAATATAGAAAAGGAAATATAGTAGTTTTTTGATGTTAGCAATACTTGACTTTGAGTTAATGAATCTTCTCTTTTGTTATAGGTCACTGTATTTTGTTATAAATCATTATAAATCACTATGCTATGTAAAAATGTAACTTTATTACTATCTTAGGACAAAATAGATCTTAAGGGGAACACTGGTGAACAGTTTACATTTGTTGAGCCAATATTTGCTGCTAAATCTCCATATTCCTGCCCTTATAATGAATATAACTAGCATATAGGAGAAATAAGTATTAACCTTTAAGATTAATCATGTTAAACCTTAGGTTAAGTAAATTCCTTTCTTGATTGTAACTCACTACACCCTCACCCTATAGGAATGCAACTTTATTTGGAGGGTGGCACCTGATTTAAGAAAAAAATCACCCCTGGAAAAATAAGTTTTCTGGTTAACTGACCGGTATAAGAAAGGGCCATAAAATGTCAGCAGACCTCATGGCTAGAAGATGATGAAACTCATAAGACCTTTGTATAATTTTATATGAAGCACCTGATTGTGACAAGGGTCAGGCCTGCTGACCCCTGCTTGACTCTGTATTCATCCCTATGTATAACAAAAAGGTATATAAACAAACTTGAAAAATAAAGAAATCGGATCAGTTTCTGGAAAGACTGATTCCCCCGTGCCGCTTTTTTCTTGCTTCTCTGGCTGAATTTCCATCTGGATTCAGCCTTCTTTTCTCCACTAATTCTCCTACTAAACTATCCGTTTCTAATTTCTCTCTATATCTGTAATCAAATAAGTTTTTTCCAGGACGCCGACTCCGTCCCCACCTTCGAATTACCCTGGATCCACCGGGGCTGGACCCCGGCAGGCCTTAGGAAGCATCACTACGAACAAAGCTAGTGAAGGTGATAGAATTCCAGCTGAGCTATTTCAAATCCTAAAAGATGATGATGTGAAAGTACTGTATTCAATATGCCAGTTTTGGAAAACTCAGCTGTGGCCACAGGACTGGAAAAAGTCAGTTTTCATTCTAATCCCAAAGAAGAGCAATGTCAAAGACTGTTCAAACTACCACACAATTGTACTCATCTCACATGCTAGCAAAGCAACACTCAAAATTCTCCAAGCTAGACTTCAACAGTATGTGAACCAAGAAATTCCAGATGTTCAAGCTGGATTTAGAAAAGGCAGAGGAACCAGAGACCAAATTGCCAACATTTGTTGGATCACAGAGAAAGCAAGAGAATTCCAGAAAAGCATCTACTTCTGCTTCATTGACTAGGCTAAAGCCTTTGACTGTGTGGATCACATCAAACTGTGGAAAATTTAAAGAGATGGGAATACCAGATCACTTTACCTGTCTCCTGATAAATCTGTATGCAGGTCAAGAAGCAACAGTTAGAACCAGACATGGAACAACGGACTGGTATCAAATCGGGAAAGGAATACATCATGGCTGTATGTTATCATCCTGCTTATTTAACTTATATGCAGAGTACCTCACGAGAAATGCTGAACTGGATGAAGCACAAGCTAGAATCAAGTGCTGGGAGAAATATCAATAACCTCAGATATGCAGATGACACCACCCTTATGGCAGAAAGCAAAGAGGAACTGGAGAGCCTCTTGATGAAAGTGAAAGAGGAGAGTGAAAAGCCTGGCTTAAAACTCAGCATTCAAAAAACAAAGATCATAGCATCCGGTCCCATCACTTCATGGCAAATGGATGGGGAAACAATGGGAATAGTGAGGCGCTTTATTTTCTTGGGCTCCAAAATCTCTGCAGATGGTGACTGCAGCTGTGAAATTAAAAGGCCCTTGCTCCTTGGAAGAAAAGCTATGACAAACCTAGACAGCATATTAAAAAGCAGAGACATTATTTTACCAACAAAGGTCTGTATAGTCAAAACTATGTTTTTTTTTTTTTGAGTAGTCAGGTATGGATGTGAGAGCTGGACCATAAAGAAAACTGAGCACCAAAGAACTGATGCTTTTGAACGGTGGTTTTGGAGAAGACTCTTGAGAGTCCCTTGGACTGCAAGGAGATCCAACCACCAGTCCATCCTAAAGGAAATCAGTCCTGAATATTGATTGGAAGGACTGATGCTGAAGCTCCAATAACTGGCCACCTGATGTGAAGAACTGACTCATTGGAAAAGACCCTGATGCTGGGAAAGGTTGAAGGCAGAGATTGAAGGTAGAAGGGGACGACAGAGGATGAGATGGTTGGAGGGCATCACTGACTCAATGGACATGAGTTTGAGCAAGCTCTGGGAGATGGTGATGGACAGGGAGGCCTGGTGTGCTGCTGTCCATGGGGTCACAAAGTGTCAGACACGACTGAGTGACTGAACTGAACTGAATACATATATATGGAATCTAGAAAGCTGGCACTGATGAACCTATTTGCAGGGCAGGAACAGAGGCACAGACATAGAGAACAGACTGTGGACACAGCGGGGGAAGGAAAGAGTGGGACAAAGTAAGGGCGTAGCATGGAAACATATACTATACCATGTGTAAAATAGATAGCTAGTGGCAAGTTGCTGTATAACACAGGAAGCTCAGCCAGATGCTCTGTGACAGTCTAGAGGGGTGGTATGGGGTAGGGGGTGGAGGGAGGTTCAAGAGGGAGGGGACATACGTGTACTTATGGTGGATTCATGTTGTTGCAGAAACACAACATTTTAATGCAGTTATCCTCTAGTTAAAGATTTAAAAAATAAAACTGATGAAATTATAGAACTAGAATATCACAAGTTCATAATCTCTCATAAAATAATGTGTCCATTACTTTATGCCTAGCAATAGCTGAAAATATCAGAAGGGAGATAATAAGTAGATATTATTAATATAGCCCCATTATGAAAGCAAGAAGAGAGAAAGTCTGCATTCTGATTTCTGGGTGAGAAAAAGGGTCTTTCTTTTCACAGAAACTCATGTGACAGGAGAGTTTCTATCTTCAGTGTCCCTGACACTGAGAGTCACCTCTTTGCAGTGACATCATTAACCTGACATAATTCAGCCAAAACAGTCTCCAATTCTTCAAATACAACTTGTATCACACTCTGCATCATATCCTCCCTTGACTTTCTTTGGCAATTCAAAATGCCGTCTTGTACATGCACAGAAGGACTAGGAAGGGAGAAGCACCACGTGGGTCAAACATTTGTGCACGTGGCCGGCTCAGGTCTGTGCCATTGGTGCCATTTTTGAAAATAGCTCCTTCAAGTTTGCCTTGAATATTCTCCAAACAGAAATGGCCTTTCCCTCCCATGAGTTTCTAAAGCATGTGCTTTGTACTTCTGGCCAGTTAATAATCATTTCCATGCTTTTCAAACTTAAGTATTTATACCCACATTGACAATGGGTGAGGATTTAGGTGAAACCACAGATTAAACAAGACTCTTTCCTAAGCAGTCGATTTTACTGAAATATTTGAGAGAATAAACTTTTAAAGACCATTTTAATGTTAAATAAGAATATATATACACTTGAGTGTGTATCTTGATTTTTTCAGGTAAGACACATAGGAAGCAGCTTTAAACTCTGATCTTCAACTTCCCTATGTTATGCTCCCTGTTTGAGGGAGGTGGACGGGCTCTACATGGACAGATTTAACATGTCTCTGGTTTGGTGAGGGTCTGGAGAGTAGGCAGGTATCTTCATATAATATACCTCTCCACTGCTATTATTATATGGAGCTTAAATTTTTTTTCAATTTTTTCTTAATTGAAGTGTGGCTGATTTACAATGTTGTGTTAATTTCTGTTGTACAGCAAAGTTACACAATTATACACTCAGTTATACACATATATGTGTTCTTTTTTATATTCTTTCCTATGGGCTTGAAGTTTTTCAAAATGAGGTGGTTGTTTTCATGGGGAGACAAGAAGTCTTCTAGAGAGAAAAGACTGAGACCTCAGTCCTGTTTTTTCAAGGTTCAAGTTGATGGAAACATGTACAGATGGCCTGGGATGTGCCTGATGCAGGCTAGGAGGCAGAGAAAGGTTACAGCTCCTGTAAGATGGCCCTATGGAGACAGAAGGTGAGTACCAAGTGTCAGAGGCTCCTCCTTAGGATATCAGCTTGGTCCTCAGATCCTGACTGGTAAGGGGACTTGGTAAAAACAAACAAGTACACTAAAAAGATATCCTAAATCCTTCTACCAGTGTCAACTGCAGACTATGGTTCTCCCTAAAATGAAAAGGTCGTGGGGAAAATACTGAAGATCAAAGGGAGTCCTTTGAGACTCACACAGAGCAAGTTCTTTCTATACTCTTGTTGCAGGAGGAGTTACCTGTGCCTAGTGAATGTCTAACACAAGTCAAATTAAGCCCCTTATTTAAAAAGAAGCAGAGGACGATGGCAGTACTAGCAGAGCTTTTTTAAAAGTATGTTAATCACACTTTATAATCCACCTAATTCTCCTCTGCCCTTAGTTAATCTCTGTATTTAGCTACAGTAGATAGACGATGTTGATGACAATGAAGATAGACAGGTGGATAATGTAGACACGTGAGTATGATGCACACATTGTGTTCTTCTTTGATTCCCATTTAATAATAACTCAAAGGTACATAACTTGGGGGCAAAATACCTCCTCCAGTGTTTCCTCTCCCAATGCTCCAGCAGAGCATATAAAACAGGCTTGTGATACCGTGGGTGGACACTTAAGGAAATTTATGAACTAACTGATGAAGCTACTATAGGGAATGTCATCATAGCTTTGCTCTTCCAGAAAATAAGGATTTGGTTTTATGAATACCAATAAAAAGCTGCTTCTCTGGGTTTCATAACATTATTTTCTTCATGAATATATTCACATTCCTGAAACATAATTCTCTGGATTTAATGCTAAGAAATCATTGGTAAAAAGATTTAAGAGATTATATATTGCATATAATTCTATGCAGGAATTCAATTTTGCTATGAGAGCTGGAAAGGATCTCAATCTATGTCAACACAGATATGTATAAGATTTAGTGCTTTTTATGTTGACTCAGGTATTATCAGAATTTAAGGCATGCCTTAATTTCCTCGGGGTACAAGGGATGCCGGGGTTGGGAGCTAGATGTGCCCTGCTGGGGGATAAACATCCATGTGCATATTTGACACTGGGTTCTTCAAGGAAAATTGTTGGTTTAAATAGCATGGTTTCTCATGGCATAGCAAGCTCTTTTCAGTCTAGTAGTCTCAGAATCACATGTTTGTGACACAACATTTTGTTTCATGAAGCACTCTGAACTTTTGTCATAATGAGGATCTGTGACTCTTACAAGGTCAGTAAAGGTTATCAGTGAAGACCCAGAGTCTACAATCCATCTTGGTCAACTGAGTTACAGGATTGTGATAACAAGAGCACCAGCATCATCAGAATTACAACCAACAAAAGAAATAATGATTTTCTCAATCTGAGGGCAAAAGTGACTGGCTTGTTAACAGAAGCAAGAGAATCAGCTAGCATGGATTGTGGTTTTCATGACTTCTTAGAAATGCCAAGTTTGTTTCATTGTTTATTTCTTACTGTAAGATTCATAATATAAATACTTTAATTTGGGCTGTTTATACTTATGTTTTCCCTCGTTAGTTCTATTTTGTTAACATAATTATAATTCTACCTGTAATAAGAAAAAGAACTTAAGTTCAACAAGTTATTATTTGTAATAATAACCAACCAAAGAGACTAAGATGGAAATCAGCATTCACTAATCTCCCCTATTCCTTTAATGCACATTTATATATAAATTTGTATATTTCACAGCACATTAAAATTATGAAATTTATCACATCTATTGTTTCTTAACAAATAAGAATAAACCAATGAGAAAATTTTGTTGGGAGGCTTTCAGGAGCATGTTTTGATGTAGCTGCCCATGTCAGGCAGGTCCTAAAGAAGACATTTACTAAATAACATGAATATCAATTTAATAAAATATGGTTGATAATATTATTATCATTACTGGCAGAACACACACAGTAAATGAGATCACCTTTTAAAACAAATAATACAATAATTATCATTATATTAAATGAGTCTTGGAATTGTTTGGATGAGAAAAGTATATAGAATAGGAGTCTTAGGGGAAATGGACATAATATCTTTTTCAAATCAACTTTGTTAAGGTATAATTTACAAAAAATGAAATGAATCCATTTTAAATGTAAAATTTGATGAGTCTGACAAACACAAACACTCATGTGGCCACCACCATAATCAAGATATAAAATGTTTTTATCACCCCAAAACATTCCTCATGCCCTTTTACACTTAATGCCACTTTGCCCTGGCTCCAGGAAAACAGTAATCTGATGTTTGCCACTGTAGGTTATTTTTCCACTTTCTAGAATTTCGTATAAATGGCACCACACATAGGTACAGTGCCAGGCTGGCTTCTTTGGCTGAGCTTAATCTTTCTGTGGGCTTCCCTTACAGCTCAGTTGGAAAAGAATCTAATCAAAGATTTGATTTGATTTGATTTGATTCCTGGGTCGGGAAGATCCCCTGGAGAAGGAAATGGTAACCCACTCCAGTACTCTTGCCTGAAGAATCTCATGGACAGAGGAGCCTGGTAGGCTACAGTCTATGGGGTCACAACAACTGGATATGACTTAGCAACTAAACCACCACCAATCTTTCTGTAAGTCATCCATGTTTTTGCATGAAAAAGCAGTTCATTTTCATGGCCAAATTACTATCCATTGGACAGAATGTATTTGTTGTTTTGACTTATAATTCAAAGTAGTAAACTAGTATTTTCTACTCTATTAACAGTTAACTGCTGGATTCTGACTAGATGCATCCTCATATCATCAGTACAAAAATTTTGAGATGGTTGGATTGACCATGATTTTGGTTATTTTGTTTTTGTTTTGCAGGGCACTGTATTTTAAAAAAATAGTTAGAGAACTACTTGGACCTACAAAGATGTTTTGTTCCTCTAGAAAGTACTTCTTCTGCCAGACCTTGAGGGTGCTAACAGTCCCTGAACTGCCACCTATAGCTGCACTTCCATTGTGTAGCCCTTTGAAGTCCTGGCCCGGCGCCTGGGACCTGAGGGAGGGGTTAGAAGATTAAGAGTAGAAAGGGTTCCACTTTCCTCTCCAAAAATCTAGCCTAGTAAACCCCTGCAGTCATTTATCTCTATGATGCTTTAACACTTTCAAAATTTTTCGTCTAGATTTTGTAGTCATCTTCAGCAGAACTGTTCCAAATGACCTTATCTGCTATTTCCAGCTTGAAGTGACTCTTTATTCTTTTCAAGGTGACCCTGTGGCCCCTGGATCCACAGCAGCAAACTATACTTTATTGAAAAAAGTTTAAACTAAGCTCACTGACTTGAGTCTGAGTGAACTCCGGGAGTTGGTGATGGACAGGGAGGCCTGGCATGCTGCGATTCATGGGGTCACAAAGAGTCGGACACGACTGAGCAACTGAACTGAACTGAAATGAAGCTCAGAAGAAGCTGAAAACTGATCACTATGAGAGCTACTATGAAAAACAAGAGCTAACTGAATCACTGACAGCCTGGCAGTAATCCTGAAATGGTCACTTTTCAATTTTACCTGGATGCCCACATGACTATCCCCCTTCATGGATCATAGCCTTTTTGTGACAAAGGGGCTTGCATAACTCAATGAAGCTATGAGCCATGCCATGCAGGGTTTCCTGGGTCGTAGTGAAGAGTTCCAACTGGAGAGGAAATGGCAACTCATTCCAGTATTCTTGTCCTTTTCATCACAGGGGATTGGAATTCAAAAGCAGGAAGTCAAGAGATGCCCAGAATAACAGGCAAGTTTAGCCTCAGAGTACAAAATGAAGCAAGACAAAGGCTAACAGAGTTTTGTCAAAAGAACATGCTGGTCAAATCAAACATGTTTTTCCAACAACACTAGAGATGACTCTACAAATGGACATCACCAGGTGGTCAATACCGAAATCAGACTGATTATATTCTTTGAAGCCAAAGATGGAGAAGCTCTATACTGTCAGTGAAAACAAGACCTGGAGCTGACTGTGACTCAGATCAAGAGCTCCTTATTGCAAAATTAGGCTTAAATTTAAGCAAGTAGGGAAAACTACTAGGCCATTCAGGTAGGACCTAAATCAAACCCTTTATGATTATACAGTGCAGAGGACAAATAAATTGAAGGGATTAGATCTGGTAGTCAGAGTGCCTGAAGAACTATGGGCAGAAGTTCATAACACTGTACAAAAGGCAATGACCAAAACCATCTCAAAGAAAAAGAAACGCAAGAAGGCAAAGTGGTTGTCTGAGGAGGCTTTACAAATAACTGAGGAAAGAAGAAAAACAAAAGGCAAGGGAGAAAGTGACTGATATACCTAACTGAATGCAGAGTTCCAGGGAATAGCAAGGAGAGAGATGAGAAGGTCTTCTTAAATGAACAATGCAAAGATACAGAGGAAAACAACAGAATGGGAAAGACTAGAGGTCTCTTCATGAAAACTGAACATATCAAGGGAACATTTCATGCAAGGATGAGCACGATAAAGAACAGGAATGGTAAGGACCTAATAGAAGCCGAGGAGATTAAAGAGGTGGCAAGAATACACAGTAGAACTACATAAAAAAGGTCTCAATGACCCGGATAACTGCAATGGCATGGTCACTCATCTAAAGCCAAACATCCCAGAGTGTGAAGTCAAGCGGGCCTTAGGAAGCATTACTATGAACAAACCTGGCAGAGGTGATGGAGTTGTAGCTGAGCTATTTAAAATCCTAAAAATGCTTCTGTTAAAGTGCTGTACTCAGTGTGTCAGTAAATTTGGAAAACTCACCAGTGGCCCCAGGACTGGAAAAGGTCAGTTTTCACTCCAATCCCAAAAATTGTTCAATGCCAAAAATGTTCAAACTACTCAAATACTAGCAAGGTTATATTAAAAATCCTCCAAGCTAGGCTTCAGCAATAAATGAATCTAGAACTTCCAGATGTACAAGCTGGGTTTCAACAAGGCAGAGGAACCATACATCAAATTGCTAACATTTGTTCGATCATGGAGAAAGCAAGGGAGTCCCAGAAAAACATCTATTTCTGCTTCATTGACTATACTAAAGCCTTTGACTGTGTGGATCACAACAAACTTTGGAAAGTTCTTAAAGAGATGGAAATACCAGACCACCTTATCTGTCTCCTGAGAAACCTGTATATGGGTCAAGAACCAATAGTTAGAGCCAGACATGAAATTACTGATGGTTCAAAATCGGGGACGGAGTAAGTCAAGGCTGTATATTGTCACCCTGCTTATTTAACTTATATGCAGAGTACATCATGTGAAATGCAAGGTTGGATGAATCATAAGCTGGAATCAAGATTTCCAGGAGAAATATCAATAACTTCAAATATGTAGATGATACCACTTAATGGTAGAAATAAAGAGTCTCTTAATGAGAGTGAAAGAGGAGAGTGAAAAAGCTGGCTTGAAACTCAGCTTTCAAAAAACTAAGATCATGGCATCCAGTCCCATCACTTCATGTCAGATAGAAGGGGAAAAGTGGAAGCAGTGACAGATTTTATTTTCTTGGGTTCTAAAATCCTTGCAGATGGTGACTGCAGCCATGAAATGAAAAGACACTTTCTACTTGTAAAGATAGCTATGACAAACCTAGACAGCATATTAAAAAGCAGAGATATTACTTTGCCAACAAAGTTCCATATGGTCAAAGCTATGGTTCTTCCAGTAATCATGTTTGGATCTGAGAGTTTGACCATAAAGAAGGCTGAGTCAAAGAATTGATGCTTTTGAATTGTGGTGCTGGAGAAGACTCTTGAGAGTCCCTTGGATTTCAAGGAAATCAAACCAGTCAATTCTAAAGGAAATCAACCTGAATATTCATTGGAAGGACTGATGCTGAAGCTGAAGTTCCAATACTTTGGCCACTTGATGCTAAGAACCAGTTTATTGGAAAAGACCTGATGCTGGGGGAAGACTGTAAGCAAAAGGAGAAGGGAGTGGCAGAGGATGCGATGGTTAGGTAGCATCATCGAGTCAATGGACATGAACCTGAGCAAACACCAGGAGATAGTGGAGGACAGAGGAGACTGGCGTGCTGCCGCCCACAGGGTTACAAAGAGTCGGACACGATTTAGTGACTGAGCAACAATAGGTGACTCTCACACGGTTGGGAGTTTGAGAACCGCTTAGCTAATTTATGTCACTGGCTGGCTTCTTGAGAGAAGAATGTGCCTGCATGCATGTGCACATATCTGTGTGTGCACAGCTCTAGTCTGATTATATATGTTCAATTATCTGGAGAAGCCATAATCTACCATACTGGACCACAGTTGCTAAGAATCACATATGCTACATTCACAAATAAGCTTCTTCTCTCCTGCTCTTTTCTCTGTCTGGTATTTTCTCTCCCAGATCTTCACAGAGTCTCACCTCACTTCCTCAGAGAGCCCTTTCCTGAGCACTCCATCTAGAACAGTCTGTCCCTGTATCCCTGACACTGCTTTACTTTTCTTCACGGGAGAAAATCTACATGAATTAATAGTATGCTGATCTGTTTCCTGTATAACACAAAAAGCATAATTGGAAGAAGTAAGCTGTTTAAATGTCCATACGACCCAAAGCAATCTACAGACTCAATGCAACTCCTGTCAAAATTTAAATGGCATTTTCCACAGAAATATAATAATCCTAAACAATCCTAAAATTTGTATGGTACCACAAAAGGCAAATAGTCAAAGCAATGTTGAGGAAGAAGAACAAAACTGGAGGCATCATACTCCCTGATTTGAAACTATATTACAATGCTGTAGTAATAGAAACATTACAGTATTGGCATTAAAAAAAAAACACAACAGATACATAGCCAGGCAGAATGAATAAAAATCCTGGGAATAAACTCACATATACATGGTCAATTAATTTATGTCAAAGGAGATAAGAATACCCAGTGGTGTATTCAGTGGCATACACAGTGGAAAACCGGACAGGCATGTGCAAAAGAATGAAATTGGACCACTATCTTACACCCTATACAAAAATTAAGACCTGACCTAGAAAACATAGACAGTAAGCTATTTAACATCAGTCTTGGCAACAGTTTTTTTTGGATTTAAAACCAAAAGCAAAGATAACAAAAGCAAGGACTAAATCAAGCTAAAAATTTCAGAACAGAACTACCATATGATCCAGAAATTCCACTTCTGCATATTTTTTAAAGAAAATGAAATGCTAATTGGAAAGGATGTATGTGCCCCATATTCACTGCAGCAGTGTTTACAATAGCCAAGCAGTATTTACAATAGCCTAAGAGTCCATTGATGGATGAATGGATAAAGAAAATATAACAAACACACACACACACACCAAAACATGATTCAGCCATTAATAAAGAAGGAAATCCTACCATTTGTGACAATATGGATGGACCTTGAGGGCATTATGCTAAGTGAAGTATCCAGAGAAAGAGAAATACCAAATGATCTCCCTTAGATGTGGAATCTGGAAAAAAACAAACTTCTAGATACAGAGAGCAGATTGGTGGTTGCAAGAGGCAGGAAGTGGGGAGTGGTGAAATGGGTGGAGGTGGTCAAAAGGTACTGATACCTGGTTGCGAAATAATAAGTCACAGGGATGCAATGTATAATATGGTGACAATAGTTAATAATATTCTATTATATATTTAAGAGTCCCAAAAAAGTAGATCTTAAATGTTCTCGCCACAAGAAAAAAATGTGTAACTGTGTGGTGATGGATATTAACTAAACTTATTGTGGTGATTGTTTTGCAGTATATCAAATATCTAACCATTATGTTGTATACCTGAAACAAATATCATTTATATGTCAATTATATTTTTTTAAAAACTAAAGGAATCTGAATAAACTATATGGACTTTATTTAAAACAATCTAACAGTTTTGGTTCATTAACTGTGACAAATGGACCATACTAATATACGACCCCACGGACTATACAGTCCATGGAATTCTCTAGGCCAGAATACTGGAGGGGGTAGCTTTTCCCTTCTCCAGGGGATCTTGCCAAACCAGCAATTGAACCCAGGTCTCCTGCACTGCAGGGGATTCTTTACCAACTCAGCCACAAGGGAAGCTCAAGAATACCGGAGTGAGTAGCCTATCCCCTCTCCAGGGGATCTTCCCAACCCAGCAATGGAACCGGGCTCTTCTGCATTGCAGGCAGATTCTTTACCCACTGAGCTATCAGGGAAGCCCCAACATAAGATAATAACAAAAGGGGAAACTAGGTGTGGGGTGAAGGAAATTTATACAGCTCAAAATAGCCTGGAGTTAAAACGCCCCTCCAGGCCCTCCCCACCATTCTATGCAAAACAAACAACTCTATCACCCAAAGAAAAAATGGACACTAAGGTTGATTAAGACCAGCTCCCAGCTGGTCCCAGCCTCTGGCCGATCTCCAGAATTCCTTGCCCCAGACATTTAAGAGATATCTAATCCAAACAACCTTGGAGAAGAACAAGCCCCTTAAGACAGTAGATTTCCACATATATGCCTATATATACTTAAACTCTTTTCTTGGGTTAATGCAGCAGCTCACTAATCTGACTACTGCCCCTTCTTACCTCATTAAAGATGAACTGTTCCTGTAAAGTGCCAGTCTCATTCTTTTTCCAAAACTTGCCTTCTCTAACTTACACTTTTTGGTGCCGAAGCCTGGGAGGTTGAGGTTCCTTCTCGTTCTCCAAGGCCAGCTCTTCGGAGAGTGGAAGCCTGCCGAGCTCACTTTCCCGCCCAGGCTTTCAAGACCTCCTGTGCCTTTGTGAGCAGTAGTATGAGTCCTGTGTAAGGGCTTTATTGGTTTCCCACGTACCCCGAGGAATATTGGTCTGTCTCATTCTCTCTCTCGCCCTCTTTTCTCTACACTTTCTTTTCCATGAGACCTACCAACTCTAGGACAGAGGGCTTTTGCCATTCGACCTCCCCCCATGCACCATGAACTCACACCTGACCCAGTAGCCCAGGTAAGCCCGGACGGTACTCTAGGGTGCCATAGACTATCGTCATTTCCAGGTTCCCAGGGAACCCTCCAGCCAAAAGGCCCTCTGGGGAGGTTCTTGGGGGACGCCCCTCCCTCCTTCAGAGTCTCTCTCTCTCTTTGCTCGGTCAAAAGATTAGGTGATGATCTTTTCTTTCAACCGGAGAGTCGCTAGCCATTCGCTACAGGGTCGAGCCAATCCGTCCCGTGGGACTCTCCCTTGGCCTGCGTAAAACGAAACCTCAAACCTCTACTCTTGACTGATCTCAAGGTTCATAAACTCGAGTCACTTTACACTCAAATTTGGCATCAATACGAACTGGATAACCAAAACCGCTGGCCTGAGTTCAGGACTTTCGATTTCAGTATTTTATCAGATCTCACTAACTTCCTGAAACGGAATGGCAGATGGTCAGAGGTCCCCTATATTCAAGGCTTCTGGGATCTTAGAAGCCATCCTTCTCTCTGCAAGCACTGTTCTACCTACCAAATCCTTCGCTCTCTCTCCCCCTCCATTACAAAAGAATCCAAAATTAAAGCCCCTAAAAGGCCCCCTAAACCTTCAGCCCCTTATTTTGACCCGGCAGATGAGCCTCCTCCCTACCGCCCCAGAGAAGAAACTTCCAGAGATGAGACCCCATCATCTAGCCCTTCCTCCCCTAAAACAGGAAGCGATGACTCTGAAACCCCAAAAGAGATTTCCAACCCCCTCCATCGGCCAAGACCCAAAGCAAACACGTGTTTCCTCTCAGAGAGGTAGTGGGACCAGAGGGCCCTACACGGGTTCATGCGCCTTTCTCAATTTCTGATATGAGCCAAACTGAAGAAAAATTGGGATCCTTTTCAGAAAATCCTACTAGATATAGAAAAGAATTCCTCTGCCTTACACAAGCATATCATTTAACCTGGAATGATCTTTATTACATCCTAAATGCGGGAGTTGGTGATGGACAGGGAGGCCTGGCGTGCTGCGGTTCATGGGGTCGCAAAGAGTCAGACATGACTGAGCAACTGAACTGAACTGAAATGCCACTTTAACCCCTGATGAAAAGGAACAGATATGGCAGGCAGCCCGGACTCATGCTGATCAGCTCCATAACCAAGACAGGACTAATCTGGTGGCTGATGATGCAGTCCCTTTAACTGAGCCACGGTGGACATATCAAGCAGGCGATGCTGGCATCTGGTACCGGCATCATATGATCACCTGCTTATTAGAAGGAATGCTAAAAAGCTCTCACATTCATGTTAACTATGATAAGATTAGGGAAGTGACTCAAGAAAAAGATGAAAATCCTGCCCTTTTTCTTTCACCACTTACTGAGGCACTCCCAAAATACATGAATCTAGATATTTCCACTCCTGCTGGACTTCTGTACCTACACATCCAGTTCATAAGCCAGTCAGCCCCTGATATTCACCAAAAACTACACCAGTTAGAGAAGGGCCCTGAAACCCCTCAGCGAGATCTCCTAGCTGCTGCTGCTGCTAAGTTGCTTCAGTTGATCTCCTAGAAATAGCCTTTAAAGCTTTCAACATTAGGGAGGAAGAAGTGAAAAAAGAAAAAGAAAGGCCAAATATGCTTTATTTGCTGCAGCTATCCAAGAAACAAATTCAACCCCTTTGGCTTATCAACCTCGGCCCACCCGTATAGGACCTAACCCTCCAGGCCCCTGCTTCAGATGTAACCAAACAGGACACTGGGCTAAGTCCTGCCCAGACCCCTGGCCACCCACCAAACCCTGCCCTACCTGCAAACAATGGGGCCACTGGAAAATGGATTGTCCTCAGACACTACCCACCAAATCTCAGGGTCCACCCCAGGCCCAACAAGAATGGGCCGGGGACCAGACTCAGGGGGGCCCTAGCACCCCAGACTATGGTTCCTCAGATGAGGTGAGGGATGATACAACTGTGCCTGAGTTATTCCAGTGATGAAGCCCAAGCTCCAGACCCCAAGTCCTCCCCATACAGATGGACTCGGAGCTTCAGGTAATTGGCGTAGTGGCTGGACACAAAGTCTCATTCCTAATAGACACTGGAGTGACCTTTTCACTTTTAACCTCTTTTAAGGACCCTCTCCAACCTTCAGAAGTGGCCATCAAAGGGGTCTCAGTCATCCCTTTTTATCCCCAAATAACCCCTCCTCTCCTTTGTTCCAATACCCAATGGCATTGATGGGACGTGATCTTCTGGCTAAGCTACAAACTTCTGCAAACCTCCCATTCTTAGATCCCACATCAATTCTTTGTATACAAATGGCACCCGAACCCTTGGCCAGCCCTCACTCCCAAAACCTGCCCCCTGACCTTCCCCTGATAGATCCTCAGGTCTGGGACACCGAAACCCCATTGGTAGCCTGACACCATTCCCCTATACAGGTTTTTCTTAAAAATCCCTCTCAGGTATTAACCCAAACTCAATATACCCTGACCACAGAATCCCAACAAGGACTTAAACCAATAATCTCCTGACTGCTCAAAGCCAGCCTTTTGCAGCCTATCTGTTCTCCTCATAATACTCCTATACTGGCAGTCAAAAAGGGACCCCGCTCCTGATGTCTAGTCCAAGATCTTTGCCGGATCAATGAGACCATAATACCCGTATACCCCATGGTCACTAATCCCTGTTCCCTTTCCTCATCTGTTCCTCCTGACACACTCTACTTCACAGTATTAGACCTCAAAGATGCTTTCTCTACTATACCTCTCTACACCACTCTTCACAGCCCCTATTTGCCTTCACCTGGACAGACCCAGACACATATCAATCTCAACAATTAACTTGGACCATTTTACCACAAGGGTTTAGAGATAGCCCTCATTTTTTTGGTCAAGCCCTTCAAAGGGACTTACAAACTTTAGACCTAGGCTCTACTACCTTACTCCAATATGTAGACGATTTATTGTTATGCAGTTCCTCTTGCCATAACTACCCAGTCCACACTGGCGACAGTATTAAACGCCCTAGGCAACTGGGCGGAGAAGGCAATGGCACCCCACTCCAGTACTCTTGCCTGGAAAATCCCATGGGTGGAGGAGCCTGGTAGGTTGCAGTCCTAAGGGTCCCCAAGAGTTGGACACAACTGAGCGACTTCACTTTCACTTTTCACTTTCATGCATTGGAGAAGGAAATAGCAACCCACTCCAGTGTTCTTGCCTGGAGAGTCCCAGGGACGGGGGAGCCTGGTGGGAGGCCGTCTATGGGGTCGCACAGAGTCAGACACGACTGAAGCGACTTAGCAGCAGCAGCAGCAGCAGACAACTGGGGCTAGAGTCTTGCTCTCCAAAGCACAAATTGCTTCCACCACTGTCAGTTACATGGGATTGCTTCTCACTCCACATCCAAAATAATTCCAGCTCAGTGACTTCGAGCTTTGACACAGACCCCTAGGCCCCAAACCAAGAGGGAACTTCTTTCTCTATTAGGCCTATCAAACTCTATTAAACTTCTTCTAAATATGGGCCCCAGATTTTGCCCTCCACACAAAACCTCTCTACCAAGCTACTCGAGGAAACTTAGATGAACCATTATTGGCCCCCACCTCTCTCCATGCCCCAATACAAACTCTTACCAAACATTTACTACAGGCCCCTTCTCTTTACTTAGCTGATTATGCCAAGCCTTTTTTCCTTTTTGTACATTCTAGACAAGGACATGCCATAAGGATTCTGTGCCAAAAAAGGGGGGGACATAAGGGGGCCTCTAGCTTGCTTATCCAAACAACTCAACCTTGTCATGCTCAGATGACCACCTTGTCTCCAGGCCTTAGCTGCAACCACCCTCTTATTACTCGAAGCCCAAAAACTAACCCGAAATGCTCCTCTAAATGTATGCTCACCTCATCCCTTCAAAGATTTACTCTCTCATTGGGTTTTCCTTTCTCTACGCCCTGCTCGACTACAGATCCTCCATGCACACCTCCTCAACCCATCTCTTTCTTTTATGCCTTGTAAACCTCTTAATCCTACTAGCTTACTCCCTACACCAGATCCAGAAGCAGAACACCTATCTCATGACTGTGTTCAGACCTTAGATATGACATTTAATCCCTTTGAACATATAACCGATCAGCCCCTTACTGACCCCAAAGTCCCATCCTGGTTCATGGATAGCAGTGCCCAGAAACAAGCCCCATTTGGATCTGGATATGCTATAGTCCAGGGACAGCCTGACAAAGTTATCCCTCCCTGCCTCATCAGGTCAGCCACACTCTCAGCTCACCCATCCTCACAACAGGCTGAACTGATAGCTCCTACACAAGCTTTGACCCTAGCCAAAGACCAAAAGATAAACATTTATACTGACTCCAAGTATGTTTATAACATATTACATTCTAACATTATAATCTGGAGGGAGAGAGGAGTCCTGACTCAGAAGGGCACACCAATTCTCAATGCTTCTTGTATTTCTGAACTCTTCCATGTGGCTCAACTCCCAAAACAAGCTGCTGTAATACATTGCCAGGGACATCAGCGACATGGTCCTTCTTTTATAACAATATAAGCAGATCATGAAGCAAAGCGGCAGAGCGCCTCTGTTAGTCCTGTCTTTACCATGGCCCAAATTGACGAGCCTAACATCCGCATATTACTTTCATATTTACATTCCCTTTTCCACCCCTCTACCAAAGTACTTAAGGCTTTCCTTCAGAATTTTATTGAACTGACTAAGGACGATGTGACTTATTTAAATAGTCTGACCCAAACTTGTCCTATTTGTCAGCGGACAAATCCTAATACTAACATTTGCCCCACTCCTTTCCCCATCCACCAAATTTGCAGACATCTCCCTGCACAAGACTGGCAGGTAGATTTCACCCACATGCCACCCGTAAAAAGGGTTAAATTTCTCCTTGTCTTCATAGATACATTTTCTGGATGGATCAAAACTTTCCTGACTACTGACAAATGAGCCCCTACTGTGCTCGCCTTATTCTTACTGAAATCCTCCCCAGGTCTGGAATGCCTTCCTCCCTCCGGTTTGACAACGGGCCCGAGTTCACATCCCAAATCACCCAAAATATTGCACGAGCCCTTCATGTTCCTTGGAGGTTCCACATTCCTTATCATCCCCGGTCTTCTGGTAAGGTTGAGAGAGCCAACCAAGTCCTAAAAGAAACTCTGACCAAATTAACAATTAAACTTCATCAAGGCTGGACTAAACTCCTTCCTTTAGCCCTCTTAAAGGTCCAGGTCTTACCAAAGAAATCCTTAAATATCAGTCCATTCGAGGTCATGTATGGGAGGCCCATAGTACCTTTTAGGTCTCTCGCCATCCCAGGACGGTTCCAAACTGCCATCCCACCTTCCTTTTCCTTTACTTGCCCAGATACGAGATGCCCTTTGGCAACATATGGATGACCTACTCCCTCGACCACACCCCAATCTTCCATACCCATCCCTCCAAATAGGAGACAAAGTTTATATGACAACACAGTCCCACTCAGCTCTAACCCCAAAGTGGCAAGGTCCCTACACTGTAATTCTGCTGACCCCTACCACTGCAAAATTAAAAGAAATCACCCCTTGGGTACACATCACTCGGCTAAAAAAGATTATGTAGCCCAATGATGAAAATGCTTGTCAGACTAATACTTACTAAGTTTCTCACACAGGCCCTACAACTCTAAAGTTCTCACAGCTTCCACCAGCCCCAACTGATGATAGGTGAGCCTATCAGTTTCACAGCTACAATTATTCCTGGAACAACTTCTGGCAGCTATCTGAGTCTTGAGTCCTCAAGCATCCATGTTCGAATACGTTGAAGATTACATCTCCACCCTGTGGCTACAGGGAATCTTTTATAACTTTTACCTCTTCGAAATAAAATTCTTTTCCATAGTAGTCTAGCCTATACTCACTTCCTCAAATGTTGTTTACATCTTTTTCTTATCCTCCCTTCTTCCTCTGACCCACGAACTCCTTCAAAATCCTAACTTCAACTATCTATTCCAGACCCTTTACTTAACCCATACCCTTCTCAATGCTTCCAACCCTCTCTTGGCCAAAGCATAACTCCTCTGGGAGATTCAGCCCTCCCCACATCCATCCTCGACTGGACCACAGGTAACATGTTCCTACACCACTCATACCATGGGGAGCCTTTATTCGTCTCATGTCTTAAATATCTTCATATTAGTGACCAAATCCGAAATTCGGACATACTCTTAGAATGTTTACTCACCGAACTTCCCTCCTTCAACAAAAAACCTCCAATAGGAGGCCCTATTGCCCAGAGAGTAACACTGTTAAAACCAGCTCCTTTTTGCATATCCAGAAATTCCCAAAACAGTTCATATGACAAACCTGTGGGCGCAATCCCTAACTGCGTGTGCAACCATAGCTCCACTTTACTCTTTGCCACTGGAAAGGCTATATATAATGTTTCTGGTCCTACAGGACACTCGTTAACCTTTACAGGACGGTTTCCCTCAGCATATTCCTCCACTTCTCCCATCGTTGGGGCCACTTTAGTGGGGTCTCTGAGTGTTCTTGAATGAGCACTCAAACACCCCCGCCCCTCCCCGACTCCTCTTCACCATCGACATCAGCTTTGTATTATGACACCTGGCCTATTTTTCCTGTGTGGGGTGTCTACATACCTCTGTCTACCTACTAATTGGACCAGAATCTGCACCCTGGTATACTCCAGTCCAAACATTTTAATAGCCCCCAATGATCAACCCTTGCCTATTCCTCTCATCCACAAGCGAATAAAATGAGCCATTCATTTCATTCCCCTCTTAGTAGGACTAGGAATGGCGGCTGGAATTGGAACAGGAACCACCGGCTTAACCACCTCCATCCAAACTACCAGACACTCTCTAAAGACCTATCAGACAGCCTCCAGGAAATAGCTCAAGGCCTAATAACTATCCAAAATCAACTTGATTCCTTGGTGGCCATAGTATTACAAAATAGAAGAGGATTAGACCTATTCACTGTAGAGAAGGGAGGTTGGTACCTTTTTCTAGACGAATCCTGCTGTTTCTATGCCAGCCAGTCAGGTATTGTCCAAGGAGCTACAAAAAACCTTACAGATCAAGCCTCATGAATCCGCCAGAGATTAAGCAACTCGTGGCAGTCATGGTTGACAGATTGGAACTAGATGCCTTGAGTTTTACCCCTTCTTGGACCATTCTTTTTTTTTTTTTTTTTTTTTTACTTTATTTTGCTTTACAGTACTGTATTGGTTTTGCCATATGTTGACATGAATCAGCCACGGGTGTACATGAGTTCTCAATCCTGAACCCCCCTCCCCCCTCCCACCTCCCACCCCATATCATCTCTCTGGATCATCCCTGTGCACCAGCCCCAAGCATCCTGTATCCTGTATCAAACATAGACTGGCGATTCATTTCTTACCTGATAGTATACATGTTTCAATGCCATTCTCCCAAATCATCCCACCCTCTCCCTCTCCCACAGAGTCTAAAAGTCCGTTCTATACATCTGTGTCTCTTTTGCTGTCTTGCATTTTTATCATCTTCCTACTCACCTTTGGGCCTTGTTTGTTTAATCTTTTCCAGGGATTCTTCCAAGACTGAATCTGAGCCATTTCCCAAGACCAAGTCAAGACTGTTCTTTTGCTTGAGACCCTGAAATCAACACTATGGGCCTTAGACTTCCTTTCTCCCAGACCACAAACCCCTGACCCTCATTTATCAGCACGAAGAAGCCCTGTACATTAACGACGCCCACCTCTCTTTCTCTTTTTATATATATTCCTTAGGGTCTGGAATGAAGGAAAGTTACACGGCTCAAAATAGCCTGGAGTTAAAACTCCCCTCCAGGACCTCCCCACCATTCTATGCAAAACAAACAACTCTATCACCCAAAGGAAAAAATGGACATTAAGGTTGATTACGACCAGCTCCCAGCAGGTCCCAGCCTCTGGCCAATCTCCAGAATTCCTTGTCCCAGCCATTCAAGAGATAACTAATCCAAACAACCTTGGAGAAGAACAGGCCCCTTAAGACAGTGAATTTCCACATATATGGCTATATATTACTTACTCTTTTCTTGGGTTAGTGTAGCAGCTTACTAATCTGACTACTGCCCCTTCTCACCTCATTAACGGTGATCTGTTCCTGTAAAGTGCTGATCTCGTTCTTTTTCCAAACCTCACCTTCTCTAACTCCCTTACCCTACATGGGGCAAATAGGAACTCTCTGTACTATGTTTACAACTTTTCTATAAATCTAAAACTATTCTAAAATTAAAAGTTTTTTTTTTAGAAAAAGACAAAGTCCACTGGGTTGTGATGATCCACCTCTGATTGGGAAGGAGTCCCCTCCTGCACTAGAAAAGCGTTGGGTTTTTATCTGATTATTTGTTTTCAATTTGACTTCTAATTCTGAGTCTGTGGTCTGCTTTTCCTACATTTCAGTTTCTCCATCTATAAACCTGGAATTATGATGGAAGACAGTATGGACGGACACTTTGGGCAGTGATGAAGAAGCAACCCTGTGTTTGAGTATGTTAACTCATAAAAAGGGTTCTTACCAACGTCCCCAAACATCTCTAACAGTAACAGGCAAATTGTCCACCCCTAGTCATTATGTGAAAGTCAAAATGGACCTGCCTCTAGATTTCTCCTTCAGGGTGTCTTATTAAATTCACTTTAAAAAAATTGCCCTAGTCTAGTGGCAATTTCTGAGTCGTCAAGACAGTATCGGTATTTTATGACCAGAAACTTTTGTAGAGCCCTGTCAGGGGATCACTAGCTCATCTATGAAGCACAGAATTTTTCATTTTGGATGTTGTCAAAAAAGGTAAATGAAAATATCCATCAAGTAACAATAAGAAAAAAAAATGTCACACTGGAACTAAGAACTCTTAAAAACAGTCTTTGCTTTTCTAACTTGATACAGCTTTACATGTGGATTTATCTTTCATAAAAGAGAAAATGAGCACACAATTAATCAAAGACAGAAATGAAAAGTCACGCTGTCTAGCTTTAATTCATTAGGAAATTGTTGCCAGCATTGTTTACTTTGGCACTGCTAACACATGTTGAAATGAATTTGAATAATAAAGGTAAGATCTTCAGGGGACATACACCTATTTTTATACTGAGGAAGTAAATATAGTAACCAGGCTATTACACTAGGTAGGGTATGACAGTGTGTGTGTAATCAATTAAAGAGCAGGTATGACAGGGTCAGAAACCTATACATTAACCTGAGAAATGCACTCAAAAGTACAGAGAGCTATACATATCCAAGCATTTGCTATTGGGTGTTCACAATAAAGTGGCCTGAAATACATGCAAATGTCAGGAGGAACCAACATCTTTTTTCACCTAAAAGTCCAGCTCCCTCACCTCAAGTTTAAGACAACCCTGAAAGGCCATTCCAGCTTTCAGACACCTGGTGGGTTCCTCAGAGGCCTTGTCTAAGACTGCACTGCAACCAGAGGTGAACTGATAAGCAGGCTCTGATTTACAGTTATCTGACAATTTTCACGCAAGCTGACTCTTGTCACAGCCCAACTTCTCTCTTGGCCCCTTTCTGCTTTTTTCCCTTCTTGACTTGGTAATCCCAAGACCCTCCCCAGATCAAACTCCTGCACTGCCATTCTGTCTCAGGGTCTGCTTCTAAAGGGATCCAATGATTACTCAGGCAGTAGGGGACCCCCAGAAGGGAGAATAAGATCCCACTATGGAGAGGAAAGAGTTCACTGTTCATATCATGAAGAGCCATTATTTGGAACTTATTTTGTGAGCCATGGGAAGACAGTGAAGGGTTTCAAAATAGGTCACTAATCTGATATATATTTTAGGAAGGTTGTTCTGGAAGCAGAACATAGAACAAACTGGAGCAGCAAGAAGCTGTTGCAATAGTCCAGTTGGACAGTGGCAGTGGGAATGAAGAGGAAATCTCATGATACACTAGGAGAATTTGGTGACTAATTGGATATGATGTGGGAAAGAGAGAAAGAAGAGTTGAAAATTAAGTTAGAATTACTCCTGGTCTGGGAGACTAGTTGGATTAGTTTGTGGCAGAGAATATTAGGAGGAGGATATATTTCTAACATATTGACATTAAGTTATATGCACATGGACCATGAAGGTGGAGCTATTCAGAAGGGATATATATATAATCATATTGTATTACTTATAGGCATACCTTGACTATTCCAAACCAAGTCTAAATAAATACATGCATTATAGCAAGATAAAAACAAATAGATGAAAAGTTGAAGTGAAGAGAATTACAAGGGAAGTTAATACACAAAAAACAGACCCTAAACAGCAACCACAGATAGGCCACCAAATCTGCCCTGAGCTTCCTAGTGGCAAAACAGAAAAACACAATCAAGTACATCTTTCATTGAGACCCTAGGTCAAAAGACAGTTGGTAGTTTCAGAGAACCACCCATTCTTGGATACTGAGATCCAGGGAAAACACCTTCCAGGGCTGGCCAGTAGCTGGTGTTAAAGAAAGGAAAGCTGAAAAGTGAGATGGGGATGGAAATGTGGGAGTTGAGGAGTGTGGGTGGTGACAATGTTTGTAGACACAAGGACAGTGTATAATATGAGAAGAAAAAGGAGCAAATATGGAACCCTGGGAACACTGACACTTAAGACGAAAGTTGGAGAACCAGGGAAAGAGAAAAAGCAGAGAAAATTATGAAGCCCAGCCGCGTGAAACGCAGATATGATGTTTGGGAGCACTTGAAAGTTTGTTTTCTAGTTTTAACTATGTTAAAACATACCAATAATAGTCTACAAATGCTTCCTTGGGGTGGGGGAGACACAGCAATTTCTTATCTATCTTTTTAAAAACACAGATGAAGGTCACTGTCAAAACATAACCCCAAACTCAAATGAATATTAGGTTATACCAGTGATGTCATGGTTACTATTATATGACTAAAGTAATGTAATTGGCAGTAGCAGAATGTCTATACAAGACTTTAGTAACAGTTTCTATCTTAACTCTAATTTTAAAGTAAAAAATTATAATTTATGCTCATTTCAGGAATAACTGAGTCTTCAGAAAAGATACACATTTTTGAAGAATAAGTTTCTCCCAACATCCTGTCTTAAGAGTATAAAAGTTCAGTTTTTTTAAATTTCCCTTGCAAATTAATTCCTCTCTATATCCTACTGTAGCAAAAGAATCACTAGGTTTACCTATGGATTAAGATGATAAATGAAACAGGTAATCTCTGCCCTCAAGAAATGTGAGACCTGTCTAAGCTCTAAGAAGGAAGACTTGAGAAAATCAGTTGGAGAGGTCATTGCTGATGCTGCTTTCTTTAGGGATTTGGGAGGTGAAATACCATGAAATACAACGAAATAATGTAAATAAAAATGATGGAGTCCCCCTAAGTCAAATAATTTTTGATAAATATTCAACCAATGGAAATGTCATGGGAAAAATACACTGTTCTATATCAGATTTTTTTTTAAAGAAATAGGAAATAGGAATAGGTTGTGCATCTTGTGTGAGAAAGGAATAACAGATGTAAACCAAGCAACCATATGAAAAGCCCATTGAAGAGAACTGGATGATTAATACACTACAAACAGGTTAGGACAGCATGATTTATCTCCATCTCAGAATGGAAACCTACGATGCAGAAAATGAGGTTAAAATGAAAAATGCAGGAATCCTGGCAAACAACAGAATAAGGGATAATCTATGTTTAAAGTTGAGGCATAAATTAAAATGAGAAGCCAAACTTCTTCTCGTAAAGAATCCACAAATCTATTGACAAGTCTTGGCAAGTAAGCTGGACTTGGAGTTCTTCCTTAGAGAACTTGGGATTTTCCTCTAGCCCAAGACAAACCATAGATCTAGAATGAAACCACCCACTGCATTTCTTAGTGAGATGATGATGCTTTACTGGTGACAAAGAAAATTTTACAGAGAGGGCAAGGGCAGGGAATGGAAGCCCACTGAAGATTTCTCTTTGTGGTAGATGCAGAGGAATAATTTAGTGTTCGCACAGAAATAATTGCACTTGGATGATAAGTCACTGCAGAAATTAAGACAAATAGAACCCAACTTGCTATGTGACAATATTATAATAATATTATTAATAATCAGAAGATTACTTACCAGGTACCAGAGAGAGTGGTAGGCAGGTATTCTCTTTGTACAGTTAAAATAACAGGCTTAGAGTGGAATGAGGACAACTGTCAAAGAAGATTAACACATGGCTCAGACCTCTGATCTCCCAAGAAGAGCCCAAACCATCCAGCCATCTAAGAGAGCTAGCCATCTGTGTGGCATGGTTGCAAATGTTTTACCCTTTCAGTAACCTAATATTGTATTGGTATATTTCAGATAACCAAACTAAAGCTCCGTAAGTGATATCCCTAAGGTCACACAAGGCTGGAAAAGGGATTTCTGTGCTGGAGCTTTTTTGTACTAGCTCAAAAGGACAGATCTTTAACTTTCCAGGAATTCTGCAGGTGATCAGTAAATATAACCACTATAAAACTGTATAGCACAGAGAACTATATTCAACATTTTGTAATAACTGATAATGGGAAAGTATCTGAAAAAGAACATATATATGTGTGTGTATATATATATAAATGAATATATATAAACATATATGTCTATGTATATATATACATGTAAAACTGAATCATTTTGCTGTATATTTGAAACTAACACACACTGAAGATTAACTACATTTCAATAAAAAATTTTATTGGGAAAAAAAGGAAAAGCCCTTTACAATTCTACAGTATAGCTCAATCTGGGGAAAGCAGTATTTTCCTAAACTTGGAAGAAAAATATCTCCATATTCCTATTCCCACTTCTCAAGCTCAAGGTCCCATGCTTTCCCGAATAAGTCATTAAACAGCTACAATGTCATTATGTTAACACTTCACTAGCACAATCTTACTTTTTAAAATCAAGAGCAGCATCAGGGAAATATTTTATTTCTCAAATAAATTCATGGCTTTTAATCTTTCATTTTGGATATTTTGTAACATAAAATTTTACTGAAGTATATATACCGAAAATGCACACATTAAAAGTGGACAGTTCAACTAACTTTCATAAAATGAGCACACCTATATAACAATCTTTCAGATAAGAAACTAGACACGACCAGATCCTTAGAAGTCCTCGTATGTCTTGTCACTAGCTTTCTCTCAAGGGTTAACAATCATCTTGAATTATAACTCAATACATTCATTGTCTGTGTTTGAACGTCATATAATCATACAAATTTATAGTTTATTTTACTGAGCTTCTCTCATTCAATACTGTATTTATGAAATTCATGTAACCATCTGCATGGAGTGGTAGTTCGTTCATTCTCATTGCTTTGAAGCATTCCACAACTTGTTTATCTATCCTACCATTGATAGGTATTTGCTGGTTCTGTTTCTTTCTTCAATTTTTGATGGGTGAGATGGTGCTATGAACACCCCTGTGTATCTTTTTAGTGAACATATGGAAGTCATTTCAGAATTATTCAGATTTATTGGCTGTATTTTTGAGGACTTTGAATGATACTTAAAAACATCATTTTTCTCTTTTCAGGGTATATTACTCTATTTAAAGTTTGGTTAATAATTGTGATCATTCACTCTATATATTCTGTTAAATTTTTCCCTAACAGTACTTCTAGTGATTACATCAAGAAATGACCAGGTCTTAAATCTCCTAGAACATATTACTTACTATGTGTAATGGGAATTCAACAGCAATCAAATAAGATGCCAATATGGGCTTCTGCTGATTGATGTATGCAGACTAGGTTCACAACCAATGAAAAGTGATGGATAATATTTATTTTAAGAAGATTTTTTAAAATAAATATTATCCATCACTTTTCATTGGTTGTGATTAACACATAAATATGGGATTTAGAAAGATGGCAATGATGACCCTGTATGCAGGACAGCAAAAAAGACACAGATGTGTATAACGGACTTTTGGACTCAGTGGGAGAGGGAGAGGGTGAGATGACTTGGGAGAATGGTATTGAAACATGTATAATATCATGTAAGAATCGAATTGCCAGTCTATGTCCGATGCAGGATATGGCACGCTTGGGGCTGGTACGCAGGGATGACTCAGAGAGATGTTGTGGGGAGGGGGGGTGGGAGGGGGGTTCAGGTTTGGGAACGCATGTACACCCGTGGTGGATTCATGTCAATGTATGGCAAAACCAATACAGAATTGTAAAGTAAAATAAAAAATAAATAAATTAAAAATAAATAAATAAATAAAAGCAAAAAAAAAATCTTCTTAAATCCAATGACAAATTGGCTAGAAAAGACTATAAGGAATACTCTGGTCAAAAACTAACAGGGAATAGAAAGGATGAACAACAAAGTCCTACTGTGTAGCACAGGGCACTATATTCAAAGTCCTGGGATAAAGCATAATGGAAAAGAATAAAAAAGACTAGATATT
Organism: Oryx dammah; assembly: GCF_014754425.2. NCBI lineage: Eukaryota > Metazoa > Chordata > Mammalia > Artiodactyla > Bovidae > Oryx > Oryx dammah. Next base: position 32,267,719 of record NW_024070188.1, read on the forward strand.
AAAAAATAATATATATAAATGTATGTAAGATGGCTGGATGGCATCACTGACTCGATGGACGTGAATCTGGGTGAACTCCGGGAGTTGGTGATGGACAGGGAGGCCTGGTGTGCTGCGATTCATGGGGTCACAAAGAGTCAGACACGACTGAGCGACTGAACTGAACTGATGTATAACTAAGTCACTTTGCTGTACAGCAGAAATTAATACAATGTTGTAAAACAATTACAATTCAAATTTTTTAAAAAAACTAAATGGTAACAAGCAGGGAAGAGAGAATACTGATTCTGCTTCCATTTTGAGGGCATGCACTGAACTGGGCTAACAGGATCTTTGATATGCATGCCTTCTGGGACTGGGGTAGAGAAGATGTAATCCAGGGTGTGAACAGACTATAGAGCTAGGACCCAAGGCATACAACCTCAATGGAAAAATGAACTAGAATAAACTCTGTCTCCCAAGGGATGGTAAAGATAATTGTCAATGTGTGAAAGAAGAAAAAAAAAGTTGTAACAAAAAATAATCCCATACTAGTCAATAAAACAAGTCTCAACAAGTTTCAAAGGAATGATATCAGGCAGATCACATAGCTTAGAAAACAATTAACAAAATAGTAGCTAGAAATATACCATGCTGCTGCTGCTGCTGCTGCTAAGTCGCTTCAGTCGTGTCCGACTCTGTGCAACCCCATAGACAGAAGCCCACCAGGCTCCCCTGTCCCTGGGATTCTCCAGGCAAGAACACTGGAGTGGGTTGCCATTTCCTTCTCCAATGCATGAAAGTGGAAAGTGAAAGGGAAGTCGCTCAGTCGTGTCTGACTCTTAGCGACCGCATGGACTGCAGCCTACCAGGCTCCTCCATAGTTGAAAATAAAGAACTACACTTCTAAATAGCCAATTATTCAAAAAGAAAACAAAAACTAAAAACAACCAGTAATTAAGAAATTAGGCAATATTTAGAATTAAACAATAATGAAAATTATACATGTCACAAGTTTTTGGTATGCAGCTAAAACAATAAGTAGAGAGACATATAACTCCTGTTGAACCAATTAGGAGTGAAAAAGAGCTACACATTATTGAACAAAGAATTCCAATTTAAGAAATTAGGAAAAGAATAGCAAAATAAATCCAAAGAAAGATGGAGATAAGAAGTAACAAAGATAAAAGCAGAAATTAAAAATAAGAAAACTCACAATAGTGAAAATTAACAAATTTGTTTCTTAGAGATGATTAGTAAAATTGACAGATCTCTAATGACACGGATAAAGAACAAGAGAGAAGAGGTACAAACAATCAATATTGGGCTTCCCAGGTGGCGCTAGAGGTAAAGAACCTGCCTGCCAATGCAGGAGATATAAGAGGCATAGGTTCGATCACAGAGTTGGGAAGATCCCCTAAAGGAGGGCATGGCAACCCATTCCAGTATTCCTGCCCAGAGAATCCCATGGACAGAGGCGGCTGGTGGGCTACAGTCCATAGGGTGGTAAAAGTCAGACACAACTGAAGCAAATTACCATGCATGTAAAAACAAACAATATTAGAAGTGAAAAAGGAAATATATCAACAGGTGCTGCAGACATTATAAAAAGATATTATGAACAATTTTATGCTAATAAATTTTAAAACAGATGTAAAAGACAAATTCCTAGAAAACTAAAACTTAACCAAAACTGACTCAGGAAGAAATGAAATATCTGAACCCTCCCAAAGAAACTAATGACTAAAAACACTCCTATGTAGGAGAGAATAATGAGTTCATCTTTAAAGCCTCTAGGTTTTGGGGTAGATTGTTGCATAGCAATAGATAACCACTCATTATCTATATTTGTTATAAAGGGCTCTAGGTAAATACTTAATGATACTGGAGAATTATTGTTTTGTCATTTCTTACTAGAAATTTTTTATTTCCCTTTTGATTTCTTCCATAATCTGTTGGTTATTAAGGAATGTATTCCCTAATCTCCATGTTTGTGTTTCTTACAGTTTTTTTTTCTTGTAATTTATATCTAGTCTCATAGCACTGTGGTCAGAGAAGATGCTTGATATGATTTCAATTTTCTTAAATTTACTGAGGTTTGATTTGTGACCCAAGATGTGGTCTATCCTGGAGAATGTTCCATGTGCATTTGAGAAGAAGGCGTATTCTTCTGCATTTGGATGTAATTTCCTGAAGATATCAATGAGATCCATCTCATCTAATGTATCATTTAAGACTTGTGTTTCCTTATTAATTTTGTGTTTTGATGATCTGTCCATTGGTGTGAGTCGGGTGTTAAAGTCTCCCACTATTACTGTGTTACTGTCAATTTCTCCTTTTATGTCTGTTAGTGTTTGTCTTATGTATTGAGGTGCTCCTATGTTGGGTGCATACGTATTTACAATTGTCTTCCTCTTGGACTGATTCCTTGATCATAGGTAGTGTCCTCCCTCTTATAATCTTCTTTATTTTAAGGTCTATTTTGTCTGATATGAGGATTGCTTCTCCAGCTTTCTTTTGCTTCCCATTTGCATGGAATATATTTTTCCATCCTCTCATTTTCAGTCTATGCGTCTTTAGGTCTGAAGTGGCTTTCTTTAGACAGCATATATATGGGTCTTGTTTTTGTATTCTCTCAGCCAGTCTGTGTCTTTTAGTTGGAACACTTTATCCATTTACATATAAAGTAATTATTGATATATATGTTCCTATTGCCATTTTCTAATTGTTTGGGGTTGATTTTGTAGATCTTTTTCTTCTCTTATATTTCTTGACTATATAAGCCCCTTTAACATTTGTTGAAAAGATGGTTTGGTGGTAGTGAATTCTCTTAACTTCTGCTTGTCTGAAAAGCTTTCTATTTCTCCATCAATTTTGAATGAGATCCTTGCTGGGTACAGTAATCTTGGTTGTAGATTTTTCCCTTTCAGTACTTTAAATATATCCTGCCTTTCCCTTCTGGCCTGCAGAGTTTCTACTGAAAGATCAGCTATTAAATGTATGGGGTTTCCCTTGTATGTTATTTGTTGCCTTTCCCTTGCTGCTTTTAACATTCTTTCAATGTGTTTAGTTTTTGTTAGTTTGATTAGTATGTGTCTTGGCATGTTTCTCCTTGGGTTTATCCTGTGTGGGACTGTTTGTGCCTCTTGGACTTGATTGACTATTTCTTTTTCCATGTTGGGGAAATTTCCAACTATAATCTCTTCAAAAATTTTCTCATCCCCTTTCTTTTTCTCTTCTTCTGGGACCCCTACAATTCGAATGTTGGTATGTTTGATATTGTCCCAGAGGTCTCTGAGACTACCCTCGGTTCTTTTCATTCTTCTTACTTTATCCTGCTCTTCAGAAGTTATTTCCACTATTTTATCTTCCAGCTCACTGATTCGTTCTTCTGCTTCAGATATTCTACTATTGATTCCTTCTAGATATTTTTAACTTCAGTAATTGTGTTGTTCATCTCTTTGTTTATTCTTTAAATCTTCTAGGTCTTTGTTAATTGATTCTTGCATTTTCTCCATTTTGTTTTCAAGGTTTTTGATCATCTTTACCATCATTATTCTGAATTCTTTTTCAGGTAGTTTGCCTATTTCCTTTTCATTTATTTGGACTTCTGTGTTTCTAGTTTATTCCTTCATTTCTGTAGTGTTCTCTGCCTTTTCATTACTTTTTTTAAAACTTATTGTGTTTGAGGTCTCCTTTTCTCAGAGTTTAAGACTGTATTCTTTCTTCCTTTTGGTTTCTGCCCTCCTAAGGTTGGTCCAGTGGTTTGTGTAAGCTTCATATAGGGTGAGATTTGTGCGTCAAGACCAGCTCAACAAGCAGGGTTTCCAAAAGCGCGATACTGGGGAGAATGAGAAACAAGACACAAGAATCCAGTGAAAAGCAAGGATCAAGGGACCAACACTGCTCCAAGGTGAAGGTGCCGAAACTGAATCCAAGCCAGCTTTATTATACTCTCAGCCTTGAAGGAAAGAATGTGCAGGGAGTTAAGTAAGCTATAACTCATGTGGCCTTCAGGGCCAAAGAACAAAGTGGTCATTGAGTAACTAAGAAACAGTAATCAATAACAAATCAGTAACTAAGACTAATATTCTTCTCTATAGATTTTCCACCAGATATGTAAAACATGTGACTCTGAGACACCAGCTGGGAAACAGTCTGGGGTCGGTTTTCCAACTCCAGGATTGTATCTTGTTTTCAAGATTATGAACTGTTCCCTCTGGACTTGTTCCAAGAGTCTCACACCTTATAGCATCCAGTTTATCAATAATTATCAAAAATTTCATTTGCAGCCCTTGCCGAGGCCTGCTTTTGTTTTATTCTTCCTGTCTCCTACATCTCCCCCTCTTCGATTTTGCACGTGATGAGAAATGGTGAGAAACGCTAGTTGCTGTTGTTGGCTTCATCTCTTGATCGTTCTTCTCCAGACTATACAGAAACACAAATACATAGTTAACAGCGTTCCCATAACCGGAGCAATTCCATATCCAAATGTTTTGATCTGTAAGAAAGATTATCAGCAGCGGTATCAAGAAAATCTGATCCAGAAATTACATTGAGATGTTTATTAAAAGATTTTATTATATCTTGTTGCAAGTCTTGAATATCTACAGAAATATTACCTTGGTTCAATAGGTGTTTAACTTTATCCCATTTGAGTTGTGTCTTATTATACTTGAAAGCCATTACACAAAAGGAAGTATAGTTCCAATCACATGTTAGTCTCACCTGTTTTTGTAAACTGACCAGTTGATCTAATAAAATAACAGATTGTTGAAGGTCGGCCACTGGGGAGGCCAACTTTCCATCAATTTTTTGTTGAGTGGTCCAAAGGATGTTGGCATCTTTATGCCATTCTTGTACAAAATGAACTGTTTGTATAGATTTATGAAGAGCCATTCCGGTTACAGCTGCCATAGTGGTAATAGCCATAATGCCTAAGGTGGCAGCAATTAGCAATCCCAGAAAACGCTTAACACATTTAAGATTTTTCAGTATTTCTTCAATAACATATAATGTAGGGCTTTCTTTCCAAGGTCGTTGTAAATCAACTGGAACCCATATGGCAATTCTGGTTTTAAGAATGTAAATACTCTACCAACTTTCATTAAAGGGAATGGCATTATTTATACATGTATAAAATGAACAATTAAGACATGTTACTAATCCCAAATTGGGATCATTTTTTGCTGGTCTGATCATAAAAACAAAAGGAATTCTTACACAAGTCTGAACAGTGTGGGTAGAGTTTTTTGTCAAATTAAAGGTAGCTTTTGGGTCATTTAAAATATATTCAGTATGTCATCCCTTCCAAGCGATTAGTTCTTTTAATGCCATGGGTATTTTCCATATTTCATCATGAATAGGGTAACGATCTAAACTTGGCACAGGGGGAGCTAACCCTGCCCCATGCCATGTGAGGGGCTGACTACCATAAGTACCAATTGCCTTATCATTATATACCCATGGGGAAGACACTTTAGATTCTATAAGTCTAGGGGTTCCTCAGAGTCCCCAATCGATAATGGAGCCTTCTGTACCATTTAATAATAAGTGACCTTCTGAGCCCTTTCAATTTCCGTTGTAACCAATCTTTAATACCATGGCTAATTTCAGCCACACAATCAGGAAGTTCAGGTGTATTCATCATGCTGGAAGTTTCCTCTTTTTCTAAAAAAAGTTAACAGAAAGAGGGACGTCTTATCATCATTTGATTCTTTGACAACTGGCAGCCATTTTTGATATCCTGTTTCAAGACATACACTTCCACAACAAGTACAAATAGGAGTGGCATCTCATATCTGTCTTTTTATTAGCCTTAGACAACGCTTGAGCCAGGAGTTACATTTTATATGGTTCTGACCCAACATCCTGGCAAATTTAAGATATTTTTCTAGAGAGGCACCTTGTGCTTTGAGAGGCTAAATCGCCTTTTTACATTTCAAGTTAGCACTGCCATAAGCAAGAACTTGCTTCAGCAAATCTCTCAAACCAGGTTGTGAGACTGTTTTATTTAAATTTTGACGTGACCTGGCAATAAAATCTACATAAGCGTAGATTTGATTGTTTAATTTGGGTAAATGAAACCGGGGCTTGTCCGGGTGGATTTATTCTCTCCCAGGCTTTTAAACATTTCATTCTCACTTGAGTAAGTAATTGATCATCAAATTTGAGCTTGAATGCCAAAATGTGTCCCGCTACCCATTAATTGATCAAGCGTTATATCAACTGGCGGGTTGACTGTCGCATTTCTGTGAGCTTGTTGATTTGCCTCATCTTGCTGCCAGGTCCTAAACTGTAGAAATTCTGAGGTGGATAGGCAAGTTCTGGCTATCATTTCCCAATCATAAGGCATTAACCGTTCAGCTTGTGAAAGTCCCTGAATTAGTCCCATGGTATAAGGAGAATTATAGTGGGTACATGCCTGTTTCATCGCCTTTATAGTTTTAAATGGTATGGCGTCATAATCATAATGCATTCCTCCTTGTGGGACTTGAGGATCTGGTGGGATTTGAGTTACAGCCACAGGAGAACTAAAGCATCTTCACCCCCCTGCATTTGTGCCGTACGAACCCCCCTTTAAAGGCGTCATTTTATTAGGCACAGTTATCTGTGGTTTAAAAGTAAATCCATCATCCCAAGGGGTTTTAGGATTGAAAGGAGGGGGCTCGACCAGAGGTGCAGTTGGTCGAGTGAGAAAGATCTGTTCTTGACTTCTATCATTCTTTTTGCTCTTATTTTTTGTTTTTATTGTTTTTCTTCCTCATCACCTATGCTATCATATAAATTCATTTCCTCCATTTGTTTTTGTATTTGTTCTACAGAATCCCCTGAATCTGAGGTTTCTGATTGCAGCGGTCCTAAAGCAGTGCTAGTAAGATTCCCTACTGACCATACAGACAAAGGAATCTCTTCGCCGCATTGGTAGGCACGGCGCAGGCAACGCATAACTTCATGCCATTCCTTATGCCTTAAAATCCCTTTATCTTCATCTAGCCAGTAGCAATATTTTTCGATGGCAGAAAACAATTCTTTAAAAGGGGATTGAGATATCTCAGCCCCCGAACTTTTTAACAAAGTTTTTAACACTTGTATATAGTCACTATGCTTAGAAGGATTTTGCCCCATTGTTACCCTGATTGACGAATCCGCAGAGGTGTGCTTACCAAGTACTTCCCTCGTCTGCCGAGCTGGCCCGGATTTCCCTGCGTTCTCCGCCACTAGGAGCGTAGCCTCGCAGGCTGGATTCACTTTCGGGTCCCTGTTCGGGAACCACGTGTCGAGACCGGCTCGGCAAGCAGGGTTTCCGAAAGCGCGATACCGGGGAAATGAGAAACACGACACAGAATTCAGTGAAACGCGAGGATCCGGGGACCAACACTGCTCCAAGGTGAAGGTGCCGAAACTGAATCCAAGCCAGCTTTATTATACTCTCAGCCTTGAAGGAAAGAATGTGCAGGGAGTTAAGCCATAACACATGTGACCTTCAGGGCCAAAGAACAAAGTGATCATTAATCACTGAGTAACTAAGAAACAGTAATCAATAACAAATCAGTAACTAAGACCAATATTCTTATCTATAGATTTTCCACCAGATATGTAAAACGTGTGACTTTGAGACACCAGTTGGGAAACAGTCTGGGGTCGGTTTTCCAACTCCAGGATTGTATCTTGTTTTTAAGATTATGAACAGTTCCCTCTGGACTTGTTCCAAGAGTCTCATGCCTTATAGCATTCAGTTTATCAATAACTATAAATTTCTTTTGTGCCCTTGCCAAGGCCTGGTTTTCTGTTATTCTTCCTGTCTCCTACATTTGTGCTGAGTTTTTTTGTTTGTTTTTCCTCTGATGGGCAAGGCTGAGTGAGGTGGTAATCCTGTCTGTTGATGACTGGGTTTGTATTTTTGTTTTGTTTGTTGTTTAGACGAGGCTTCCTGCACAGGGTGCTACTTGTGGCTGGGCGATGCTCGGTCTTGTGTTCAAGTGGTTCCATTTGTGTGAGTTCTCACTATTTGATACTCCCTGGAGTTAGTTCTCTGGTGACCTAGGGTCTTGGAGTCAGTGCTCCCACCCCAAAGACTCAGGGCTTGGCCTCTGGTCAGGAACAAAGATTCCACAAGTGTTTTGTTATGGCATTAAGTGAGATTAAAACAAATAACCAAAATAAGAAACCAAAGATGAACCCCAGACAAACGGTAGTTACAAAATCAGGCAAATAATAATTAAAATAATGGAGTAGACACATATACACCCATAAGCAAAGTCAAAACAGTCCAACAAAAATAAAGTATGGTAGATTGACCCGGTTAACAAAGGAAACCAAGAATTATATCTACCAGTTAAGAATGAAACTAACTAAAGCCCACCTGGAAAACAAAACTAAAGCAAGGTGCCAGTTGAGGAATAAAGCAATGGAAACAAAACTAGCAAATATGTTGAGAAAAAAAGGGCAGAAAGAAAAGAAAGAAAGAATAGATACGCAAATTTAAATAGAGGTTCATGAAGAAGATTTATATACATTAAAGATTAGCTGCATGGGGAAAAGTAGGAAAAGCAAACAAAGCAATAAATGTAGAAAAAATAATATTAGGTTTAAAAAAATTAAAAATAAAGTTAAAGAGAAGAAAAAAAAAAAAAAGAAAGGAAATTCCACAGAACTGCAAAAGCCCAACATAGAGGCAGAGGGTTATAGCAACAATAAAAAATGTGACTGAAGAAAAAAACAAAAGTTCAAAAGCTTAATTAGATTTCATAGTGACAATAAAATGAACAACTACAACAGAGGGGGCGCCTCCCTGAGCTCAAACGGTAAAGAATCTGCCTGCAATGCAGGAGCCCAGGGTTCAATCCCTGGGTTGGGAAGATCCAATGGAGAAAGGAATGGCAATCCACCCCAGTATCTTTGCCTGGAGAATTCCATGGACAGAGAAGCCTGGCGGACTACAGTTTGTGGGGTCACAAAGAGTTGGACAAGATTGAGTGACTAATATTGCATAGGAACCTGGAATGTTAGGTCCGTGAATCAAGGCAAATTGGAAGTGGTAAACAGGAGATGGCAAGAGTGAACATCGACATTTTAGCAATCAGTGAACTAAAATGGACTGGAATGGGTGAATTTAACTCAGATGACCATTATATCTACTACTGTGGGCAGGAACTCCTTAGAAGAAATGGAGTAGTCATCACACTCAACAAAAGAGTACAAAATGCAGTGGTACTTGGATGCAATCTCAAAAATGACTGAATGATCTCGTTTCCAAGGCAAACCATTCAATATCACAGTTATCCAAGTCTATGCCCTGACCAGTAATGCTGAAGAAGCTGAAGTTGAATGGTTCTATGAAGACCTACAAGACCTTCTAGAACTAACACCTTCAAGAAATGTCCTTTTCATCATAGGGGACTGGAATGCAAAAGTAGGAAGTCAGGAAACACCTGGAGTAACAGGCAAATTCGGCCTTGGAGTACAGAATGAAGCAGGGCAAAGGCTAACAGAGTTTTGCCAAGAGAACATACTGGTCACAGCAAACACCCTCTTCCAACAACACAAGAGAAGACTCTACACATGGACATCACCAGATGGTCAACACCAAAATCAGATTGATTATATTCTTTGCAGCCAAAGATGGAGAAGCTCTATACAGTCAACAAAAACAAGACCAGTAGCTGACTGTGGCTCAGATCATGAACTCCTTATTGCCAAATTCAGACTGAAATTGAAGAAAGTTGGGGAAAACACTAGACCATTCAGGTATGACTTAAATCAAATCCCTTATGATTATACAGTGGAAGTGAGAAATAGATTCAAGGGATTAGATCTGATAGAGTGCCTGATGAACTATGGAAGTTTGTGACATTGTACAGGAGACAGGGATCAAGACCATCCCCAAGAAAAAGAAATGAAAAAAGAAAAATGGCTGTCAGAGGAGGCCTTACAAATAGCTGTGAAAAGAAGAGAAGCCAAAAGCAAAGGAGAAATGGAGACATATACTCATTTGAATGCAGAGTTCCAAAGAATAGCAAGGAGAGATAAGAAAGCCTTCCTCAGTGATCAATGTAAAGAAATAGAGGAAAACAATAGAATGGGAAAGAGTAGAGATCTCTTCAAGAAAGTTAGAGCTACCAAGGGAACATTTCATGCAAAGATAGACACAATAAAGGACAGAAATGGTATGGACCCAACAGAAGAAGAAGATATTAAGAAGAGGTGGCAACAATACACAGAATTGAACAAAAAAGATCTTCACGACCCAGATAATCATGATGGTGTGATCACTCACTGAGAGCCAGACATTCTGGAATGCGAAGTCAAGTGAGCCTTAGGAAGCATCAGTACGAACAAAGCTCCTGGAGGTGATGAATTCCAGTTGATCTATTTCAAATCCTGAAAGATAATGCTGTGAAAGTGCTGCACTCAATATGCCAGAAAATCTGGAAAACTCAGCAGTGGCTACAGGACAGGAAAAGGTTAGTTTTCATTCCAATCCCAAAGAAATGCAATGCCAAAGAATGCACAAACTACCACACAATTGAACTCATCTCACACGCTAGTAAAGTAATGCTCAAAATTCTCCAAACCAGGTTTCAACAGTACGTGAACTGTGAACTTAAATCGGGAAAGGAGTACATCAAGGCTGTACATTGTCATCCTGCTTATTTAACTTATATGCAGAGTACATCATGAGAAACGCTGGGCTGGATGAAGCACAAGCTGGAAACAAGATTGCCGGGAGAAATATCAGTAACTTCAGATATGCAGATGACACCACACTTATGGCAGAAAGTGAAGAAGAACTAAAGAGCCTCTTGACGAAAGTGAAAGAGGAGACTGAAAAAGTTGGTTTAAAGCTCAACATTCAGAAAACAAAGAACATGGCATCTGGTCCCATCACTTCATGGCAAATAGATGGGGAAACAATGGGAACAGTGACAGACATTTTTTGGGGGGGGGGCCTCCAAAATCACTGCAGATGGTGATTGCAGCCATGAAATTAAAAGATGCTTGCTCCTTGGAAGAAAAGCTATGATAAACCTAGACAGCATATTAAAAAACAGAGACATTACTTTTTCAACAAAGGTCCATCTAGTGAAGGCTATGGTTTTTCCAGTAGTCATGTATGAATGTGAGAGTGGACTATAAAGAAAGCTGAGCACTGAAGAATTGATGCTTTTGAATTGTAGTGTTGGAGAAGACTCTTGAGAGTCCCTTGGACTGCAAGAAGATCCAACTAGTCCATCCTAAAGGAAATCAGTCCTAAATATTCATTGGGAGGACTGATGCTGAAACTCTAATACTTTGGCCACCTGATGCAAAGAACTGACTCACTGGAAAAGACCCTAATGATGGGAGAGATTGGGGGCAAGAGGAGAAGGGGATGACAGAGGATGAGTTGGTTGGATGGCATCACCAACTCAATGGACATAAGTTTGAGTAAACTCTGGGAGTTGGTGATGGACAGGGAGGCCTGGTGTGCTGTAGTCCATGGGGTCGCAAAGAGTCAGACACGACTGAGTGACTGAACTGAACTGACAACAGATGTCAGGGGGAAGGGAAAAAAATTTCAAAGGAATCTACAGAACAAGTCAAAACATAAGAATAATAAATGTCTTTCTTGAGTCACTGCTGTCAGAGTTCTTTCCCTCGCTGGGAGTCACAGTCCACCTCACCTCCCTAGGATGCCCTCCAACACTGTGCTGATCTCTGGACATGCTGTGGGGGCAGCTCAGACTCTAATCTGGTCCTACTCTGTATTCTTGCCTCCATTGTCCACAGCTATCAAACTAGTGTGTTTTCTTTTGTGGGAGCTCTCAATGACGTTTTACATTTCCATAGACACAGAGTCTGCCTAGCTGATTGTGTGGATTTAATCTGCAGCTTGTACAGCTGGTGGGAATGTTTTGGGTTTTCTTCCTTAGCCACACTGCCCCTGGATTTCAACTGTGGTTCTATTTCCACCTCTGCATGTGGGTAGTCTACTGGGGTTTACCGTTGAGGCTTTGCCCTGGAGGACTTGGGTTTCCTGTGAGGGCCAGGTGTGGCGGTGGTACAGCTGCTTGGGTTCTGGAAGCACCAGGTACTTGCGGGAGTTGGTGGCTAGGGCAGCAGGAAATACAGTGCTCTAGAAGGGTATGGTAACCTGTGCTGGCCAATATCCTCCAGTATTCTTGCCTGGAGAAATCCCCTGACAGAGAAGCCTGGCAGGCCACAGTCTACAGGGTCGCAAAGAGTGGGACATGACCGAAGCGACCCTGTGTGGACAAGACTTTTTTTTGCCTGTGGCAGCTCTGCCCCAGAGAGAGTTGAGTGTGAAGGTGGCGCAGCTGCTTGGCTTGTGGGGATTCTGGTGGTGCCGAGTGTGGCACGGACACGGACTGCCTCTGCTGCAGGAGTAATGGCTCTATCGGAGACTTTTTTTGAGCCTCTTGTAGCTGGCGATCAAAAGGCCTCTTGGCCAGTCTTTGTCCGTAGCTCTGCCCGTTTAGGCACTTAGAGGGCTCCCTTGCCTGGGGTCCTTCTCTGTTGTTCGGTGCGTCAGGCACGTGGAGGGGCCCCCCCTAGCTGAGGTCCTACTCTGTAGATCGGCACACCAGGCACTTAAAGGGACACCTTCGTGGGGTCCTACTCTGTAGGTCAGTCTATCAGCCCCTCTATTGTTCAGCTGCCAATGCTGGCATGCGGGGAGAGAGACTATGGTGATCGCTCCACCCCATACGCATGACTCAGTAATATCACCTTGCTTCCATGGTTGTCGAGCTTTCCTCCACAGGCATTTCCCACCACAGTCTCCTCCCTCACATCCCCTAGATCCATCTTTCTGCTGCAGTCAACAGCAGCCCTCCCCTTGGGCTTGCTCCACAATCTCTGAACTTCACCTCCCAGCCTCTGCACCTTCCAGGGGACGTGCATCCCTGCCTGGGGTGTGTATAGCTGTGACAAGGACTGTCTGATTCTCATTCCATTTAGGCTGCCACAGATCAGCTGTTTCACTCTTAGCCTTAAATGTTTCTCCTCTGACTCAGACAACTGCCCTGATGTGGGGATCAGACCCCTGCTTCCGTCCCCTCACCCGCCAAGGGCAGGTCCAATGCTACTAACACTCCTGTTTTTTCCCCTAGTTCCTTCATCCTACCAAGTTTTTTGTGGTTCTATATGTTTCTTTCCACTGGTCAGGTACTCCTGTCTGCTCTCAGCTGGTGTTCTGCATGCACTTCTGTGTTTGAAGGTGTATCCCTGATGTATCCATGGAGAGAGATGTACTCCACATCCACCTACTCCTCTGCCATCTTGTTCTCTCAAGGGTCTGATTTTTTTTTTAAGGGAGAGAATTATTATTAATTCTAGATATGACCTTGGTATTAAATTTAAAACAAGTCCTTATCTCTTAGAGGTACATTTTTAAGTGTTTATGGATAAAATGATATGAAATCTATAACTTTCTTTGAAATAATGGTGTACATAAAGGTTACATGAACCAAGACTGACCATATGTTGATAATTGATGGAGTTCGGTGGTAGGTATATAGAGGTTCATCATATCATTCTCTTCGTTTTTGCATATATTTGAAATGTTTCATAAGAGAGTTTTTCTAAGTTCCCAGGGATGAGAGAAACTAAGATCATGGCATCCGGTTCCATCTTTCATGGTAAATAGATGGGGAAACAATGGAAAAAGTGACAGACTTTATTTTCTTCGGCTCCAAAATCACTGCAGATGGTGACTGCAACCATGAAATTAAAAGATGCTTGCTCCTTGGAAGAAAAGCTATGACAAACCTGCTGCCGCCGCTGCTAAGTCCCTTCAGCCGTGTCCGACTCTGTGCGACCCCAGAGACGGCAGCCCATCAGGCTCCCCCGTCCCTGGGATTCTCCAGGCAAGAACACTGGGGTGGGTTGCCATTTCCTTCTCCAGTGCATGAAAGTGAAAAAAGTGAAAGTGAAGTCGCACAGTCAGCATATTAAAAAGCAGAGACATTATCAGCTTGACTATATCAGTTTATCATTACCAACTTTGACTATATCAGTAATAAAGAAAGCTGAGCGCTGAAGAATTGATGTCTTTGAACTGTAACTGTGGTGTTGGAGAAGACTCTTGAGAGTCCTTTGGACTACAAGGAGATCAAACCAGTCAATTCTAAAGGAAATCAGTACTGAATATTCCTTGGGAGGACGGATTCTGAAGTTGAAACCCCAATACTTTGGCCACCTGATGTGAAGAACTGACTCACTGGCAAAGACCCTGATGCTGTGAAAGATTGAAGGCAGGAGGAGAAGGGGACGACAGGAGATGAGATGGATGGATGGCATCACTGACTGGATGGACATGAGTTTGAGCAAGCTCCAGGAGTTGGTGATGGACAGGGAAGCCTGGCGAGCTGTAGTCCATGGGATCACAAAGAGTCAGACACGACTGAACAACTGAACTGAATTGAGGGATAAGAAACATGACAGATATTTTATAAATATTCTTTTGATGTATTCTATAGTTCATTAAAAAATTGAAAAGTGAATTCATCATTGCCAACATAAATTCAATACAACTTCTTAAATAATTTGGATACTTCTTATATCTATCTTTTAGGGGAAACATGGTAGTTTTATCTTTGAAGACACTTCAAATACATTAAACAAAATTTTTTTAATTGAAGTATAAATGACTTAAAATAGTCTGTTAGTTTCAGGTGAATTTCAGTATAGTATAGTGACTTGATATTTTTATACATTACAAAATGGTCACCATGATAAATCTAGTTACCATCTGTCACCATGCAAGGTTATTATAGTATTACTGATTGTATTCCCTGTACTGTACACTATATCCCCAGGTCTTACTTCTTTTAGAGCTGGAAGTTTGTTCCTCTTAATCCTCTTCATCTCTTTTGCCCCTCTTCACCTCTACCTGCTTCCATCCAGAGACCGCTGGTTTGTTCTCTGTCTCCATGAGTCTATTTAAGGTTTCTGTTTGTTTGCCAGATACTCTGCCTCAGGTAGAAAGCATGTAGTTCTCATCTTCTCAAAGTGGCTTCTTTGAGTGGAGGAGGAGGCTCTTTCCCTGGCTCACTGCACTCCCACAAGCAAATGGAGTGTTACTTTGTTTCTTCACTCACAGCCAGGCTCCCCAACCTGGGAAGGAGATGCTAGAGCCAAAGGAGAACAAAACCCTGGCTTGCTGCCAGTCACAGCATGGCTTTCTTTGTGAGGACCTTACCCAGAGCCTATCTTGGCATAAACTGCACACTTCAATTACAGAGGGGTGCGGTGTGAGCTCCTGGGAGGGAGCCACATGCATGGTTAAAGGGCAGAAAATAATGGTGAGATTTTCCTGTGTGGCCTCACCTAATTTATCTTCTCAAGTAGCTCAAACACTAAATGGAAATACTCACCCTCCCTCCTCCCTATGCTGTAGACAAGGCAAAAGGAGTTTAAGAGCTTTTTTCTTTTTTAACAAAAAAAAATTTCTGCTTCTTTTGCCATTCTGTAGTCAAGGCAAAACAAAATAATGGATTACTATGCTTCACAGGGCCATGAAATAATTTCAGTTAAATTTGCGATTGGTGTTTAACATGTCAGTTTGTCATTGCAAATTGATTTCTCTGTGCAGATCAAGAAACAAAAGGGGTTTTAGGAATGAATGCCAAACCAGCCATCATGGGTGAATTTTTAAAAAGGTGCAGTTGAGAGGTAGTCTACACATACTATTTTCGAGCTGTTTAGATGAATTTTCATGACTTTTCCTTTGTCTGGTATGTTTGTTTTTCTACATGGTTTAAGCAGGATTAATTCACGCATTTCACACCTAGGACCCTCTGAAAGACAATTTTACATTTGAATATATTTAAGCCCCAGGTCTACTTCTTTCCATCCCGCAGCTTCAATAGCTCTACTTCTCATACCCTCCTGCTGTGACTCTGGCAAAGTTCTCTCATCTTTTCTAGGACACAATTGTACAATTGAGTAAATCCCAGGCCACAGGAACCAGTAATGTGTCCTTATAGTTTAGAAATGTTATTATAGCTTTCAGAAAGGACTTCTCAACCCTATCGCCAAAGATCAACTTACTGTTTAAACCAGTAAGTCAAATTCATCCAAAGAATCATGCACCATACATATTTTATAAATTTTACCTTCCTGTAGGAGGTACTTTATAGAGAATGTGTCCTAGGGCTATATACATGTTGACAGCATCTGCTTTCTTTTACTCAAAAGTCAATTGATGTTTCTTAAAAAAACTGGAGGGAAGGACAACCACTCTTACTCCTCCTCACCAATCCTCTTTGCTCTCTGGGTCTCCCTGGTCTTCTCAGCTCCAGTAGAGAATTGTGTCTCCCTGCCTGCACACCTGGCAACAGCATATCTGACCCATATCTGTGTATGGCCTTTGAGATGGAGGAGGAGCATGAGCCTGTTAAGTTCAGATCAGTTGCTTGGATTCCCATTCCCACTGTGGACTGGCTCATTTGTGTTTACGTTCTCTCAATCATACATTTTAGTTAGTGAACAGGTCACACAGTAAAGAAATTCATATGGCCTGAAATGGGGTGTAAACGTGTATGTGAGTTAATTAGGTAATCTGAAAGTGAAAGTTGCTCAGTCGTGTCTGACTCTTTGTGACTATAGCCTGGCAGGCTCCTCTGTCCATGAAATTCTCCAGGCCAGAATACTGGAGTGGGAAGCCGTTCCCTTCTCCAGAGATCTTCCCAACCCAAGAATCAAACCCAGGTCTCCTGCATTGCAGGCAGATTTTTTACCATCTGAACCACCAAGTAATCTAGAAAAAGCATTTTTGAAAAATAAACTAGGAAGAACCTGGAACTGATGTCCTATAACTAGGCTTCCTATTGCCTTAAACAGTTATTATGATCACATACTTGTTGGTGGCCAACTTAATGCAAAAGCAAAACGTGTAACGCAGACTAATACAATCTTTTCCCAGATTCTGGAGGACAGCTTATGGTGGCTCTGTTTCATCAAAGGAAGTCTTCTCTGCTGCAAGAAAGGCTTGTTCATTCTGCTCATGAATTAGCTGTGCTAATGTGCCAGAAAGAAAGCAATGATGTGGGGATAATTTCTATAAAACCTGATGTCTCATCCAAATGTGATTAACACAGCCAAGAATTTTTGCCCTTGCTACTATGACATAACTCAGAGCCAGTGGTTGAGTTAATCAGAGCTAATCTTTTGTCACCAACTGAGGAAAGGTGTCACTTGATTTTTCTTCCTTTCTGCATAACATTGATAGTTTTTGAGAGAGCCCATAAATGAGCCTTTTGTTTTTTTTCAGTTTGAAGATTTCTTTCGTGAGGATCAGACTATGGAATCTGCCAGATTAGAGATTAATTTTAGGGTCAGGTACTCAAGGGATCAACAACTACGCAAACTCTGCAAGAAAATGGTTATTAGACACATATTCCATAGTATGGCCCTTAAAGCTGTGACGTAGCAAGTCTGAAGCTACAAACATAGCTTTGCCTTTATCAGTACTTTGGGAAGGAGTAAAGGATTGTGGTTAAATATGCACAGGAAAACATTAGAATGATTCAAAGCTTTCAGACTTCCTCTATCACTCTAGGTTATAACGAGAACTGAAGCTAATTACTGGAGACTGCTCTATAACTCATTGCCATCAACAATGAGGAGGAAAGATACCTACCAACCTTACTGAAAAGTGGATGAAAAATCTTGAGTAAGCTCCTAGTGCAAAGTAAATACTCAATAAGCATTGCTACTAACTGCTTAAATATTAAATCAATACAATACTTAGGCTTCATCTGATAGTGAAGATTATGTACCAAATCACAGAATAATAAAAATTTATCTTATTACAATTAACTCAAAGTGTTAATACTACTTATTTTCTCTGTAATTCACAATGCCTTATCCATGTTAAATTATTAAAAAACAAAACAGAACAACAACAACAAAAAAAAACACCACCACTTAGTGCAGCTGACGTATAAGAAGCTTTCTGAAGGCATGATGATTTGAGTAGAGCAAGCTGACTTAGAGGTGTTTGGGTACAGAATATGATCTCTATTTTAAATATCTAAATCCTGTAGACCTCAGTTTCTTAACCAGCTAGGATTTGAGATAGAGGGAGCAGGGAAGGTAATCAATTCCCTTCCTATTCCTCCACTAAGTGGTGGAGCCAGGATTAAAAGAGGAAATTTTAGACACTAAAATATGTGAATTTAACTACTACTAGAATTGCTTTCCCAGTTAGGGATAAAGACTGGGCTGGGCCAGGAGTTCCCAACCAGAGACACTCAAGAGAAGCAGCCGGTACAAGGTGGTCTCTGGGAACCCACTGCCTGAGTCTGGATCCAGCTCTACCACACGTGCCATAAAACCCCAGGACTTGGCACATGTGGCAGAATTTTCTGTCTCTGTACCTAAGCTTCTTTACCTAGAAAGTCAGAACAGACACAATACTTGCTCATAAATTCATAGGAGGATAAATAACAATACATACGATTTGCATAAAACAGTGGCCAGTCTACTATAAGCAGTTGTTACCTGTTATTTATCTTGATAGACGTATGGGAGACATGCTAAGGTTTTGGATTTTTTTCATTTATTTGTTAGTGAATCTATGGGATGTTGTCCCATTTGCAACAGTTTTTACTCTGTCCTGCAAAGCTGGGGGTGTACTGTTTCTCTCTCATGCACTGATTAGTCCAAACACTGCTCATGTATGGTTGTTGTTTTTTTTTCCCCTCCTATTTCATACGGATTTCTGGGAAGGAGATATTTCCAAATCAAGCTATCCCTTTGTGAGGACTATAAGTGATAAATTATTTATCTTTGGGTCAATGGTTCCCAAAATCATACTAAGCTTTCAAAAGTGCACTGGACTGTAAACTGCTGAGAATAAAACTGCAAGGCACACTCTCCCTCAAGGAAGTTGGATCTTATCATAGAGCTCAGCTTTAATATTAGCACTTAAGGCAAAAATTAACATCTTTAAAATTACTCTTGAACATCTCTTAGAGAATAGGACAGTTCTGTTTGTCAGCAAATCCGCTTTTTTTTTTCCTCCAGCTTTGGAGCAGATCACATTTCTTCTGTTGAAAACCAGATGAAGAAACTGACTTGTAGTTAAGCCAGTTTTGTATGAAAAAAATACACAACATAAACCAAGCAGTTTATGTACACTATCTCATTTACTCCTCACAGGGGCCTTCTGAAGAATTAGTACATATTCTTTTCTACTTTCTAAGAACGGAGACAAAGCAAAGTAACTGACTCACCTGTGGTCACTGGCAGGGGGGCTATGCAGCAGAATTTTGATCTCAGCTCACCGAAGCTCCTAATTTCTCTCTACGCATTCCCTCAGCCTAGAATCACATTTGTATAACACTGAAGGATATAAATTCTTTTAGTCTGCTCAAGCAAGACTGCTGCTGCTGCTAAGTAGCTTCAGTCGTGTCCGACTCTGTGTGACCCCATAGACGGCAGCCCACCAGGCTCCTCCGTCCCTGGGATTCTCCAGGCAAGAACACTGGAGTGGGTTGCCATGTCCTTCTCCAATGCATGAAAGTGAAGAGTGAAAGTGAAGTCACTCAGTCGTGTCCGACTCTTAGTGACCCCATGGACTCCAGCCCATCAGGCTCCTCCACCCATGGGATTTTCCAGGCAAGAATACTGGAGTGGGTCGCCATTGCCTTCTCTGCAAGCAAGACTACTTAGCATCTATTACAGGAAAGGTTGTGTTTAGAGCTTCTTGAATTGAATGCAGAGAAGCTGGAGGAACTCCAAAAAAGACTAAGGAACTCCTTTGAATGAAGTCCCAGGAGGGATGCAGTTTAAGAGTGGAAAGATATAAAGAGGGATAGAAGGACATTACTGACTCTGCTGGATTTTAAAACCATAAATAAGTTATACAGGGAAGCCGAGAAGAATGAGCCCAGAGGTCCAGGTGCCTTGGTTGCAGCTCTCCTTGCAGATGGGACTGGATGGGGGCCTCTCAAGCAAGAGTCCTTTCCATCCACAGTTCTGGGAATCTACCCTGGACATTACTAATAAATGGAGCAAAGCTAGAGAGATTTTGCCCACAGCTAGTTACAGATACTATTCTGTTGATCCCTGGAATGCCTCTCTGAAGGAGGACCAGACATTACTGTCTTCTCATTTAATGAGGGGAAATGAGGCCCTGACACTCGCTTCACAGAACAGTGACTGCTCCACAACATGCTTGCTGGACAGGCAGCCCCAAGGGCACTGGCTTCATATTATCAGTTTCCCATGCTGACTCCACAGCCATCAGCAAGTGTCCATGCCCACCCTTAACCAAGAGAAAGTGCACAGGGCCTGAGGGGGTAGGGGGAATAGGGTGTAATCAGGGGAATGTTCCTAAAGGCTGATGCCATATATATACCTGTGGCCACCAGACCAGCTCATCCCTCTGCGTAAATAGGCCTTTGAAAGATACCAATTACTCAAATCACTGATCCACAGTAAAGTCAGATCCTTTCTTGTGGCCTTGTTTCTAAATGGCTCTTTTTCTTTTAGTTGCTTCTTTTTGTGATCATAATACAATATCAGTCCAGTTCAGTCACTCAGTCGTGTCCAACTCTTTGCAACCTCATGGACTGCAGAACTCAAGGCCTCCCTGTCCATCACCAACTCCCGGAATTTACTCATGTCCATAGAGTCGGTGATGCCATACAACCATCTCATCCTCTGTTGTCCCCTTCTCCTCCTACCTTCAATCTTTCCCAGCATCAGGGTCTTTTCAAATGAGTCAGTTCTTCGCATCAGGTGGCCAGAGTATTGGAGTTTCAGCTTCAGCATCAGTCTTTCCAATGAATATTCAGGACTGATTTCCTTTAGGATGGACTGGTTGGATTTCTTTGCTGTCCAAGGGACTCTCTAGAGTCTTCTCCAACCCACAGTTCAAAAGCATCAATTCTTCGGTGTTCAGCTTTCTTTATAGTCCAATTTTCACATCCATACATGACTACTGGAAAAACCATAGCTTTGAGTAAATGGACCTTTGTTGGCAAAGTAATGTCTCTGCTTTTTAATATGCTGTCTAGGTTGGTCATAACTTTTCTTCCAAGGAGCAAGGGTCTTTTGATTCCATGGCTGCAGTTACCATTTCAGTGATTTTGGAGCCCCCCAAAATAAAGTCTGTCACTATTTCCACTGTTTTCCCATCTATTTGCCATGAAGTGATGGGACCAGATGCCATGATCTTAGTTTCCTGAATGTTGAGCTTTAAGCCAACTTTTTCACTCTCTTCTTTCACTTTCATCTAGAGGCTCTTTAGTTCTTCTTTGCCCTCTGCCATAATGGTGGTGTCATCTGCATATTTGAAGTTATTGGTATTTCTCCCGGCAATCTTATTCCAGCTTGTGCTTCTTCCAGTCCATCATTTCTGATGATGTACTCTGCATACAAGTTAAATAAGCAGTTAAATATACAGCCTTGACTTACTCCTTTCCTGATTTGGAACCAGTCTGTTGTTCCATGTCCAGTTCTAACCGTTGCTTCTTGACCTGCATACAGATTTCTCAGGAGGTTGGTCAGGTGGTCTGGTATTCCCATCTTTTGAATAATTTTCCACAGTTTGTTGTGACCCACACAGTCAAAGGCTTTGGCATAGTCAATAAAGCAGATGTTTTTCTGGAACTTTTGTGCCTTTTTTATGATCCAAAAGGAAAAAAACAAAAAAATGTATAAAATAAGCTAAACAACATAAAGACGGTCAGATAAACAACAGGTCCTAATGTATAGCACAGGGAACTATATTCAATATCCTGTAATAAACCAAAATGGGAAAGGAATCTGAAAAGGAATGCTGCTGCTACTGCTAAGTCACTTCATACGTATATATAAAAACAGGACTACCATATGATGCAACAATTCCATTCCTAGGTCTACACTCAGAGAAAGCCACAATTCAAAAAGACACACGCACCCCAATATTCCTTGCAGCACTATTTACAATTGCCAGAACATGGAAGCAATTGAGACAGAGGAATGGATAAAGAAAGTGTGGTATATGGATGCATATATAGTCAGCCATCCCTCATAGCTCAGTTGGTAAACCTGCCTGCAATGCAGGAGACCCGGGTTTGATTCCTGGTTTGGGAAGATCCCCTGGAGAAGGAAATGGCAACCCATTCCAGTATTCTTGCCTGGAGAGTTCCATGGACAGAGGGGCCTGGCAGGTTACAGTCCATGGGGTCGCAAGAACCAGACATGACTTAGTGACAAAACCACCATACTCAGTCATAAAAACGAACAAAAATGCCGTTTGCAGCAACATGGATGGACTGAGAGATTGCCACGCTGAGTGAACTAAGACGCAGAAAAACAAATGTCATATGAGACCGCTTATATGCAGAATCTAAGAAAAAAGGTATAAATGAACTTCGTCTCAAAACAGAAAGAGAGTCACAGATGTGGGTAATAAACTTCTGGTTACCAGGGGATAAGAGGAAGAGGGATAAATTGGGAGACTGGGATTGACACATACACACTAACATATACAAAATAGATAACTAATGAGAACCAATTGTTAGCACATGGAACTCTACTCAATACTCTGTAATGACCTGTATGGGGAAGAAAACCTAAAAAACCAACTGGATATATGTATAACTGATTCACTTTACGGTACACTTGAAACTAACTAGCACATTGTAAGTCATATATATTTCAATTTTCAAAAAAAGATCATATATTTCTATATGCTATAGTTTTTCCTTATAAAACTCAGCTATAAAAGATATAGACTGGCAGGGTGGATGAAAACATGTGCATGTATGCATTTGCACTTACAGCATCACTCTACTTACCCCCCCAAATTGTATGTAATTATTTTATATTGTTAGGATCATGTTTCCATTATGGCTTGTAATTATAACTATCTTTTATTTTTCGTCTGGCTATTGATTGTGAAAACTGATGAACATCTTTTACTATTGTGATTATGTAACTATTATTCATTTAATACCATTGTATCATGATTGGTCAACAGAAAATAATATAATTTTATATCAGTAAAACTGTTTAATAGAGAAACCTGTAGCCACCTTTTAATTCAGATGCACATTAGAATTATCTTGGAATTTTTGAAAAATTCAGATATCCAGGTACTTCTTTTTCTCCAAAGCTCCAGATGTGATTCTAATAAGCAGTTATGTTTTAAAAAAACTGGACTAGATGATGATATTTTACTTTCATCTAGATCATTTCACTTTTTCTATTCATATTCAAGTGTTCCCATTTAGTTTCTGTTTTCCAAATTTTCCATCTCCTTTTTTTGGTTTGTTTTTCTTTCTCAAGTCTTTATCAAGTATAGGAAAAAAAGTTTTGGTATAAATATGTACAAATAGTATGTGTAATAAATATATATTTTAGAAAATCTATGAATTTTTGCCCAAGTAAAAAATTTTGACATTTTGATTACACTTGTTTGACTAAGAATAGAATGCTAGATTTCTAATTTATATTCACTCAAAACTGACATAGTCCCATTTATTCTGGCATCTATTAGGCTGGCGCAAAAGTAATTTTGGTTTTGCATTGTTGAACTTTGCTGTATGATACTGGAATACATTCTTAAATAAATGTGATTATGTTATACATCATTTTAATGAGTATTGCTTTATGTTTTTTGCTAATGAATTATTGTTTATTTTATATGTATTTTAGTGGAAATGATGCTAGACAAAAAACAAATTCAAGCAATTTTCTTATTCAAGTTCAAAATGGGTCATAAAGCATCAGAGACAAGAACTGCCAATGAACGTACAGTGCAGCAGTGATTCAAGAAGTTTTGCAAAGAAGATTACAAGCTTGAAGTTGAGCACAGAGACTAGCCATTGGAAGCTGACAACAACCATCTGAGAGGATCACTGAAGCTGATCTCTTAAAACCATACAAGAAGTTGCCCAAGAACTCAACGTCAACTATTCTACAGTTGTTTGGCATTTGAAGCAAATTTTAAAGGTGAAAAAGCTCAATACATTGGTGCCTCATGAGCTGCCGCAAATAAAAAAATTCGTCGTTTTGAAGTGTTGCTTCTCTTCTTCTATGCAACAACAACAATTTCTCAATTGGATTGTGACATGCAATGAAAAGTGGATTTTATATGATAACCAGGGATGACAAGCTCAGTGGTTGGACCGAGAAGACACTCCAAAGGACTTCCCAAAGCCAAACTTGCACCCTAAAAAGGGTCATGGTTATTGTTTGGTGGTTTGTTGCCGGTGTGATCCACTACAGCCGTCTGAATCCCAGTGAAACCATTACATCTGACAAGTATGCTCAGCACGTTGATGAGACATACCGAAAACTGCAGTGCCTGCAGCCAGCACTGGTCAGTAGAATGGGCCCATGCTTCTCTGTGACAACACCTGACCGCATGTCACACAACCAACTTCAAACGTTGAACAAATTGGGCTACAAAGTTTTGCCTCATCTGATATATTCACCTGACCTTTCACCAGTTGACAACTTTTTCAAGAATCTTGACAACTTTTTGTAGAAAAAAATCCTTCCACAACCACCAGGATGCAGAAAATGCTTTCCAAGAGTTCATCAAAACCTGAAGCACAGATTTTTATGCTAAGGAATAAAGAAACTTATTTTTCATTGGCAAAAATGTGTTGATTGTAATGACTCCTATTTTGATTAATAATAATGTATTTGAGCCTAGTTATAATGAATTAAAATTCAGCATCCAAAACTATAATTACTTTTGCACCAACCTAATAGTATTATTGCTAAAAGTCTAGAAATCTTATTAGCCAAGTGATTTTTTTTTTAATTTGAGTAAGGTTGAAACTGCTATTCCAATTCTGAGAATATAAGAAATACTATGCTGTTAAAAAAAAAAAAAAAGCTAGTAGAGGTGATGGAATTCCAGCTGAGCTATTTCAAATCCTAAAAGATGATGCTGTTAAAGTGCTGCATTCAAGATGCCAGCAAATTTGGAAAACTCAGCAGTAGCCACAGGACTGGAAAAGGTCAGTTTTCATTCTAATCCCAAAGAAAAGCAATGCCAAAGAATGTTCAAACTACCACAAAAATGCTAGCAAGGTAATGCTCAAAATCCTTCAAGTTAGGCTTCAACAGTATGTGAACCAAGAACTTCCAGTACAAGCTGGATTTAGAAAAGGCAGAGGAAGCAGAAATCAAATTGCCAACATCTGTTGGATCATAGAAAAAGCAAGGGAATTCCAGAAAAACATCTACTACTGATGTAGTTCCATTTATTCTGGCATCTATGAGGTTAGTGCTAAAGTAACTTCTGCTTCATTGATTACACTAAAGTCTTTGACTGTGTGAATCACAACAAACTATGGAAAAGAGATGGGAATACCAGACCACCTTACCTGCCTCCTGAGAAATCTTTATGCAGATCAAGAAGCAATAGTTAGAACTGGACAAGGAACAATGGTTCAAAATTGGGAAAGAAGTACATCAAGGCTTTATTTTCACCCTGCTTATTTAATTTATATGCAGAGTACATCATGGGAAGTGCCGGGATAGATGAAGCACAAGCTGGAATCAAGATTGCTGGGAGAAATACCAATAACCTCAGATATGCAGATGACACCACCTTAATGGCAGAAAATAAAGAGGAACTAAAGAGCCTCTTGATGAAGGTGAAAGATGAGAGTGAAAAAGCTGGCTTAAAACTCAACATTCAAAAACCTAAGATTATGGCATCTGGTTCCATCATTTCATGGCAAATAGATGGGTAAAAAAATGGAAATAGTGAAAGACTTTATTTTCTTTGTCTCCAAAATCACTATGGACAATGACTGAAGCCACGAAATCAGTATTGTAAAGTAAAATAAAGTAAAATTTAAAAAATAAAATTAAATTAAAAATAAATAAATAAAAGATGCTTGCTGCTTGGAAGAAAAGCTATGACAAACCTAGACAGTGTATTAAAAAGCAGACACATCACTTTGTTGACAAATGTCCATATAGAAAAAGCTTTGGTTTTTCCAGTAGTCATGTATGGATTTGAGAGCTGGATCTTACAGAAAGTGGAGAGCTGAAGAATTGATGCTTTCGAATTATGGTGCTGGAGAAGACTCTTGAGGGTCCCTTGGACAGGAAGGAGATCAAACCAGTCAATCCTAAAGGAAATCAATTCTGAATATTCATTGGAAGGACTGATGCTGAAGTTGAAGCACCAATGCTTTGGCCACCTGATGCAAAGATCAGACTCATTGGAAAGGATTCTGATGCTGGAGGGCAGGAGGAGAAGGGATGACAGAGGATGAGATGGTTGGATGGCATCTTTGACTCAATGGACATGAGTTTGAGCAAACTCTGGGAGATAGTGAAGGACAGAGATAGTGAAGGACTGCGTGCTGCAGTCCATAAAGTTGCAAAGATTCAGACACAACTAAGTAACAACAACAACAACAACAACAACAAAAGAACCACAGGAAATTAACATATGATACAGTATTACTAACTACAGATTTTGTTCAAATTTCACAAAATTTTGTTAGTGTCCATTATTTATTTTCCTACCTTATTCAAGAATCCATATTGTATTTAGTATCACTGAGCCACTTCAGCTGCAGCAACAAATTCTGATAAATTCTCTTTTCACTTTTATTCTGTTATGAATATTTTAATGAGAAAACATTCATAACAGAATAAAAGTGAAAAGATATATCCATTAATTTTAATTACATGGGGTTTATAAAGTATCTTTGATATTAATCTCTCAATTTGATATTAATTTCTCATTTAAATGCTTTCTTCTCTGCAATCACCCTCTGTGTTTTTTCAGTCTTTTAACTTTATTGAGGCTTTTAATGGCTAAGTCAAGGATCTCTCTTAGTAAATGTCACATTGCACTTGAAAATATGTGGATTATTTTCAAATATCTTTTGATTTTGATTTTTAATATAATTCCACAGTGGTAAGAGAACAGACTGTATGATTCCAATACCTTTAGATCATGAAATCTCTGAACCTTGTTTTATGTTCCTGGATATTTTTCAGTGTCTCCTGGCTTATAGTCTATGAGAACTTAAGTAGAATTTGTAAGCTGCTGTTTTATGAAAATTGTATAAATTTTAATTATGTTGAACTCGTTCATAATGCTTTTCAGGCCTACTATATCCTTCTACTTTTCTATCTATTCGTTTATTAATTTTTAAAATTTATTTATTTTAATTGAAGGATAATTTCATTCTATGAATTTTGAGAGCTTGCTATCGAAACTCCAACTAAGTATCTTAATTTATCTATTTAAAAAATAATTGTAAGATAGAGTGGAACTCTATGTAACTTTGTTCTGTAGTTTCCAAGTTGCTTATAAATGTGTTATCATACTTTCATAAATTAAAAAATAAAAAAGTAATAAAAACTCAGCTATATAATAATCTATGATGTGGATAATAATAAAAATAATAATGATGAGATAGCTTATGCTATTCAATTGGATTTTACAGACTCTGAAATGATCCCCAAAGTATGAGCAACAAAGGGAAAAATAAACATCAAAATTAAAAATTTGTACATCAAATGACACTATCAAGAAAGTGAAAAACAAACAACCCACAGAATGGGAAAAAATACTTGAAAACCATATATATGATAGGAGTCATCCAGTATCCAGAATACATAAAGAATCCTTACAATTCAACAACAAAAAGACAAACAACCCAATTTAAATATAGGCAAAGGACTAGTAGACATTTCTCTAAAACAGATATACAAATGGACAACACATACATGCAAAGATGTTCAATATCATTAGTCACTGGAAAATGCAAATCAAAACAACAAGATATACTTCATACCCAAGAGGATAGTTGTAATTTTTTAAAAAATGAAAAACAAGAAATAATTAGTGTTGTCAGGAATGCAGAGAAATAGGAACCCTTGTACTTTGCTTGTAGAAATGTAAAATGGTACAGCTGCTATGGAAAGCAGATTGGCAGTGTCTCAAAAAGTGAAACATCGAACTACCATATGACCCAGCAATTCTTCTCCTAAGTGTAGACCCAAAAGAACTGAAAACAGATATTCGAACAAAAACTTATGCACAAGTGTTCACTGTGGCACTATTCACATTAGTCAAGGGGTAGAATTTATCTACATCTTCATCAGCTGGGTAAATTGATAAACAAATTGTGGCATAACCATTCAATGGAGCATTGCTGCTGCTGCTGAGTTGCTTCAGTCGTGTCCGATTCTGTGCGACCCCAGAGATGGCAGCCCACCAGGCTCTCCCGTCCCTGGGATTCTCCAGGCAAGAACACTGGAGTGGGTTGCCATTTCCTTCTCCAATGCATGAAAGCATTGTTCACCCATAAAAATGAATGAAGTACTGACATATGCTATACCATGGATTAACCTCAAAGACATGCAAAATGAAAGAAAGCAGATATAGCAGGTCACACACTGTATGAATCCATTTACATGCAATATCCATCACAGGTAAATCCATACTGAAGAAATCAGATTGGTGGTTACTGGGAGCTAAGAGATGGGAGAATTGGGGAGTGACTGCTTTATGAGTATGGGGTACCCATACCCATATCTTTAGGGGTTATGGAAATATCTTAGAATTTGATAGAGATGGTGGCTGTATAATACTGTCAATGTTTAAATGCCACTAAACTGTACACTTGACAATAGTTAACTTTTATGTTATGGGTGTTTTACCTTGGTTTTTAAAAGTATGATGTAGAAAACACAGTAGCCTTTGACAATGACTTTATAAATGTTCATTTGCTGACAATATTTTCCTGATCTTCATTAAGTAATAAAACATTAATTTATTTTATTAAAAATAAATTAAGTTAAATTTTCAAAATTATGAATAAAAAAAGCAAAAGAGGATGAGGAAACAAAGAGAAAAAGAAACAGGGAGAAAGAGAATGAGAGCCAGGGAAAATGAGAAAGGGAGGGAAAAGAAAAGAGGAGGAAGAACAAGATGAGAAAAAGGAGAAAAGAAACAGAGGTAGAGCTCTGTTAAAGCTGGTGACATTAAGTGTCAGTGGGACCCGTATAGAAAACCCTAGAACAGCTGGTAAGAATGTGAGCTGCACAGACACAATGGAGAACAACTAGTCAACAGTTAACAAAATTAAAACGGACATACACAGTAATGTTCAGCATGTCAACTACGGTTAATAATCAGTTCAGTTCAGTTCAGTCGCTCAGTCATGTCCGACTCTTTGAGACCCCATGATCCACAGCACTCCAGGCCTCCCTGTCCATCACCAACTTCCACAGTTCAACCAAACTCATGTCCATTGAGTCCATGATGCCATCCAACCATCTCATCCTCTGTGCCCTCAATCTTTCCCAGCATCAAGGTCTTTTGAAATGAGTCAGCTCTTTTGCATTAGGTGGCCAAAATATTGGAGTTTCAGTTTCAACATCAGTCCTTCCAGTGAACACCCAGGACTGATCTCCTTTAGGATGGACTGGTTGGATCTCCTTGCAGTCCAAGGGACTCTCAAGAGTCTTCTCCAACACCACAGTTCAAAAGCATCAATTCTTTGGCGCTCAGCCTTCTTTATAGTCCAACTCTCACATCTGTACATGACCACTGGAAAAACCATAGCCTTGACTAGATGGACCTTTGTCGACAAAGTAATGTCTCTGCTTTTTAATATGCTGTCTAGGTTGGTCATAATTTTCCTTTCAAGGAGTAAGCATCTTTTAATTTCATGGCTGCAATCACCATCTGCAGTGATTTTGGAGCCCCCAAAAATAAAGTCTGACACTGTTTCCACTGTTTCCCCATCTATTTCCCATGAAGTGATGGGACCAGATGCCATGATCTTCATTTTCTGAATGTTGAGCTTTAAGCCAACTTTTTCACTCTCTTCTTTCACTTTCATCAAGAGGCTCTTTAGTTCTTTTTCACTTTCTGCCATAAAGGTGGTGTCATCTGTATACCTGAGGTTATTGACAGTTCTCCCGACAATCTTGATTCCAGCTTGTGCTTCCTTCAGCCCAGCATTTCTCATGATGTACTCTGCATATAAGTTAAATAAGCAGGATGACAATATACAGCCTTGATGTACTCCTTTTCCTGTTTGGAACCAGTCTGTTGTTCCATGTCCAGTTCTAACTGTTGCTTCCTGGCCTGCATATAGGTTTCTCAAAAGGCAGGTCAGGTGGTCTGGTATTGTCATCTCTTTCAGAATTTTCCATAGTCTATTGTGATCCACACAGTCAAAGGCTTTGGCATAGTCAATAAAGCAGAAATAGATATTTTTCTGGAACTCTCTTGCTTTTTCCATGATCCAGCAGATGTTGGCAATTTGATCTCTGGTTCCTCTGCCTTTTCTAAAACCAGTTTGAACATCTGGAAGTTCACGGTTCACGTATTGCTGAAGCCTGGCTTGGAGAATTTTAAGCATCACTTTGCTAGCATGTGAGATGAGTGCAATTTTGTGGTAGTTTGAGCATTCTTAGGCATTCCCTTTCTTTGGGATTGGAATGAAAACTGAGCTTTTCCAGTCCCGTGGCCACTGCTGAGTTTTCCAAATTTGCTGGCATATTGAGTGCAGCACTTTCACAGCATCATCTTTCAGGATTTGAAATAGCTCAACTGGAATTCCATCACCTCCACTAGATTTGTTTGTAGTGATGCTTTCTAAGGCTCACTTGACTTCACATTCCAGGATGTCTAGCTCTAGGTGAGTGATCACACCATCGTGATTATCTGGGTTTTGAAGCTCTTTTTTTGTATAGTTCTTCTGTGTATTCTTGTTACCTCTTCTTAATATCTTCTTCTGTTAGGTCTATACCATTTCTGTCCTTTATCGAGCCCTTCTTTGCATGAAATGTTCCCTTGGTATCTCTAATTTTCTTGATGAGATCTCTAGTCTTCCCCATTCTATTGTTTTCCTCTATTTCTTTACATTGATCACTGAGGAAGGCTTTCTTATCTCTCCTTGCTATTCTTTGGAACTCTGCATTCAAATGGGTATATCTTTCCTTTTCTCCTTTGCTTTTCGCTTCCCTTCCTTTCACAAATATTTGTAAGGCCTCCTCAGACAGCCATTTTGCTTTTTGCATTTCTTTTTCTTGTGGATGTTCTTGATTCCTGTCTCCTGTACAATGTCATGAACCTCTGTCCATAGTTCATCAGGCAATCTGTCTATCTGATCTAGTCCCTTAATTTACTTCTCACTTCCACTGTATAGTCATAAGGGATTTGATTCAGGTCATAGCTGAATGGTCTAGTGGTGTTCTCCACTTTCTTCAATTTCAGTCTGAATTTGGCAATGAGTTCATGATCTGAGCCATAGTCAGCTCCTGGTCTTGTTCCTGCTGACTGTATAGAGCTTCTCCGTCTTTGGGTGCAAAGAATATAATCAATCTGATTTCAGTGTCGACCATCTGGTGATGTCCATGTATAGAGTCTTCTTTTGTGTTGTTGGAAGAGGGTGTTTGCTGTGACCAGTGCATTCTCTTGGCAGAACTCCATTAGCCTTTGCCGTGCTTCATTCTGTACTCCAAGGCCAAATTTGCCTGTTACTCCAGGTGTTTCTTGACTTTCGACTTTTGCATTCCAGTCCCCTATGATGAAAAGGACGTCTTTTTTGGGTGTAAGTTCTAGAAGGATCTAGATCTTCATAGGAGCATTCAACTTCAGCTTCTTCGGCATTATTGGTCGGGGCATAGACTTGGATTACCGTGATATTGAATGGTTTGTCTTTGAAACGAATAGAGATCATTCTGTCGTTTTTGAGACTGGATCTAGGTACTGCGTTTCGGACTCTTTTGTTGACCATGATGGCTACTCCATTTCTTCTAAGGGATCCTGCCCGCAGTAGTAGATATAATGGTCATCTGAGTTAAATTCACCCATTCCAGTCCATTTTAGTTCACTGATTCCTAGAATGTTGATGTTCACTCTTGCCACCTCCTGTTTGACCACTTCCACTTTGCCTTGATTCATGGACCTGACATTCCAGGTTCCTATGCAATATTGCTCTTTACAGCATTGGACCTTGCTTCTATCACCAGTCACATCCACAGCTGGATAGGCTTCCCTGTCCATCACCAACTCCCGGAATTTACTCAAACTCATGTCCATAGAATCAGTGATGCCATCCAACCATCTCATCCTCTGTTGTTCACTTCTCCGCCCGCCTTCAATCTTTCCAGCATCAGGGTCTTTTCAAATGAGTCAGTTCTTCACATCAGGTGGCCAAAGTGTTGGAGTTTCAGCTTCAACATCAGCCCTTCCAATGAATATTCAGGACTAATTTCCTTTATGATGGACTGCTTAGATCTCCTTACAGTCCAAGGGACTCTAAAGAGTCTTCTCTAACACCACAGTTCAAAAGCATCAAATCTTCAGTGCTCAGCCTTCTTTATAGTTCAACTCTCACATCCATACATGACTACTGGAAAAACCATAGCTTTGAAGATGGACCTTTGTTGGCAAAATAATATCTCTGCTTTTTAGTATGCTGTCTAGTTTGGTCATAACTTTTCTTCTGAGGAGCAAGCGTCTTTTATTTAATGGGTGTGGTCACCATTTCAGTGATTTTGGAGCCTCCCAAAATAAAGTCACTCACTGTTTCCATTATTTCCCCATCTATTTGCCATGAAGTAATGGGACCAGATGCCATGATCTTAGTTTTCTGAATGTTGAGTTTTAAGTCAACTTTTTCACTCCCCTCTTTTACTTTCATCAAGAGGCTCTTTAGTTCTTTTTCACTTTCTGCTATAAGGGTGGTGTCATCTGCATATCTGAGGTTACTTATATTTCCCCTGGCAATCTTGACATAGCTTGTGCTTCATCCAGCCTGGCATTTCACATATAAGTTAAATAAGGAGGGTGACAATGTACAGCCATTCCCTATTTGGAACCAGTCTGTTGTCCCATGTCCGGTTCTAACTGTTGCTTCTTGACCTGCATACATATTTCTCAGGAGGCAGGTCAGATGGTCAGGTCCAATCTCTAAGAATTTCCCACAGTTTGTTGTGATCCACACAGTCAAAGGCTTTGATATAGTCAATAAAGCAGAAGTAGGTGTTTTTCTGAAACTCTCTGGCTTTTTCGATGATCCAGCAAATGTTGGCAATTTGATCTCTGGTTCCTGTGCCTTTTCTAAATCCAGCTTGAACATCTAGAAGTTCCCTTTTTACCTACTGTTAAAGCCTGGCTTGCAGAATTTTGAGCATTATTTTGATAGCATGTGAGATGAGTGCAATTGTGAGGTAGTTTGAGCATTTTTTGGCATTGCCTTTCTTTTGGATTAGAATGAAAACTGACCTTTTCCAGTCCTGTGGCCACTGATGAGTTTTCCAAATTTCCTGGCATATTGAGTGCAGCACTTTCACAGCATCATCTTTCAGGATTTGAAATAGCTCAACCGGAATTTCATCACCTCCACTAGCTTTGTTCATAGTGATGCTTCTTAAGATTCACTTGACTTCACATTCCAGGATGTCTGGCTCTGGGTGAGTGATCACACCATCATGGTCATCTGGGTCATAAAGACCTTTTTGTATAATTCTTCTGTGTATTCTTGCCACCTCTTTTTAATATCTTCTGCTTCTGTTAGGTCCATACCATTTCTGTCCTTTATTGTGCCCATCTTTGCATGAAATGCTCCCTTGGTATCTCTAATTTTCTTGAAGAAATCTCTAGTCTTCCCCATTCTGTTGTTTTCCTCTATTTCTTTGCAGTGATCACTGAGGAAGGCTTTCTTATCTCTCCTTGCTATTCTGTGAAATTCTGCATCCAAATGGGTATATCTTTCCTTTTCTGCTTTTCCTTTTGCATTCTTTTCTAAAATGTTATTTGTAAGGCCTTGTCAGACAACCATTTTGCCTTTTTCCATTTCTTTTTCTTGGGGATGGTCTTGATCACTGCCTCCTGTACAATGTCATAAACCTTCATTCATAGTTCTTCAGCACTCTATCAGATCTAATCCCTTGAATCTATTCATCATTTCCACTGTATAATCGTAAGGGGGTTGATTTAGGACATACCTGAACGGCCCAGTGGTTTTCCCTACTTTCTTATATTTAAGTCTGAATTTGGCAATAAGGAGTTCATGATCTGAGCCACAATCAGCTCTTGGTCTTGTTTTTGCTGACTATATAGAGCTTCTCCATCTTTGGCTGCAAAGAATATAATCAATCTGATTTTGGTGTTGACCATCTGGTGATGTCCATGTGTAGAGTCTTGTGTTGTTGGAAGAGGGTGTTTGCTATGAGCAGTGCATTCTCTTGGCAAAATTCTGTTAGCCTTTGACCTGCTTCATTTTGTACTCCAAGGCCAAATTTGCCTGTTACTCTAGGTATCTCTTGACTTTCTATTTTTGCATTCCAGTCCCCTATGATGAAAAGGACATCTTTTTTGGGTGTTAGTTCTAGAATGTCTTGTAGGTCTTCATAGAACTGTTCAGCTTTTTCAGCATTACTGGTCCGGGCATAGATTTGGATTACTGTGATATTGAATGGTTTGTCTTCGAATCAACAGAGATCATTCAGTTGTTTTTGAGATTGCATCCAAGTACCACTGCATTTTGGACTCTTTTGTTGACCATAATGGCTACTCCATTTCTTCTAAGGAATTTTGCCCACAGTAGTAGATATAATGGTCATGTAAGTTAAATTCACCCATTCCAGTCCATTTTACTTCACTGATTCCTAAAATGTTGATGTTCACTCTTGCCATCTCCTGTTTGAGTACTTCCAATTTGCCTTGATTCATGGACCTAACATTCCATGAATAATACTGGTTAATAATACATGGTTGAGGCTCAGAGGTTAAAGCGTCTGCCTCCAATGTAGGAGACCTGGATTCGATCCCTGGGTTGGGAAGATCCCCTGGAGAAGGAAATGGCAACCCACTCCAGTATTCTTGCCTGGAGAATCCCATGGACAGAGAAGCATGGTAGGCCACAGTCCATGGGGATGCAAAGAGTCGGACACGACTGAGTGACTTCACTTCACTTCAACAAGACTGTGGACCTTAGACACACAATCTTTGAAGCAGAAATGCAGGTGGAAGTCCCAGAGAGCCCTAGACCTAGGGCTGATGCATGGGGCACCACTTCTTTTCTTTTCCCTTGAATTGTTTTTTTTCAATTGGAGGATAATTGCTTTACAATATTGTGTTGGCTTCTGCTGTACAACAACACGAGCCAGTCATAGCTCTCTCTCTCTCTATGTGCATATATATATATATATATGTATATATATCTCCTCCGTCTTGAGCCTCCCTTCCACCCCCTCATCCCACCTCTCTAGGTCATCACAGAGTGCCAGGCGAGGCTCCCTGTGTTATATCAGCTTCCCACCAGCTATCTATTTTATACATGATAGTGTATATATGTCAATGTTGCTTTCTCAATTCATCTCATCCTCTCCTTTCCCTGCTGTGTCCACAACTCTGTTCTCAATGTCTGCATCTCCATTGCTTCCCTGCAGACAGGTTCATCAGTGCCATTTTTCTAGATTCCATGTAGTTGCATTAATATATGATATTTGTTTCTCTCTGACTTACTTCACTCTGTGTAATAGGCTGTAGGTTAAATCACCTTAATACAACTGACTCAAATCCATTCCTTTTTATGGCTGAGCAATATTCCATTGTATATATGTATACATACACATGTATACATTTCCCAGGTGGCACTAGTGGTAAAGAACCTGCCTCCCAACACAGGAGATGCAAGAGATGCAGATTCAGTCTCTGAGTGGGGAAGATCTCCTGGAGTAGGAAATGGCTACCCAATCCAGTATTCTTGCTGGGAAAATCCCACGGACAGAAGAGCCTGGTGGCTACCACAGGGTTGCCAAGAGTTGGACATGCCTGAGCAACTGCGCCCCGCAACTTCTTTATCCATTCATCTGTTGATGGACATCTACCTTGCGTCCATGTCCTGGCTATTGTAAACAGTGCTGCAGTGAAGATGTGTCTTTTTGAATTGTGGTATTCTCAGGTATATGCTGAGTAGTGGGATTGCTGGGTCATATGGTAGTTTATATTCCTAATTTTTTAAGGAATCTCCATAGTGGCTGTATCAGTTTACATTCCCACCACAGTGCAAGATGGTTCTCTTTTCTCCACATCCTCTCCAGCAATAAAAAAGCATTTTTATTGTTTGTAGATTTTTTGATAATTAGCCATTCTGACTGGTGTGATATGATACCTCATTGAAGTTCATTAGAGTTTTTGTCTCATGACTTTGCAATGAAAATCAAGGTAGAGAGATATGTGAAGGAGTAAGAAAGAAAAAAATTAGAATGCAACAGGACAGCAATATTTAACACAAAGTTTATCAAAGAAGAAACTATATTCTATTACTAATATGTTAAATAACTGAACCACACAAACAAGCTATATTAGTTAATAAAAACTTAATGACTTGAAATAACTCACAACAATTATCTCACATTTTTGGTGGGTCAGGAGTCCAGCCAAGGCTTAACTGGGTCCTCTGCTTACAAACTCAAAATTAAGGTGTGCTCTGGTCTGCATTCTTATCAGGAGGATTGAGTGGGGAAGAACATTTCCAAGGTCACTTAGATGTCTGACAGAATTCATTTCCCTGTGCTTGTAGTACGCCAGGGCACTGGCTTCTTTCTGGCTGGAGGCTGCTCCTAGAGGTCACCTACAATTCCTTGACTAGAGGACTTTCCCAGCATGGCTATTTACTTCATCAAGCCGGATCAGATGGTCTCTAGAGAGAGCTGGCTAGCAAGACCAAGTCTTGTGTAATGTAATGTAGTCACAAGAGTGACTTCCACCACCTGTGCTATATTTATTGTTTTACAAGCAAGTCACAGGTCCCAGACGCACTCAAGGGGAGGGGGGGGTCCCAAAAGGTGTGAATGCCAGGAGTCAGCCACCTTACAATCTTTTGAACAATCATAGCTTTTGCTGCTTTGGAATTTTTAAGTTAAAAATGACCATGAGTATAATCCTTAAAGAATGTAACATATAATACTAAATAAGAAGTAAAATCTAAACCCAGAATATGATAGGGACAGAGTAAACAGACAAAGTAGGTGATTAAATAGTTAACCACACTAGAGGATTGTAAGTAGAAATAAATATGGGTGCCCCCTGTAGTAATGATTACTCAAGGAAGCAGGATGACTTAACCACAAATCCAAGCAGGCTTGCTTAGCAACAAAACCATGGAAAAGAAGCATGAGACATAGCAAAAAAACAATGGTGGCATGAGGCCCACATCCTGCCCAGTGAGCTCAGCAAGTAGATGATCCATAGAACATGCTTCTGCACATATAAGAACAACAATTTATGGAAAGGTGACATTTCAAAGTGAAAGACGCCCATTGTACTGAGACTTGAAATAATTTTTCCATTACTGACATGACAGTCCTAGCTTGACTATATAGGGACAAAAAGACTTCTTTGCCTAACCTGGGGGAGGAGCTAATGATGAAAGCATGATGCCTACTTAAGAACAAGGGAGACGGTTGTCTTTCCCCCTTATCTATTTTTCCTATTTTATAAAACTGTAGCCCACTAAGTTCTCAGTGTGGCACCTTCACACCTGCCCACTGATAAGCCTCACAAGCATCCTATCACCTCTTATCTATCACTTTGCCTATTGATGAATTCTTTTTGTGCTGAGACATAAAGGACTGCACCTCTTTGGAACCTCCTGAAATGCCACTTAGCAGTCTCAAATACATCTGATGTCAAACCTCATGACCTTCTTACTTCCCCAGCCATATCCAATTTAAACTGGATTTCCAACATTTCTGAGTAAATCCCTAGAATGAAACATAACAGCAAAGGCCTGGAACACATGTGATTTCTAGCCCCATATAGGGTATAAGAATATGGGTACTTTTTGCCCCTCAGTCCTAGTATCCATTAAAAGAGGTTAATTTTAACCATTTATATTACTTTAATGGCTATTCTAGGGACCAACAGAGAAGGCAATGACACCCCACTCCAGTACTCTTGCCTGGAAAATCCCATGGACAGAGGAGCCTGGTAGGCTGCAGTCCATGGGGTCGCTGAGGGTTGGACACACTGAGCGACTTCACTTTCACTTTTCACTGTCATGCATTGGAGAAGGAAATGGCAACCCACTCCAGTGTTCTTGCCTGGAGAATCCCAGGGACAGGGGAGCCTGGTGGGCTGCCATCTATGGGGTCACACGGAGTTGGACAGGACTGAGGTGACTTAGCAGCAGCAGCAGCTAGGGACCAAAAGAGCCACTGATTACTCAGTAAATGTTCCTGGAATCACTGTAACCAGAACAGTTACAGAACACGAGTGAGGGTGCTGAGAAGGGAGGAGATGCAGATCCTCAAGTAGGTTGTGTTTCACTGTTCCCTCACCAACCACCAGAGTTTGATCCTCAAAACCAAAGAGAGCTTCACTAACTTCATGGGAGGGGAAAAATGCATTTGATTTCTGCCTTAAGTTGTAGGCATTAGGGCTCATTACTAACTTGAACTTTTGGGGGGGGATTATCTGTATTTAATTTTTTTTTTCCTTCTATGATTGTCCATGCTCTTCATCCATTTGCCTTGGAGATATTCATTGATTTGAGACAGGATATTAACTGTTCTCTGCCCTCTCTACCTAAATATTCCCATCCCCATTCCAGTCACTGATCTCATTTTGTTTACAGCGGGGGTGGGGTAGAGAGAGGGCAGAAGTACACTTGCTTCCCATCCAAGGAGTGAACCCCATGGTCCTCTGCCTGGCATATAGCGAACACGAGGTTCGTTTTACAACTGTAAGCTGCGTTCACTTGAGACCCATCTTTGCAAACTTTGTTCCGTCGCTCAATCGCTAGGTTGATCAGCAGTCCGACGACTTTTGGAGGCTGGGGCTACCCGGGCCCCGCGCCGTTCCTGCCGCCGCCACCCCGCCCTCCCCGCGGTCCCCGGGGCGCGCGCCCGTGCCCGGCCCCCGCCTGCGCCACCGCGCCGCTCCGGAACCGGGCTGCGGTCACTGAGCGCCTGGGCGCAGGGCGGGCACCGGCGCGGGGTGGCCAGGAGCGCGTGAGCCGGGCACCAGAGACTTCGCGCCGGTCGGGGGGGCCCGATGCACTCGGCTGGGAAACTTCTGCGGGCGCGAGGCCGGAGCTCTGCGTGAGGCCAGCAAAGGCCAGGTAAGGAGGGAGCCGGGGCGCCTCGGCCGCCACCCTTCCGCCGCCGTCTGCACCCTCACACCTTGCGGCACTGGGGCCGCTTGCCGGGTGCGGTTCTCTGTCCTGGCCCCGCTCCTGGGAGGGGATCGCGACCTGCAGACCCCCTAGCAGCGCCCAAGCTTCGCTGCCTGTGCCCCTGCTTGCGCGGCGCTGCCACCTGCCTCCCGCTCCGGCCCCGCTCCGGCCAGCGGCGAGTCCCGGGGTCCGCGCGGGTGCTGCTGGAGGCTGGCCCGCTGGGGTCGGCGCACTGGCCCTAGGCGCTCGGGTCCTCCGCCCACAGAGGTGAATCTTCTTCCCACCTCTGCTGTTGGACCCACTCTTGCCCCGGGCAGCACCTTGGAGACCCCCAAAAGGTCGGATTTTAGAGGGAGAAAAGCTGTTTCAGGAGGCCCTAACAGCCCTCGGTTGGCCTTGGGGAAGTCGGGCAGAGGCGAGAAGCTTCCCTGGGCAAAAGGTCTGAGTAGGGCAGGGTTTTCTCTTTGAGTTCGGGACCCAGAAAGCGGCCTCATCCAAGGTCACGCTGACCTGTTTACTCTATTTGGGGAATCCCCCTGGGCAAGGGGAGGGGAAGGAAAGAAAGAGAAAGACATTTGAAAATCACTAAACTACCTCCTCACCAAGGTCGGTTACAGAGATATGTATTTTGAGGGTCTGTATTTTAAGAAAAGATTAAAGGCACCGAATCAAATACAGTAATATGGCTATGGCACACACACGAAAAAATTCTTAGGAGGCATTTTACAAAAAGTGAAAAAGTTCTATAAGTAAATAAGTGGGAAAGCAGAATTAGAAACCCACTTTTGAACATAACCTAATTTGATTTACTGAACTTCTAGAATGTGACAACCTTCCTTCCTGACTTTTTACTCTACTTCTTGTGGTTAGGTATTTTCAGTTTGCAAGCTTGCACGTTGCAGTTGAGTTTTATGGCAGCCTTAAATTTACTGCTGTCTCTCTGTTCATGCTAAAGTTTAGTGGCTATTTTCTTTTCTGTTATTTTTAATACCAGGGACTGTTGCACAAACAACTCCCTGGTGTGACAATACAGGAATTTGGCACTGTTCTTTGTGGCAACTGAAAACCAAACAAGAACTACCTGAAACAAAATATAAGCAAAATAAATATTGGATCTCTTTCCACATTTGCCAAATGAAGAGGTCTGTCTGATCCCACATGATCTTTAAGGTTCTTTCCTTCTCTGGGAGACTGGGTTTGCCTTTTGGGATACAAATATTAAGTGAAATCTAGAATAAGAGGTTATCTGTTCTACTAAAATTTTATACATATAAGCTGGGAGACATTTGATAATTGAGTTTCTTTAATCTCATCAGTTTCTCAAAATAGCTGAATCACTGTGCATCCTGGGCTTCTAAATGATGCCAGTCTAGGCTATTAAATAAATATGTGTCAGGGGAAACCCAAATCCCATGCTTCTTATCACAAGACTGACTAATAGGGTTGATACACTAGAGCATTCATGTCTGCTTTCTGAACAGTCCCCAGGAAAGATCAAGAATGGTTATGAAGCATTTGCTGCAGCATATGAGCATAACAACACGTAAGTGACATGACAAGCAAGAAGTTTCAAAACTGCTTTGGAAAATGTCTGTGATATATTTGCAAGCTGGCAAACTGCAACTGAAATTGGTTTCTGTAATTATGGGTGTTGGTCAGCTGGGATTATTAGCTATAGAGAACAAGTAAGAATTTATAAAAGTGTATTGAATCATTAATGAGATTTTTTTTTTAAAGGAAAAGAGAAAACATTCCTGTCTTTTATCTAAGTAGTTAGAGGAAAATATCTTAAAGTGAAAGTTACAACAGATTATTTTATGAATTAAATAATAACAAAAAGTTGCTGACTTAAAACTCCCATAACAATGCTGGACCCTCCTCCAGCCTAGAGAATTGAGAGATCAATTCACACAGCCACAAAGTGAGACCTTCTCATTTTGTATTTTCCAACAGAATAATCTCTAGTGACTCTCTCACACATACTGAAATTGGTGGGGGAGGAGGGATTTACGGTCTAGAAAGAAGAGCAAGCAGCTGGGCCTGTGGAAGAACTTTCATCTTTCCAAGCCTCATTTTCCACTCTGAAGAATGCTAATGATACTATTTGGGTGGCAGAGTTGTTGTGACTCCTCAGTGGGTCAGTGTAGACAAGACCCAGTGCATGGCACATAGTGAGACCATAGCTAATCTCAGTTCTCCCTGTCTTCCTTAGTAGGTGGTTGTTTATTGACTTAACAAATTGTAGGATGAACAGTAGGTTACAGTTTTCTGCTTTTGATTTCAAAAATTCCATGTGGCAAAACCTTGATGAGTGCTGAATCTAGGTAATGGGTATATAGGGGGGTTATCATACATTATCTTCTCTATTTTGGAATATGTTTAAAATTATTCATCAGAAAAAAATTAAGCATAAAGCTGAAAAACTCATAAGATACATTTCTAGTCTAGCCTAACATTTTAAATTGGAATTTAAAAAATTATTCTATATG
This sequence comes from Oryx dammah, assembly GCF_014754425.2. Lineage (NCBI taxonomy): Eukaryota > Metazoa > Chordata > Mammalia > Artiodactyla > Bovidae > Oryx > Oryx dammah. The sequence goes on from NW_024070188.1 coordinate 32,309,324, forward strand.
GACAGGAAAGAAATGTAGCTTTATAGAGGGAGTTGATGGGTGAGGAATGGCACTAGAGGGTAGTCCATGATGATCTTTAATTTTTTGTGGAATCTTTTTTATTTTAAAAAGATCCAAAAATATGACAGTGTTGATATTTGATAATTTTGGTTATTGGGTTCATGGATATTTCTTCTCTGATATCTTTGTATTTAAAATTTTTCAAATTAACATAAAATCACCTTTTGGTTTTATAAGATTATTATAAAGGAAGCAAACAATATAGATATATGCAAAGAAAAAAGTAGTGTCCTGCCATCCAGGAATAACCTTTCTTAGCATTAAGTGAAAAATCACTCCATATGCCCTTGCATTTATACAAATAGAAGAATATAGGCATATTAATATGTAATATGCTGCTCCTGTGACACATACAACATTTTAGGGTTTGTTTGTTGCTTTTGGTCTTGAATTTCTAAGAAATAACTTGCTTGCATTTTGATTTTTAAGACTTTAGTTTGTCTTTTAAAATATACCATTTATTTAAAAATTCAGTATGGAACAACTGACTTTAAATGAGTTTTAAGTAGCTTATTTGCATATAAAATGTATTTTTAGATTATTTTAGAACTCATAATTTGAAACTGGGCTTAAATGGTGTCAGTATTTGAATTTCACTAAAATGCAAGCTCCATGAGGGCAGGGATTTGTTCAATTCTTACATATGTTAATTATTAATGTGTTCTTGGCTATTTGAAAGTAGATGATACAGTCAGTTATGCTATAATGCTTATTTTGAAAACCAGCATCATTCCAATGCAACTGAAATGTAAGTAACAATTCAAACATGATGTAAATTTTGTACTAACTTATTCAATGATTTACTCAGTTAGAAACACCAGGCGAACACATTAAACTGCAACCAGCTAACCAAGCCCTATAGGAATATAACACAAAATATAACACACACAGACCTCAAACATTACCAGCTACGTTGGTTCACTGAGTGATATCCTGCAAGATTGTGTTTTGTTATTCTTTTACAATTATGCGTTTTTTTCTATAGAAAAACACTCATTTAACATCCCAAGAATATTTAAGCATCTTGATTCAAAAATGTCAAATAGTGCATGCAAAAGGACAGCTTAAACACTGAAGAGAAGCTTGAGATAATCAAATATTTTGAAAGAATCAAGAGAATATGCAGTATTTCCTGAGCAGCAGGAATGAGGGAATAATCCACACTGACGATCATGACAGGAAGTACACAAAAATAAAAGCAACGTCTATGGCTGGAATAAGCTCAAGTACTTCAAAGTCAATAACAATGAGGCTGAAAGAAATAAAAAAAGTGGAAAGACTGTTGGCTGTCTGGATGCAGAACCAGTGAACAACTTTTCTCACAAAGAGAAAGCTCCTATCTCTATAAAACACTCAAAAGGAAATGGAATTCCTTGCAGAAATGCTCCTATTAGCACCAGGAGTGGCTGATTTGGTAGTTTCAAACATTGCTGACCCTAGTATATGATCCACCTGCTCATTAAGCTCAAAAAAATGACAAAGGAAAGATTACAGCCAATTAGCTAGCACACATGAACTTATTAGGTGTGTTTGCCAGGAAGGAACATGAAGTAAACATAGAAAAAGTGAGTTCATTTGCTGTATGCAGGACACTTGGAGGAGAACTAAGTGAAGGTGTCTTCCTTGGATTCATATCAAGGAAAGACTGTTTCATGCATCTGTGATTCCAGCTTCTCTTGCATCTTTCATCAGGAATCTCTGGTGAACTTACTGCATGACATGATTGCAGCTGACTGAAAGTGAATGGCTTCCTGCTTGTGCCTTTAGCCATTTCCAGAACATGGAGAAATTAGAAGAACTTGAAGCAGAGTATGGGGATTGTTTGTTTAAAGCAGATAAATGATAAGCTTATGAAGGAAAGGTTTATAGCTGTTTCTTCACATTAACAATCATAGGGCACTAAGTGACTCAACCTCCTGTCCTTCTGTTGCTCCGAAAATTGTAATTGCTTATTTTTCTTTCAGTTTTACTGAAATATAGTTGACATATAGCACTGCATGGCTTTAAGATGTGCTGCATAATTGTCTAACTTCCATCATAAAATGATTATTACCACATTAAGTTTAGTAAAAGTCTCTCATCCCATATGGATACAAAATTAGAGAAACATAAAAGATACTTTTTCCTTGTGATAAGAGCACTTAGGATTTTTCTTAGAAACTTTCACATATATAACATACCGCAGTGTTAACTATATTTATCATGTTGTACATTATATCCTTAGTACTTATTTACCTTATAACTGGGAGTTTCTGCCTTTTGACCACCTTCCCCCAACTCCTGCCTCTGATAACCACAAATTTGACTTTTTTTTCTATGAGTTTTTTTATTTTTGAAATATAATTGACCTGTGACACTATGTTAGTTCCTGGTGCACAACATAGTGAGTTGATATTTCTATATATCTCAAAATGACCACCATGATAAGCCTGGTTACCATCTGTCAACATACAAAGATTAATATTATATAATTGTCTTTGTATGGAAACACAAAAGACCCCTGATAACTAAAGCAATCTTGAGAAAGAAAAACAAAGCTGGAGGAATCAACCTTCCTGACTTTGGAAGTATAGACTGAAATACAGTAAAACTTCTTTGGAAGGAATGATGGTAAAGCTGAAACTCCAATACTTTGGCCACCTCATGTGAAGAGTTGACTCACTGGAAAAGACTCTGATGCTGGGAGGGATTAGGGGCAGGAGGAGAAGGGGACGATAGAGGATAAGATGGCTGGATGGCATCACCAACTCGATGAACGTGAGTTTGAGTGAACTTCAGGAGTTGGTGATGGACAGGGAGGCCTGGCGTGCTGTAATTCATGGGGTCACAAAGAGTTGGACCCGACTGAGCGACTGAACTGAACTGAACAGTAATCAAAACAATATGATACTGGCACAAAAACAAAAGTATATATCAATGGAACAAGATAGAAAGCACAGAGATAACCTCATGCACCTATGGGCATCTTATCTTTGACAAAGGAGGCAAGCATATACAATAAAGAAAAGACAGCCTCTTCAATAAGTGGTGCTTGGAAAACTGGACAGCTGCATGTAAAGAATAAAATTAGAACACTTCCTAACACCATATACAAAAATAAATTCAAAATGGATTAAAGACCTAAATGTAAGGTCAGAAACTATAAAGCTCTTAGAGGGATACATAGGCAGAACATTCTTCGGCACAGATCTTTGACCCACCTCCTAAAGTAAGGTGAAGTCGCTCAGTCGTGTCCGATTCTTTGCGACCCCGTGGGCTGTAGCCTATCAGGCTCCTCCGTCCATGGGATTCTCCAGGCCAGAATACTGGAGTGGGTGGCCATTTCCTTCTCCAGGGGATCTTCCTGACCCAGGAATCGAACCCAGGTCTCCTACATTGGAGGCAGATGCTTTAACCTCTGAGCCACCAGGGAAGCCCTCTCCTAAAGTAATGAAATATCTGTTTAGATCTTCTGCCAATTTTTTTTTGTAATGAAAATAAAAACAAAGATAAACAAATGGGACCTACTTAAAAGTTTTTGCACAGCAAAGGAAACTATAAACAACAGGAAAAGACAACCCTCAGAATGAGAGAAAACAATAGCAAATGAAATAACAGATAAAGGATTAATCTCCAAAATATACAACCAGCTCATGCAGCTCAATATCAGAAAAACAAATAACCCAATAAAAAATTGGCAGAAGATCTACACAGATATTTCTCCAAAGAAGACATACAGATAGCCAACAAACACATGAAAAGACGCTCCACATCATTCATTACTAGACAAATGCAAATCAAAACTACAGTGAGGTATATCACCTCATGCCAGTCAGAACTGCCATCATCAAAAAATTTATAAGTGATAAATGTTAGAGAGGGTGGGAAGGAAAGGGAACCCTCTTGCACTTTTGGTGGGAATGTATTAATAAGTTGTTAATACAGCCACTATGGAGATTCCTTAAAAGAAAACCAGGAATAAAACTACCATATGACTCAGCAATCCAACTACTGGGCATATACCCTGAGAAAACCATAATTTGAAAAGACACATGTGTCCCAGTGTTCACTGCAGCACTATTTACAATAGCCAGGCCATGGAAGCAACCTAGATGTCCATCAAGAGATGGATGGATAAAGAAGTTAGTGGTACATATATACAATGGAATATTTCTTAGCCATAAAAAGAAATGTATTTGAGTCAGTTCTTGTGAGGTGGACAAACCTAGAGCCTAGAAGTAAGTCAGAAAGAGGAAGACCAATACCATATAGTAGCGCATATATATGGAATCTATAAAAATGGTGCTGATGGACCTATTTGCAGGCCAGGAATAGAGACGCAAACATAGAGAACAGACTTGCTGGACATAGTGGGGGAAGAAGGGGGGATGGATTTAGAGAGTAATACTGACATATATACACTACCATGTATAAAACAGATAGCTAGTGAGAAGCTGCTGAGTAGCACAGGGAGCTCAGCTCAGTGTTCCGTGATGACCTAGAGGGGTGGGATGGAGGAGTTAGGAGGGAGGCTCCGGAGGGGGGTGATATATGTATTCTTATGGCTAATTCACATTGTTGGACAGCAGAAACCAACACAACATTATAAAGCAATTATCCTCCAATTTTTAAAAAAATACATAATTGTCAACTATATTCCCCAGACTGTACATTTTAGACACAACTCATTTGTTTTGTAACTGGAAGTTTGTACCTCTCCACCCCACTCACCTATTTCATCCTCCCACCTGAAAATTTGCAATTTCTTAAGAAAACATTTAAATTCACTGAATCTAGGACTGAAGTGAGAAAACAAGAATGCTGTGATTTGCTCCAGTAAGTCCAGATATTTAGATTCAAACTGTACGTGAAGCAGTTAAGTCATGAGGGTTAAGACAGCAGAGCCTTGGCGTCTGCCTGCCTGAGAGTGAGTCTGGGCTCTATCAATATTGGATCCTTAAGCAACCTAGACTTTAGATATCTCATCTTTAAAATGGGGAGATAAATTTGCCTACTTCAAGAAGTTGTGAGAATTAAGTGACATAGCATTTTAGGGCTTTTAGACATGTGCCTGGCACATAGTAAGTATTCAGTAAATATTAGGTGCTGACAGTAACAGCGTTGGTAGTACTACTAGTAGTAATAGTATATGAGGATTAAGAAGATGGCACATAGTTCATTAATTCCCACTGCTCAACTCATCTAAATTTGGTGGAGTCACAATTCGAATTACATAGCTATCTGTTTCAAGTTTCTATGGGCTCTTTTTTTTTTAGTATTATTCTCTGGATGTGTTTGAAACATCAAGTATTTGCCATACATGTATGGCTCAATTTTGCAAAGAATTGACCCAGCTAAAAGTCAACCAAGGAAACATGGTATTCCAGGAATTTTGGAGATTGGTATATGAATGACTTATGGGCTTCCCTGGTGGCTCAGAGGTAAAGAATTCGCCTGCTAATGTGGGAGACGCAGGTTTGATCCCTGGGTGGGGACGATCCCCTGGAGAAGAAAGTGGCAACCCACTCCAATATTCTTGCCTGGGAAATCCCATGGACAGAGGAGCCTGGCAGGTTACCGTCCATGGGGTCGCAAAAGAGTCACACATGACTTAAGCTCGCCAGGCTCCTTTGTCCATGGAATTTCCCAGGCAAGAATACTGGAGTGGGTTGCCATTTCCTTCTCCAGGGGATCTTCCCCACCTAGGGATCAAACCCTGGTCATCTGCATTGCAGGCAGATTCTTTACCATCTCAGCCACCAGGGACCCCAAACAACAACAAATGAATGACATAAGCATTCTAGAAGTTGCCCACATGTACAGATGCTTAATAGTGTTGGGGCCACTGGACTCCATGAAAGGAAAACCTATAAAGTGGTGCAGTTAATTTAAATATAATTCCCAGGGCCACTTATCCTGTCTTGTTTTCCAGATATGACTAAAGACCTGTTATCACTTGATTTTCTTAATAGAAATCTCACAAGGATTGTCTTCTTCTCCACAGACCTGTATTCCAAGTCCATCATAAAATGTAGTTATTACCTTAATGAAAAGCCTCAGTTATAGTGGATATTCGTAAGTGTGTATATTCATTTTCTATTGCTTTGTAATTACCTCAAACTTAGTGGCTTAAAACAATACAAATTTACTGTCTCACAGTTTTTGTGTCAGAAGTCTAGGCACAGCGAGAATAGATCCTCAGCTCAGGGTTTCACAAGCTTGCAATTCAAGTTATCAGCTAGACTGCACTCCTCATTTGAAGTCTAGGATCCTCTCCCCAAATTTCCAGGTAATTGGCAGAATTCAGCTCCTTGTGATTGAAGGACTGAGGTCCTCATTATTCTGGAAACTTTTGGTTGGGTACTTCTTTCAGCTCACAGAGACTGCCTGCAGTTCCTTGCCTAGTGGCCCCCACAGGCAGTTCACAGCATGGTGTTTGCTTTTTTCTAGGCTAGTAAGAATATGTTTGTCTAATTTCCAGTCCGACAGTGGAGTCTTACATGGCTAATCACAGACGTGACTATTCCAGCCCCATTGGCCAGAACATGTTACCTAATTAAGGTACCCTCTATGCCATGCCATTCACATGGAATGCCATTCAATGGGAAGACTCAAGGAAAGGGGATTACAGGACCTGTGTACAAGCAGGGTAGGAATCTTAGAATTCTCCCTACCACCATATGTGATAAAGTAAGAAACCAAACATGGCTAGAGATAATCAAATGTGGCTTTAGCTGAGACAAGAGAATCAGAGAAGCCTGGCATAGCTTGTGGGCAGGTTCTCTAATTTCCTCGAGTCTGAAGTGAAGCCAAGCTTTCATTGGTATAAAAAGTCAAAGGCATATTCCAGCCTGGGAGCCTAGTGGTGCATGAAGAGACTTAGGTATTATGTGAACCGCCCCCCCTCCCCAAGGCTGGTGTGGATTTTCTGGAATCTAGAAGGCCACAATCCAATCTCCAGCATAAAATTTATGAGACTGTCTACCTGAGATTTCCAATGTATTACATGGGGTAACATCAGAAGATGAAACGAGAAAATGAGACCATGTAATATAATTGCTTAAGAAAGTAGGATTCGTCTAAGGCAAAAGAAAAAAGTACCACCTTCCTTGGCAGAATAAAGGAGCCAAGAGCTTAGTGGGTTGGCCATCTCTATAGGCAGAAGCCAGATGGTGACACATCGATGCCTTGGATAACATCTGACTATAGCATATGAACACTGTAGCCAAAATCATTTACATTTACATCAACTCTCTGCTCTTAATCTTAGATAATCCTTCCATATTTATACATTTATATACTATACATATGCACTGTTTGCACAGCATCATGCCAAGTCTTGGCATGATGAAGAAATTAATTTCTTCTTTCCTGTTGCTTGAGAGGCTCTAGACTAGCACTGTCCAAGAGAAATATAATGCAGCCATATACATAATTTAAAATTCTCTAGTAGCAATGAAATGGGTGAAATTAACTTTAATAATATGTTTAATTTAACCCAGTATTTCCAAAACATTATCATTTCAACATGTAACCAATAAAGAAATTATTAATGACATACTCCTTATCTTTGTACTGTCTCTGAAATCCATTGAGGCCAACGCATCTTACTTCAGACCAGTCACATTTCAGAGGCTCAGTGTGGCTGATGGCTCCTGCAGTGGCCAGCATAACCCTAGAATTCTAAGGCTTCTGGTCATGGGCATTTAACTTCAACTCTCATTTCTCTTTCTACTCACTTTCTAGATAATCTCATCAGCCCCAATCCTTATTCAGTGTTGTCCTGTGTCATTTAGGACAACTGTTAAATATGCCTCCATCCTGCACCTTCTGCTGTGAACTCTGTTGTTAGACCAGGTGCATCAGGTTAAACATGACTCAAAGTGAGTCCCCTGCCCCCCAACTCCCTCTGATTTCTTTCCCAGCTTCAGGATCTCTTATAACTCCAAAGTGTCTTTATCCCTTCTCTGTTCTTCTGTCTCAGTAGAGACATGTCTTCCTTTCATTTTCTTCTTCATGGTTAATATAATATATGCTTTTCTTTCTTTCTTTGTCTAACACCTAACCCATTGATTCAGGTATCAGTCATATCTCACTTGGGCTTCCTGGCTATTAACCTGCTTGTTCCAAAACTATATTCTAAACATTGTTTTTCTACCTGAACACTATTTATATTATATATATATATAAAACCAATTAATAAAGCCAATATTTAAAATATATATACTATCTACATTAGATTCTTTAAAATATTACTTAAATATGTACCCCCAACTGAAAGAATAAACAAATTATGATGCTTTAAAAAGGAAAACAGAGGCTTCCCTACTGGTCTAATGGTTAAGACACTGAGCTCCTGATGCAGGGGACCTGGGTTTGATCCCTGGTCAGGGAATTAGAACCCACATGCTGCAACTGAAGATTTCATATGCCTCAACTAAAAAAGATCCTGCATGCCACAACTAAGACCCGGCACAGCCAAATAAATACATACTTTAAAAAAATTAAATGGAAAATATAATTATGTTCAATATACAGAGGAAGCCATGTAGACACATAGTAAAGGCCATAAAAATGCACAGCCTAGAAAGTACACCTCAGCCACCATGTTAAGGAAAGGCTGGTGCAGAACATGCACAAACCTTGAGCCCTCTCAGAGATGAGTGTGAGGAAGAAAATGCCTCCTGACCTGAGCAAGCATGGAGGTGAGCAACACAAGAGAAAATATGCCTTTCCAGCCCCAGAAAAATAAGGATTAAAACCCAGATTCTTTCCTCTATAGATTGTCTCTTACCCCTTGCCCCTAAAATTTCTTAACCCTGGCTGCACAAAAAAATCAATGGGAAGTCTGTGAAAAAAATGCCAGTGCCTGGGTCTCACTACAGTCCATAAATAATTAAACAATTTCCAGAGCAGGGCCCCAGTCACAAACCTGGTGTGAAGATGCGCAGTCATGATTCAGTTCTGCCCCTCTGCTCTATATTTTGACCTGGGCTAGGAATAACTTTGAATTGCATATCATAGAGAGTGGTGTTATTTTAGAGCTGAAAGGAGCTGCACATTATTTGTCCAAATCTTTCATTTTATCAATGAGGAAACAGGTCTGGGAAGATTAAAATCTCACGCTGTGGGACTGCCTTGATGTTACGGTCGGTGGTTAAGAATCCGCCTGCCAGTGCAGGGGACACATGTTCTATCCCTGGTCTGGGAGGATCCCACATGCCGCAGGACAACTAAGTTTGTACGCCACAGCTACTAAGACCACACACCTAGAGCCCGTGCTCCACAGCAAGAGAAGCCACCGCAACAAGAAGCCCGCAGGCCACAGCTAGAGAAAGCCCAGCACAGCCAATAAATAAATCACATGCTGTTTAGGGACATAGCTAAGACTGGCACCCTTCTCTTAAGCAGTAACACCAACTGGACAGACCAGACAGAAGGATGGTAGACCCAACACTGGCACTACAGCTGTGGACAGACAAGGCTCAGAGGACATCACATGGAGTAACCAGCCTGGAAGGACGCCCAGCTGGCAGCCAGGAATGGACAAAGCCGGGGCGCTTTAAGCAAGGATAAACCAGGAATCCTTCAGGAACAGGATGAAATGATGGCTCTCAGACTGAATGGATACATGTATATGTATGGCCGAGTTCCCTTTGCTGTTCATCTGAAACTATCAAAACATTGTTAATCAGCTATACTCCAATACAAAATAAAAAGTTAAAAAAAAAATCAACTGAGAGCTTATTAGAAATGCATCTGTCTGGGTCCCTCCCTGGCTCAGTTATTCTGGGGTGGGGCCAGGGAAGGGGTATTTTAACAGGTCCTTGAGTGATTCCGATTGTTATTGGTTTCCAGAGACTGGTTTCTTTACTCAAGGATAGGTTAGTTATGGGTCGATACCTACCAGCCGTAGGTGGTCAGGACACAACATAGGGAAGAATAAGATGATCACTCCTGCAGAAATAAGTAAGTTTAGAATTTACAACGTAAGGATGGTTTGTCTTCTATTGAAATCCTCTGAAGAAAGCTTTTAAAATCTATATCTTCAAATGGCTCAGCTTTGTAGCAAATAAGCAACAAGTACAGCAATGCCATTTCTCTGTTATTTAAAAATCTGCTCAATATTAAAAAAAAAAAAAACTGAATCAAAAAATGGGCAGAAGACCTAAAGAGACATTTCAAAGATGAGCTGGCCATACAGATGGCCAAGAAGCACATAAAAAGATGCTCAATATCATTAATTATTAGAGAAAAGCAAATCAAAACTACAATGAAACACCTGTCCAAATGGCCAGCATCACAAAATCTACAAACAATAAATGCTGGAGAGGGTATAGAGAAAAGGGAATGTTCTTGTACTGTTGATAAAAATGTATTAATAAACTGGTAGAACCACTATGGAGAACAGTATGGAGGTTACTTAAAAACTAAAAAGAGAACTTCCATGTGATCCAACAATTCCACTACTGGGAATATACCCAGAGAAAACTTTAATTCAAAGAAACATGCACCCCAATGTTCATTGCAGCACTACTTACAATAGCCAGGATATGGAAACAACCTAAATGTCTATCAATGGAGGAATGGATAAAGATGTGGTACGTATATGCAATGGAATACTATTCAGCCATAAAAAGGAATGAAACTGGGTCATTTGCAGATACATGGATGGGCCTAGAGACTGTCCTACAGAGTGAAGTCAGTCAAAATGAGAAAAACTATTAACACATATATGTGGAATCTGTAGTTACAAAGCAGAAATAGAGATACAGATGCAGATAACAAATGTATAGACACCAAGGGAGGGAGGGGGTGCAATGAATTGGGAGATTGGGGTTGACATATATACACTGCTGTGTATAAAACAGATTACTAATGAGAACCTACTGTATAGCACAGGGAACTCTACCCAGTGCTCCATGGTGATCTAAATGGGAAGGAAATCCAGAAAAAGAGGGATTATATGTAGACATATAGCTGATTCCTCTTCCTGATACCGGGAAAAATTGAGGGCAGAAGGAGAAGAGGGCGTCAGAGGATGAGATGATTGGATGGCATCACCCATGCAATGAACATGAACTTGGGCAAGCTTCAGGAGATGGTTGAGGGACAGGAAGGCCTGGTGTGCTGCAGTCCATGGGGTCGCAAAGAGTTGGACGTGACTGGGCAACTGAACAACAACATAGCTGATTCACTTTGCTGTACAGAAGAAACTAACACAACATTGTAAAACAACTATACTCCAATAAAAATTAAAAAATAACAAGATAAGTGCTCCCAAAAGACTAAAAAATTAAAAGAAATCTAAGAATTTTTAATATAGATTTTCTCATTTGAATGTTCTAGTACCCTTTAAAGTAGACACAATAGGTGACATTACCTCTGCTTTACTGATGAATAAATACGTCTAAGTTCATCTAAGTAGCAAGGAGGAAACTGAAGTCTACATTTTCTAAATCCTGGTACTGTGGAAGCAGAATGATATGGTTTAGACAGTGAGTTTCAGAGTCAGACAGACCTGGATGGAATCTTAGCTCCAATACTGAACAGTGTGGTGACCTTGTACAATTTATTTACTTGTCTTCTCTGAGTTTCAATTTTCTCATCTGTAGGATGGAGATAATAGCACCTTTCTCGTGGGGTTGTACAGATTAAATAATTTTTTAAATGTCTGGTACATAGTTGCTGAGTAAGTATACATACTTAAAGGTTTAAGTAGAGAAAACAATCTTCTCCATATGTAACACATACCAAAGTTGGGATATGATTCCAATTAATAAGGATAATATTGACAGAATTTTGATCTTCTAGGTTGCCTAGCAACCACAACTAACATAATACCACAAGCTACCAGAGTTGTTTTAATGAAATCAGGAATTCAGCTGCTCTTAAGGAACTGAACATTGTAAGAAGACAGAAGGATTCTCCTATGAATTTGGAGTTGTGCCGGACATCTTAAATAATCCCTCAGTCAAGAAATCCTCCATTTCTGTTCCCCTAGGTGACAGAAGATGTTAGAACATCTGTTGACCTAGATAGAGTGAGGATGGAAAAGGCAGAGAGGACTTGTTCCTCTGTATCAGTGTGTTCAATCCACATTCCCTGAGTGCCAAGGGTCTGAAATACAAAAACATTTGTCTTTACCCCTTAATAATTTTGGAATCAAGAAGAGGAAATGAGTCAGTGTTGAACAGTAATACAGCAGATTATTTCATGAGTGGCTTTCTATGTCTATGTCCCCAGCAGTATTCTAAGCATTATGGACTGAACTGGACAAGCAGATATTGCCTGTCTCAAATATCTACTGTTAGGATTATTATTTTCCTGGCAAACCATCCTGGCAGAATATTCAACTGGTCTCCCAACACATTAAATCAGATCTGCAGCCTTGAAAGACACACTGCCTGCTGGGGAGAGCGTGAAGCTGAGCAGAAGAGGACTTGAACTTCCAGCTTTGTGACTTACTGTGACTTTTACCTGAAGCAAGTTACTTAACCTGCCTTGGGCTCCACCTTTCTCATTTGTAAGCTGAGCATGATGGTTTAGATACTGCCTCGCTCATAGCAGTAAGTGTGATGCTGTGAGATAATAAATGTACACGTTCTGAACCCATAGCTGCCATTTCAGGTTAATCTTCATCACTGTGCCACCCAATTTATATCACATTTAGCTGAGCACCCTGTGTCTGCCTTTACATTTCTTTATTCCTTTGAACTCAGGCTCTAACAATGTAAAGAGTAAAAAAGGGAAAAGCTTGGAAATATTTGGTTTATTTGCACTTTGTCTCCATCATTTGTATCCCATGCGTTAACTTCTTTTGCAGGGAAGATCAACTACGTAAGAAATCCATTGTGCTCCTTTGACATTCCAGCATATATTTACCCCAAAACATGACTTGAGGCCTACAGGCCTTTGACATAGGCAGCTGGTTGATGAGCCGTGTTAGCATTCATACAGGGCTGCTGGCACATGGCAGAGGAACACTTAGGCTCGTCACCTGCCCCTGTCAGTTCTTCTAATAAAGTACATCTGTTTTGGTGACTGAATAAAAACACACCAAGTGGAGAAAGCCTGGGTGTGGAGTAATCTAATCAGGGCAAGTCAGCACTCTTTGTTGAGTGATACAGGATCAAGGGTAGGAAGGTGGTTTGGTAGCAGCTTATCGAAACAGAAGCTGACTGGAAAGGGCCAGAAACACAGTTCCTCATATAATTATAATGGGTCACACTCCAGGAATGCAGGGGGCCCAGTATATTATTCCTCAAGTCAAGAGTTTAAGGGGTAAGTTTCCAATAAACTCCCTTCTGAATTACCACAAATGTTTCACGTTAGCATCATTTTAGCAGTTTGTTGAGGATTTTAAATTTCCAGGAAGTTCAAATCCAAGTTCAGAGCTCCACTGGTAGTGCTTTTTAATATTGCTTTTGTGGCTATTTGCTTGGCATCTTGAGGAATTAACTTAAAATACTTGAGTTTTTAAAGTAAAACAGCAGGGAGACTGACACTTGTGGTCTGCATGTCACACTTCTCAACTACTCATTGTATTTTTAAAAAATGTTTCTTTGTTGTGAATATGCAGTGATATATAACTTTGGGTTTTGTTTAAAGAAGAGAAAGGAAACATGTTCAGAGTGCCAGTCGTCCTTAAGTCTCATCCCTCACAGAGGGATGGGTGGAGTGATAATCAGACAGATGCAGAATGTTTGTATTTGAAAGCAGCGTAAGTAGAAATAATACAGTTGTAAGTTATAGGTCTGTGTTATTTTTTCTTGTTTTAATGATTCACCTGGTGATGTTCTTAAAGTCATTCCTTGCTGAGAAGAGAATCACTATCCAGGATGAAAAACCAGGAACTTGAGCAGTGGCAGCTTCTTTATTTTCATCTCTAGTTCTGTTGGTAGTAAAATGCTGTTCCTTTTTTTATTTCAGCTAAGTCTTTTTCACCTCTGTAGGTACTTTTTTTCTATGAGACTAGATCTATGTTATTTGATATTTTATTACCAGGTGTTCTGGAAGAAAATCTATCTCAAAATAAAAACAATATAGCACACAAGTTCAAGGTTCTTGAATGTTACCTTTGTTTCAAAAACATCAATCCAATGAATGCTTCATATTGAAACCATTTATTGTTAAGACACTTGGTGATAAATGATATCTATCCTACAGCTCTGTCATCATGGTTAAATCTCTCCTGAATGAGATCACATATTAGCATTTTTACCATATGGCTGAAAGGGTAGAGAATATATGTGCAGAGGAACTAGTCGCTAACATTTTTGACCATCTGGCAAATAAATGTGTAAGTAGCAGGAACTTTAATATTATTTATTTAGTTATATAGATGCAACCTTTAGCCTGAAAGAGCCTCTAATACAGTAAAGGAGAACTGAATTTATATTTCTCAAATAATTTTGATCTAATTAAACATTTTCACAGTCTACCATGTGCTCTTAAAGCCTGACTCCTAATGGTGTGTTTCTTACATTGATTGATTAGGGCTCCTTACAGTGACCATTTTAAAATCTCTCTCGTGAGAGACCACACGATTGGATCTGGCATGCAGGCTTAAGTGCTGAAGTTCTGCTCTGCCATCAACCACCGTGTGGCCTAGGATAAATTAGTCTCTCTGAGCCTCAAATTCTTCATGTGTAAAGAGTGAATAACATATTGTCAAACAACATCTCTAAAAGGGCGGGCCCTGGAAGACGTGAACTGATGCATCAGAATCATGCGGGGAGCTTGTTCAAAATACCAACACTGAGGCCCCGCCCATAGAGATTTCTGACTCAGTATATCCGGAGACAGCCTATAAATCTGCATTTTTAGTCACTATCATGAAAGATTCTGAGGTGCACTGAATTACTGTTATAGAAACCAGCTGATTATAGCACTTAGCTTTCTTGAAAAATACATAATTAGCTAATTGTAACAAATACTAAAATTTCTGTAAATTACTTATAATTAAGCCTAACTTGAAAATATGCATTTTTTTCTATCCTAGAAATGTAAATGTATTTGTGCTGAATATATTTTAACTTCATAGAAAGTAGGATGTCAACTTGAATAAGTAAAATGCTGGTGATTCATTAAATACATTTCTCAATTCTGTTTAATTAGAATCCTGTTTTTATTTCTTACATAGGCAACAACATATTTGTCAGCTAGAACTAAATCAGAAGCCCAGATGAATTTAAGGATGCTAGCATGGGATTCTTAGTTTTTCAAGATCCACATACACCAAACCCGTAATCACCCCAGCTCCAGTGTCCGGGCTTTCTCTGGTTTTGTGAAGACTCAACTCTGATGATGGAAAAGCAAAGGACTTAATTATTTGCTTTGATATTATTTAATATCGACTGAAAAGTGAACCAGACAGTACTACAGCCATGGAAGGAAATTCAAGTCTATGGAAGAACCTAATCGATGAACACCCTGTCTGCACCATCTGGAAGCAGGAGGCTGAAGGAGCCATCTATCACCTAGCCAGTATTTTATTTGTAGTAGGTTTCATGGGTGGCAGTGGGTTCTTCGGGCTCCTTTACGTCTTCAGTTTGCTGGGATTGGGTTTTCTCTGTTCTGCTATCTGGGCCTGGGTAGATGTCTGTGCAGCTGACATATTCTCCTGGAATTTTATATTGTTTGTCATCTGCTTCATACGGTTTGTTCACATTGCCTATCAAGTTCACAGCATAACTTTTGCCCGAGAATTTCAGCTGTTGTACAGCTCCCTCTTCCAGCCTCTGGGGACCTCTTTGCCCGACTTCAGAACTATTGCTATGAGCTCAGAAGTGGTGACTCTGGAAAAGGAGCATTGTTATGCCATGCAGGGAAAAACCTCCATTGACAAACTCTCCCTGCTTGTCTCAGGAAGGTTTGTACTCTTGGCACTTGTGTCTTTCCGCTTTATTACTTACTAGCTTTTGTTCCTTTCCGCTGCATTTTCCTACCTTGATGTAGCATAGCCCTCAGCAGCATTTAGTACTCTGAGACATGAGAAAACCCTTGGCACATGAGTCATTTACACAGGCATTTAGAATACATGGTACCATTTACTTGAAGCAGGATATAATTTAGTCTTAATATTTCTTTGTAGAAATCAAAGGTATGAATTGGTTTGTCTGGATATGCTATTTGTTTCCAAACTAATCACTTAGAGTCGAGAAAAAGATGATGCCAGTTTGAATGAATAGAATACTTATAGTTATTTAGCATACAAAGTACTTGAAACATTCTATTAGGGCATTCTTTTAAGTAATAGAGAACATTTAAATTTTATAATGATCATTTTTTTTCAGTAATTTCTAGCAAATGCCCGCTTGCTCAAAGGGGAAGTATACTATATATAAAATTTGAAAAAAAGTTTGAGGGAGAAATAGGAATGTGATTATTCATGTTTTTTAAAAGGTTAAATATTTAGTTTACAGAGATATTTCCATTGGTACATCTTTATGTTCTTCAGAGTTCTACTTAATTTAAAATCTGAGTGCATTGAAACTTATAATTGTAATACATTATACACACCTAAATGGGCACATATCAATGTACAGTTTGATGAATTTTCTGATGAATTTCACCCACTGTTCCAGAATCCTAACTATGGGAGGAATAGCAGTACATAAATTTTACAGGAGATTTTTGTCACTCATTATAATGTATGAATTTAATATTTTGCCCTTCAAGATTTTAAAAGCCGAAAGGATCATCAGGGATCAGAAATACTGCTCCCTGCCCTTGTCACCAATTTAGTTCTTTCTCCTTCCCTCCTGACTGATGTCCTTTGTGTCTGGGTAGGATCAGAGTGACAGTTGATGGCGAATTTCTGCATTACATTTTCCCCTTCCAGTTCCTGGATTCTCCTGAATGGGACTCACTGAAGCCCACGGAGGAAGGCACTTTTCAGGTAAGGGATAACTAGACCACACCGTGAAAACTGCCTTTTTCAACCAGATAAACGCTGCTTGTTTAAAAACAGGCAAACAAGCAAACAGAGCAGCAGATAACATAGGAGGAATTTATACTTAACTTTGGAATGTACTTGGTAGCATGCATGTCTTCCCCATTCTGCTTGAGTCTTACTGATTAATGTCACTGTAGAGGTCCAGCAACAAGGAGAAGATTGGGTATCCCATAGAACAGAAAGAAGTCTGTGATAAACACTCTTAAATTTTCCTTTGCTTAACTGAGTCCTTGGGAATTAAAATATAATTAATTGATATTTGACTCTAAACTAAACACTGCCACCTGTCACAGTTTAGAAAAACATCAAGAATGAAAATCTGTCCTTATGACAAAATAAATGACTTTTAAAATTCAAAATGTGATGAATTTCAGTTGTTTTCTAGCAACAAAATGCTAAACAAAATGTCATTACTACACTGCCATATCTGGTAGTATTGAAAGGTAATCCTTGTGGTAGGTTCTATTATGGCATTCGTTTTCCTCTGGTTAATACATATAAATACATGTGTGTATACATGTGTGTTTTATATATATATAGAATCATACACATATGTAGATTAGGTTAATTATATTCAGTACTACAGAAAATGAATTAGGGTTAAATGTCCACAGTCTTCAGGATAGACATGGAAATATTTCCCCAACATTAGCCAACTTTATTATTTTTTAATATCAAGTAGCTCTCAATTCAATAAAATGCAAAATATAGATATCTAAATTTAGAAACATATGAACTGGAGATGGGCACAACACTGATTATTCATGTTATAAATAACATACGTAGCAATAAATTTTGTACTTTCACTATGTTTTACGATACATTGTGGGTTTTAACATTAAAATCAGCATGAGAAATTCATTTAAAATTTGGGGCCAAAAAAAAGAGCAGGACATTTCTTGCTTCCTAATCTCTGTTTATGTGCGGTCTTATTTTTTTTAGGTAACCCTCACAGCAGAAACTGATTGTCGATATGTGTCTTGGAGGAGAAAGAAATTATACTTGCTCTTGGCTCAACATCGTTATATCTCCCGCCTGTTTTCAGTTTTAATTGGCAGTGACATTGCAGATAAACTCTATGCCTTGAATGACAGGGTATACATAGGAAAAAGATACCATTATGATATTCGGTTACCCAACTTCCTTCAAATGTCAAGTCCTGAAATGTCCAAGTCATCCCTAACAGAACATTTTCAGAATTCCAGACGATATTGTGATAAGTGACACCGAAGTCTCAAGTTTTATAATTATAAAAGACTCTCTTCATCATTCCCCAAATGAAATAGCAAAATACAGCAAATTGAGCTCACTAATATTTTTATAAATCCAACTCAGAGGCAAGATGCCTTTGCCAGCTGTTTTATTCATCTTAACTTGTACATTGTGAATAAATTTTACAATATTTTTTCTGTATTTCTCATTGGAATATATGGAGGGGGGTGAATAAACTGTGGGCAATTTTGTCCTCTTCTGTACCAGAACTGGAAGAGTGAAATTTTGCATTCTCAAGTATGTCCTCAGATTTAGGGAAATCTGCTGCTGTGCCCTACTGAGTTAGGTGCCACTTCTCAAGAAGCAGCCAGTAAGTACTCTCAGCAGGAGAGTGGGTAGCTACTTCCACATCAGTGCTGCCAGAATTTTGCTACAACCTCTGATGAAGCAACATGTGTTACTGTGGGGTAGGCAGCAATTATTTATCTTAAGTGTGAAGTTATTTAACATGAGTAGAAAGTGGAAGAAATGTTTGCATCTCTTGAGATGACAGTATGCCAATCTTAAAGACTATTTTATTACTACAAATAATTTATCAGCTTAATCATGACTAACATTTTAAACAGCATTTCATGAAAAGCTACATACTAATTACTGAGTAAAAAGAATACTTGTGAATCAATAGCAAAAATGTAGCACAGAATCTCAGTTTTACATGTTCAGTTCTAAGGGCAAGACGTGTGGTCTGACTGGATGGTGAGGGACTCCTACTGAAAGCTTTACCCACCACCAGGGGCAGGCAGGTGGTCAACCTTCTAGCCATTCCTTCAGCTCTGTAAAGAGACGGATCTGATCCCTATCTGGAAAATTGGTTTTCTGGAGCTCACATGCAAGCCGTGTTCTTTGGTAGAGAGATACAGCATCCTACAGCTAGCAAGTGTATATTGAGTACCTACTGTGGACTTCCCTGGTAGCTCAGATGGTAAAGAATCTGCCTTCAGTGCAGCAGACCCAGGTTTGATCCCTGGATTGGGAAGATCCCTAGAGAAGGGAATGGCAGCCCACTCCAGTATTCTTGCCTGGAAAATGGACAGGAGAGCTGGTGGGCTACAGTCCGTGGTATCCCAAAGAGACAGGACACGACTGAGCAACTAACACACTGTTGCTCCAGGTCCTGACCTGGACACTAGGAATATTTCAGGTAACAGAGATCCCATCACTCACAGAGCTCACATTCTGGAGGTGAAGGAGACAGAAAATAAATCAGAAACACCTAGAGACAGAAAGAAATAGTACTGTAGAGAAAGATAAACCAGAGAAGGTGGCTGGGACGGGGCACTGCAATTTTAACAGTAGTCAAGGAAGGCCCGAGAGAGAAAGGTGATGTTTGAGCAAAGACCTGAAGGAGGCCAACAAATGATGCATGCGGCTATTTGGGGAAACAGCAGTCTGGGCCGAAGGAGAGCACGTGAGGTCTTTAGGCAAGAGCAGGAGGAGCTAGGAGGCTGCTGTGGCTAGAGCAGAAGGACTGCAAGGGAGAGGGCACAGAGGTCAATCGTGGGGCCTAATTAACTCATGGTAAGAACTTTGACTTTTATTCTGAGAATGACCAGAAGCCACTGGAGAGTTTTAAATAGAAGAGTGATGTGATCTGCCCTACATTTTAATAGAATCACCTTGGTCAGTCTGCTGAGAATAGGCTGGAGGAGACAGGACTGGTCTTAGAAGGGGAGATCAGGGTTTAGTGAGAGATGCTTATTAGACTGAAGTAGAAGAGATAGCTGGAGGAGTCTAGAGTTCCAGAGAAAGGTCTGGGCTGGAGATAAAGATCTGGGAGTATTTCACATGTGTGTGTTAATCACTCAGTCGTGTCTGACTCTTTGTGACCTTATGATCTGTCCATGGAATTCTCTAGGCAAGAATACGGGGGTGGGTTGCCATTTCCTTCTCCAGGGGATCTTCCAGACCCAGGGACTGAACCAGAGTCTCTTGCACTGCAGGCAGATTTTTACCATCTGAGCTACCAGGGATTAGTTGTTTGTTTGTTTGTTTTTCCACATGTAGATGATATTTAAAACCATGGGACTAGATGAGATGGTCAAGGGAGTGAACATAGGTTCAGAAGAAGAAAAGGTCTGGGGACTTTTTCTTGGGAGTCTCCATTGTTAAGAGGATGGGGTAGCAGGCAAACAGTTGGCAAAGGATTCAAGAAGCAGCAGCTGGTGAGGAAGGAAGAAAACCATGAGCGTGCAGTCCTGGATGTCAAGAGAAGAAAAGTGTTTCAAGGAGAAGGGAGTGGCAAAGTGCCTCAAAGATGGCAACAGTCAGGTAATAGGAAGTCTGAGAATGAACACCTGGGTTGAGCAGCATGGAGGCCACTGGTGAAGCTGACAGGAGCAGTTTCAGTGGAGTAAACCGGGGACAAAAGCTTGACTGACATAGGCTGAGAGAAAATGAGAGGCACGAAATTGGAAGAGCAAGTATAATAATGTTTACCAAGTTTTGATGTAAAGGGAAATAGAAATGGACGGTAGCCTGAGCTGGAAGTGGGGTCAAGAAAAGAGGATGTTTTTATTGTATATATTTTTAACTGAGAAAAACAACGGGACTTCCCTGATGGTACAGTTGGTAGGAATGCGCCTGCCAATGCAGGGGACACGGGTTCAATTCCGGGTCCAGGAAGATTCCACACACCTTGGAGCGACTAAGCCTGTGTGCCACAGCTACTGAGCCCAAGCACCCTAGAGCCTGTGCTCCACAACAAGAGAAGGCACTGTAATGAGAAGTCCACACTGCATATCTCAAGAGTAGCCTGTGCTCCCAGCAACCACACAAAGCCCACACAGCAACCAAGACAGAGAATGACCTAAATAAACAAATAAATTTAAAAGAAGAAAGAAAAATAAGGGCATATTAGTATGAGGATGGGAATGATCCAGAAGAGAAGGGTGAACTGCTGGAGTGACGACCTTGAGCAGATGAGTCAAAGTCAATTAAGCACAATCATTAGTTAAGGTGAGAAGGCACAGTATATAGCAGTGTTGTTGCTCACAAATGAGAGCTGTGATGGGAGCATATGAAAGTTCTCTCACAATTACTTCTGTGTTCTCAGTGAGCAAGGAAGCAAAGTCATGGGGAGGAGGGGGAAGAAGTAGTGGGGTTGTGTAAAGTACATTACTTCCCCGGTATGTGCATCTGCCAGGGAAGATGATGCTGTCTGAACGAGTCTGGATGAGCTACTGAGCGTGGCGTGAACTAAACAGATAGTCAGGCTGTTCCTCTGTCTCCCAGCTACACATGGGCAGTGCTTCCGAGTAGACACAATGGCACCTGTCTGCCTGGTGCCACTGAAGGCCTTCAGGAAGCACCCACTGGCTTGTCAGCGGGCTTCACAATGGCTCTGGGAGAAATTCATTTCTTTGTGCCTGTAAGACTGTGTGGTATTAAATATTAACATACAGAGTACCCCAAGGAGCAGTCACACCTTAAGTTACTACCAGCTAATGGTACAACAGGGGTTAATTATCAGATAGCTTTCTAACTGTGAAAGTCAACTGAGAACAAAGCCAGGCAGAGATGGGATATAGACTTCTGGCTCAAATCATGTGGCAGAGGGAGGAAAAGAATTTCTAGTCAAGTTTTCCAGAAATGAAATCAATTTAAGATGAGGAAGAAGGAGTACAAACATAACAGGATGAACCTAAGAGATGCTGTCAAACCTCTCCATCTTCACATTTGTGTAAGCCTGGCACCATCCCTCGGTATTAACAGATCGGCTATTATTCAATACTTTGGTTGCACCCAGCTTTTCTCACTTAAAAAAATAAAAAACCCTATAGTGACCTCCACGGATCCACTGTATGTTTGCTTTGAAGTGTCTAGCAAACAGCATTTTACCATCTCTAAGTATTCAGCCCAGATGGAAAGAAGAAAGCAGTGATATACTGGAAGTGTACCCTGGAAGTGCAATATCACAGTGCATTTAAATTTAATCTCTATTAAAAACTAGGCTCAATTTAATCTCAGCCTAATTGTTTCCAGCCCTAAATTCCTTTGATTCATTTATTGTTGGTAACAGAGCAGTAAGATAAGGAACCAGCTGCTTTCTTGTGTTAAAAATGCTTTGTGCAAGGCACTCAGAGTCGGTGCTCTGGAACAACCCAGAGGGATAGGGTGAGGAGGGAGGTAGGAGGCGGTTCAGGATGGGGGGGACACACGTATATCTTTGGTCGATTCATGTTGATGTATGGCAGAAACCATCACAATATTGTAAAGTAATTATCCTCCAATTAAATAAATTAATTTTAAAAATTCACAATTTAAAAAACTCCAAAAAAGAAAAATGCTTTGTGGCTTTGTATACAAAATATGTATATGCAAAAATAAATGGAGCACCTTGTTCACAAAGAATAAAGAATTTCAAGACTAAGACAGTAGAGCATTTATGCCAAGTGTGGTGTGCTCATAGCCTGGGGCTGTCTGTGACTGTGCAGGACGCAGGCCCATGAAGCTGGCACAGGCCAAGAACGGTCCCTCTGACTTGAAGGAAATGGGGTGATCACTTTGTGACTTTTCTGTGCTAAATTTCGTGGTCAGGAAGAACTGAGAAGTAGCCTGAAGGGGAAAAGGTGGGTCTCTGGCTTAAAATGCACCCATAAACACTCTCACCCCAGTCACCAAGACCAGTTCCCAGAGGCTGCAGGCCCCAGTTACACAGCTTAGGTCACTTCGATGTTTGGAAGCTTCCCACCCTCTCGGGGCAGGATGTGGGGCAGAGCTAGACTTTCTAAGCTGATCTGACCTTTGTGCAAATATGAAAAGGGACCAGTGGGATTTTCCCTGGCTCTGTACCCTCAGGAACTCACAATGCTGACATGTATCTACCATAAAGAATAGTATGATGCGCTCAGCATTCAGAGGGGGAAGAATTTTCTCTTTCCTTCAACAGAGGAACAGAAGGAAATTCGTTTGCTCTCTGCTCATCTGAGTAAGCTTCAGATGTCATACTGTTACACTGCGTAGAACCAGAAGAACAGAATTGATTTGACAAAGCAGTTACAAGGTGAAATCCCTCAACTAAGCTGGCAAGAGCCATATAAAAAACAGACTACTTAGACACTGTATTAAATATAAGAGCCATTCCATACAACACTATGTACTTGAGTCCCCTGGTTTGACCAAAGGCTAAATATGTGTGCCATTGGATTGCACTTTCAAACTAGGTTCCATGTTCCATTATGTTGCCTATGGTAATCGAAGAAATAAATCTTCAGAAATGGTGTTCCCAAATTAACATTATTTTTAGTGAAAGACAGTTTTTACACAAATTTGAGAAGTCAATGGACCTAATTCCATGATTTTTCTTCAACCTATCAAAAGTTAATATAAATATCAATAAAATGCAAATATCAACAACATATGGACCTATTATAGTAAAATACAGGTTTAATTTGATTTAACTATGTTTCAAGTTCAAAAGTCTTACAGGAATGAAAAGATGTAGCAAGAATGAAATAGTAGTTACTTCAGCACTTGGTCACCGCACTATGAGTATTTCCATCATTTTAATGCTGGATTGTACATTTGCATATGATATCAGCATGGTTTCAACATAATGAAGTTTTATTATTATGCTAAATTTGACTAGCTTTAAAACCTGCTAGCTATTAAAGATTGACAGGGAACTTTTTTTGCCCCTCAGAACAGATCATTTGTGTTCTGAACTATAATTTTTCCCTGTACTCCCTTTCAATTCAAGCCTTGGTGATCTTAATAAACATAATTTTATTTATAGGATTCCAAAAATATTTATTTCTACATAATTTTATAGTAGAACTTTTACCTTCACTTGACTTAACACCAGATATTTTAGGTCATCGAACTTGAGATTGCCTCTCTTATAAATTTATCTCCCAAATTATTTAATTACAAAATAATATCTTACCTCTACTTAATGCTTTATAGTTCACAACACATGCATGTACACAAGGTCTCATTTGCTTGTTCCTTTGAAGAATTCCACTTTATGATAAAGATTAGAAAGGTTGCAATCAAACTCATAAGTTATTGCACAGCAAAGGAAACCAGAAACAAAATGAAGAGAGAACTTAGAGAATATTTTCAAATGATGTGACGAGCAAGGGTTTAATTTCCAAAATATACAAACAGCTCACACAACTCAGTAACAAAAAAAAAATAAACCCAATCCAGAAAGATGGGCAGAAATAGACATTTTTCCAAAGAAGACATACAGATGGCCAATAACCACATACAAAGATACTCAGCATTCTTAATTGTTAGAGAAATGCAAATCAAAATTACAATGAGATGTCACCTCACACTCATCAGAATCACCATCATCAAAAAATCTACAAATAATAAATGCTAGAGAGAATGTGAAGAAAAGGGAGCCCTCCTCCACTGTTGGTGGGTACGTAAATTGGTATAGCCACTATGGAGAACAGTATGGAGGTTCCTTAAAAAACTGAAAACAGCGCTACCATATGACCCTGCAATCCCACTCCTGGGCACACATCTGGAGAAAACTCCAATTTGAAAAAATACATGCAACCCGATGCTCACAGCAGCACTATTCACGATAGCCAATTCATGGAAGCTTACCTAAATGTCCATCAACAGGTGGATAAAGAAAATGTGGAATATACATATATACAATGGAATATTACTCATAAAGAATGATTAATGCAATCTGTAGCAACATGATGGATTTAGAGATTATCATACTAAGTGGAGTAAGTTAGAAAGACAGACAGTTACTATCTGATATTACTTATATGTAGAATCTAAAATATGATACCAATGAACCTATCTTTTGAAACAGAAACAGACTCACAAACATAGAAAACCACCTTATAGTTACCAAAGGGGAAGGGGGATGGGGGAGGGATAAATTGGGAGCCTAAGATTAGCAGATACAAACTATTATATATTAAGTAAATAAACAACAAGGTCCTACTGTACAGCACAGGGAACTATATTCAATATTCTATAATAAACCATAATGGAGAAGAGTTTTAAAAGCAGGCTAAAAAAAGATTAGAGAGGCTGAATCACAGTGAATGGTGACACTCAACTCAAGCCAGTTCCTCCAAATCAGTGTCCTTGTGTTTTCCATGCTACACTGGCCACAGTGCTACTAAGTGACCTGAGAGAAGTAAAATGCCCCCAGTTGGAACTGAAAGAAAACTTAAAGCCAAAACGCTAGTTACACATCTGCTGAATTATTTAGTGACAGTATGGGGAACATCAGCCAAATGTGAACCTTCTTCTAAATCATCAGCGACTACCTTGAGCTCAAATGTGGTTTGCGAGCAAAAAAAGTGCAATTAAACGTAACTTTAATGTTAAAATGGCTATAACTTTATATAATAAGAAAACATGGCCAAGCTTCTTTGATGCTGTTTAAATAAATTCTTTAAACTCTGAATCCGTCCAGTTTCATTTCATGAAATTTTACTGAGAAGGGTTTCTTATCTCAGGCCATCTCCCCTACTTATATTCCAGGTAAACTAATTCAGTGTTCCTTGCGGTGCTATTTCTCTCTCTTTCCTAAGATGGGATAAAATCTCATGTACAATGAAACTCTGTAAACGGAAGTTTTTTCAAACGGTAGCTAGCAAGGTCCCCAAGTCAGAGAGGATATTTTTTGATGTGAAGTAAGTTGGGGTTTCTGAAGATCACGGAATATATCTGAAGTGGGAAATAACTCAGTTCATCTGAGATAAAAGTTTAGCTGATATACAAGCATAATGTCTATTTTTCTGAGAAAAGGAATTCTGTTTTTATACTCCCCTGCTAGTCTACATCTTGCTTACCATTTGGGAACCAGTGCCTGGCACATGGCAGCTGCTTTGTAAATATTTGCTGAGTACAAGGAAAGTAATTGCATCTGTTCTTGAATCCATATCTGAATTTTGACAGTGAATCCCCCTTTTAATTTGACTTGATGCAGTGCTATCAATGATTTTGTTATGAAACAAAATGTAAGATTTGCAATAACGTCATTTTTTCTGTATGTCATTTTCTCTGTATGAGACAGAACTGGTATTCCTCTAAATGACTTTCAAAGTCACATTTTTCTTCCCAATATCGTTGAAGAGAGTTGAATAGCACTTGTTCAGGATGCAGTTATTGGTTTTCAGGCTCCAAGATCATTCTTTGGACTGAAAAACTGCACGCAGATTTAGCTTAGAGACTTCTGTGCCGGTAGCATGCAATAGATTACTGTGCTCCCTATAAGGAATTCCATTTAAAATAATAAATAATATAACCGGTCTCCCCCACTACTACTACTATATTTTTCTCAAAAATGTGTAACTGTGACCTCACCTAAAGCCAATCTCCATACTCTAACTATAATTATATTTTTCTGTGAAAAGTTACCCTGGTCTAGTGCTTAGTATATAGCAAGTGCTCATTATTGTTATTTTTTTTGGAAAAAAATGAATAAAATATATAGCAAGTGTAAACTGAAGAGACATTGATCAGACATGTGGAAAACACACCTTTCCTTCAACTTGTCAATTGATTTCATCCTGCTCTCACCTCCTCTTCCCAGTGATGGCAAAATATACTTGACCCTACCAAAATATACTTAAAACCCTTGGCCACAAGGAGATCAAACCAGTCAATCTTAAGGGAGATCAACCCTGAATATTCACTGGAAGAACTGATGCTGAAGCTGAAGAACCTGGGCAAATTCCGGTGGATGGTGAGGGACAGGGAGGCCTGGCATGCTATAATCCATGGGGTTGCAAAGAGTCAGACACAACTGGGCAACTGAACAACAACAACCACTTAAAAAGTAACTTCTTCCCATCTTAAATAACCATTTAAAATGAACTCATAGTCTTTCTGAGTTTCTCTTCTTGCTCCAGGAGGTGCAGGGGCAAATTTATAAGATATCAGGGCACAGCAGGAGGGCTGCTTCATTCTCTTCGTGTCCTATGAGTCCTCCTTGGATTGATGGCAATGCTGCTTGGCAACTTGGCCTCTGGGATGGGGGCCCCCAGTGTCCTCCAGTTGCCTTTGACATTGAGCTCTCTGTGCTCCCCCACTACTACTACTTTCTGACCCCAGGCATGTGCCACCATTCAGACCATTTAATGTTTCTAAAGGAATGAGCATCTCAGGGTTAACATCACTTTTTCTCACCTTCCAAACCTATCTTTTCTACCTTCCAAACCTAACTTTTCCACCTAATAAAATATTTTATTATGTTTTATATATGCATATATGTTCCCGTTTCAGCATAAATCAACTAGATGGTAAGTGGGCAGGGGGTAGGAAGATAGTGATGGGGAGAGTGAGGGTGGGCAGGGAGAGAAGGGTCGCTATTATAGTGGAGAGGTCATCATAGTTTGAATAAAGTCATTTTCAATCTAGTAGAATATTAAGTGTTATTTTATTAATATTTCATTAGAAAGATAGCAGGATTATTTATTTTGCTATATCCACCATTCATAGCAATTTAGGTTGTAAAATACCATTTTAAAAATATTCAGTAGTTCTTCTATTGGAAGATAATACTTGAAAGCAAATGAAAGTATTCTATCAGCTAACATAAGTACCATGGAGACATGAAAGATAAATTAGACACACCTTTACCCACCAGAAACTTACAAAATGGAAGGAAAAACAAGGCTTGTACATAAACATATAAAATGGAGCAAGTAATAAAAGCCACAATAGAGGTACAAACTGTTCTGGGGAACCCACTTCTGTAATATCACTTTAAAACACATGGTAACACATGCTAACATGTTAAGCCATTAATAATTTCAGTACTAAATGCCAAGGTATTTTAATGACTTCATCATATGGCATCTTATAACGGTCATTAATACTAACATTTTCTACTAGATATTTTCCTACTCAACATCAATTATCTAGGTATTAGAAATGTTATTTATTCATTAAACAGTCATATGATATCATCTATAAGATTTCCTGACTCATGTTAGAATGTTCTGCTGCTCCCAGGTGCCATTTTCTGAGCTTATATTCATTACACTTCTCTTTAGATAATTTACAGTGGTATAGTTGATATAAAAACGATTAAGAAATCCCTAAGTTGTAGCATGCAGTAAAACTGCATAGGAATAGTTTTGTATATGGCATATAAACCAAAATGATGTTCTGTTGGGAAATGTGCTAACCAAGGAGTTCCATTCCTCCCCTACTCTAAAGAGACTCAATGCCTGCAAAATCTATCTTTTCAAATCATGACCTTTTTTTTTTCTATGTAAGTGTGTGAGGTTCTCTGTAGTTTTCAAGCCAAACATCACTGTCATCATTTTCTGCAGTCCTAAGTTTTACCAAATATGCTTGTTCTTGGACTAAAAAAAATTATATCATTTTTTATGACAAATGATAAAGCTGCTGGTATGTGGCTCATAAATATTTTATTAGGTTTTATATATGCATCAGCTAGTGAGGTGTCTTATTTTCATGAATTTATTACAACAATTTAAGTAGTCATAATAATAAAAATTTGCATTTAAATACTTCTTTTCTCTTGGGAACTCTGAGTGCTTTTGCACATCAATTAACGCCAGATGACAGCATCATTATTCTCAACTTTATTTTATTATTCCATCTTTATAATATGTTGCTTTGGGTTTTTGTTTCTAGCCAATGTCAATTACTGGGCTGGCTGTTATCAGGCCTCCAAAACCAGGCTTTTTTGAGGATTAATTACATAACAGAATGATAGTGCTCAGTAGAAATTCTATGACTAAAAGCTTCGCTTTCACTAGATACAGATCAAAAGTCATTCCCTGGCTTTACTTTCAATCAAAATCTTATCTATACATTCAAATTACACATTAAGAATTGCTATAAGCTGTTTTTCTATCATTAACAACTTTTCCTTTCTAATCACCAAATTAATTATTCATATAAAAAGTTACTTATACACTAAAAACAGTAGTTTTAGAAGTATCATCCTCGGGGTTGTAGCATTTCTCTTCTCTAGAAGTAAAGGTAATTACCATGGGATTCATAGACAGGCTTCAAAGGGTCTATCATTTTCTAGAAATTCCCCAAAGGGAAAGAACAAAACACAAGAGAGGTCTTGGCAGTGGCTGTTTGCCAGATTTTTGAAACTGCACTTGTGGGAGATCTGTCTGGGAGGAATCCATTTCTGTTTTAAGGATCCAACACAGGCCAGGCCTTGAGGCTTCTTTGGGATTTGACTGTGATTTTGATATTTCTCTGATTCTCTCTTCACACTTAAAAAAAAAAATCACTATTCTGTTATGCTTAGTTACTTATAATAAATTCTTCTTTTGGAAGTAACTTTCTGAGAGATTAGGAAATCCTATTAAACGCTTCATCTATGGCCTTTGTTATTTTAATATTTAAAACAAATAATTCACAAATGCAACTCTGCTGTTTTAGAAGGAAAGTTATGTAAGGAAAAACAGACAGAGGGAGTATCAAGGGTTCTAGTTTCTGCCTAGAGTCGCTGTGTGCACATTTCTGTCAATGCCCACACAGTGAACTACTGTAACTTAGTTCTCTAAGTGCCTAGTTACTAGAATCTGTTCTAGTACATATTTTATGAATTTGCTTCTGAAGCCAATATCTCATTTCTGGCTATTCTGAGGAAATCCCAAACCACCAGATATTTTAGCATGAGTCAAAGTCTTGCAATTTTGTTTGAAATCTCTAGGTCTTGTATATGCTATGTTTCAGTTATTAAAGCAGGCCAATGACACTGAAGACGAAACTACATCTGCATTTTATATGTTCACAGAGTATTTCAACCATCTCATCAAGGAATTTTGATGATGAGAATGCTAATCATTCTTATTGACTGTGTGCCATGTGCAGGGCACTGTAAGTGGGGTAAAAAGGTGTACCATTAAGCTATCAAAAGATGGATGCCACACTCATTTTCTCGTATTTTCAGCCACGCCGCATGACAGGCATGTGGATCTTAGTTCCCCAGCCAGGGACTGAACCTAAGCCCCTGGTGTGAAAAGTGCAGAGTCTTAAACACTGGACCCCCAGGGAAGGGAGGCATTTTAAAAAACTTTAATTCTAAAGATTAGAATTTCCAAATATTCTGTCAACTAAGAATTACCTTTGAAGTTTTACAAACAAGCAATTTAGCTCAGAAAAATTTAATAAATGATCTGAATTTACTCAGTTTACTAAATGTAAAACCATGATTCAAATTCAGCTGCTAATTCCAAATACCATACTCTTATAATTCACTGTTCTCTTAAAGTACTGGGTCACTTTTTTGAGTTTCAGTTAGGTTTTGTTTCTTTTAAGGGTTGAACCCTTCGGGTAAAAGCTCATTGTTCAATGAACAAAGTATAATTCAACTTTTTAGGGAACTCCTCCCAGAATGGAGTATTAGCAATATTTAGCCACTGTTTTAGACTGTGGGCCTTTGGGTTGCAACAGTGATATGGAAGATTATACCCTTTTGCTTTGTTATTTCCTGTTTTTTATTTAGCCAAGATATAAAACATTTGTTCAGTGTATAACCTGAAAAAAATTAACCAACTGAGTCAATGTAAAAAGCAGAAAACACACCTGGCTAAAATCCAAAATCATTATTGCAAAATTCAGACTTAAATTGAAGAAAGTAGAGAAAACCACTAGGCCATTCAGGTATGACCTAAATCAAATCCCTTACAATTATACAGTGAAAGTGACAAATAAGACTCAAGGGATTAGATCTGATAGACAGAGAACTATGGAAGGAGGTTCATAACATTGTACAGGAGGCATTGAACAAAACCATCCCAAGAAAAAGATATGCAAAAAGGCAAAATGGTTGTCTGAGGAGGCCTTACAAATTGCTGAAAAAAGAAGAGAAGCAAAAGGCAAAGTAGAAAAGGAAAGATATACCCATTTGAATGCAGAGTTCCAAAGAATAGCAAGGAGAGATAAGAAAGTTTTCCTCAGTGATCAGTGCAAAGAAAATAGAGGAAAACCATAGAATGGGAAAGACTAGAGATCTCTTCAAGAAAATTAGAGATATCAAGGGAACATTTCATGCAAAGATAGGCACAATAAAGCACAGAAGTAGAAGAGGTGAAGAAGAGGTGGCAAGAATACACAGAAGAACTATACAAAAAAGATCTTAATGACCCAGATAAACATGATGGTGTGATCACTCACCTAGAGGCAGACATCCTGGAGTGTGAAGTCAAGTAGGCCTTAGGAAGCATCACTACCAACAAAGCTGGTGGAAGTGATGGAATTCCAGCTGAGTTATTTCAAATGCTAAAAGATGATGCTGTTAAAGTACTGCACTTAATATGCCAACAAATTTGGAAAACTCAGCATTGGTCAGAGGACTGGAAAAGGTCAGTTTTCATTCCAATACAAAAGAAGGGTAATGCCAAAGAATGTTCAAACTATTGTACAATTGCACTCATTTCACATGCTAAGCAAGGTCATGCTCAAAATCCTCCAAGCTAGGCTTCAACAGTACATGAACCAAGAACTTCTGGCTGTACAAGTTGGATTTAGAAAAGGCAGAGGAACCAGAGATCAAATTGCCAAGATCAGCTGGATCATAGAAAAAGCAAGAGAGTTCCAGAAAAACATCTAATTCTGCTTCACTGACTATGCTAAAGCCTTTGACTGCGTCGATCACAACAAACTGTGGAAAATTCTGAAAGAGATTGAAATACCAGACCACCTTGCCTACCTACTGAGAAACCTGTATGCAGGTCAAGAAGCAATAGTTAGAACCGAACATGGAACAACAGACTGGTTCCAAATTGGGAAAGGAGTCCATCAAGGCTGTATACTGTCACCCTGCTTATTTAACTTATATGTAGAGCAAGCACATCATGAGAAATGCTAGGCTGGATGAAGCACAAGCTGGAATCAAGACTGCCGGGAGAAATATCAATAACCTCAGATATGCAGGTGGCACCACTCTAATCACAGAAAGCAAAGAGGATCTAAAGAGCCTCTTGATGAAGGTGAAAGAGGAGAGTGAAAAAGCTGGCTTAAAACTCAACATTAAAAAAACTAAGGGCCATGGCATATGGTCCCATCACTTCATGGCATACAGATGGGGAAACAATGGAAACAATGACAGACTTTATTTTCTTGGGCTCCAAAATCACTGCAGATGGTGACTGCAGCCATGAAATTAAAAGACGCTTGGTCCTTGGAAGAAAGGCTATGACAAACCTAGACAGCATATTAAAAGCAGAGACACGACTTGGCTGACACCGGTCCATGTAGTCAAAGCTACGGTTTTTCCAGCAGTCCTGTATGGATGTGAGATTTGGGCCATAAGAAGGCTGAGTGCTGAAGAACTGATGCTTTTGAATTGTGGTGTGGAGAAGACTCTTGAGAGTCCCTTGAACTGCAAGGAGATCCAACCAGTCAATCATAAAGGAAAGCAGCCCTGAATATTTACAGGAAGGACTACTGCTGAAGCTGAAGCTCCAATACTTTGGCCAGCTCATGAGAAGAGCCTACTCAATGGAAAAGACCCTGATGCTTGGAAAAACAGCATGCAGGAGATGGGGACAACAGCGGATGAGATGGTTGGATGGCATCACCAATTCAATGGACATGAGTTTGAGCAAACTCTGGGAGACAGAGCAGGACAGGGAAGCCTGGCGTGCTGCAGTCCATGAGGTCACAAAGAGTCAGGACCGAGGGACTGAACAACAGCAATGCAAGATGTTAACAGCAGGGGAAACTGAGCAAAGGAGAAAGGGGTATATAAGAGCTTTCTGCACTATCGGCTTAATCGTCTGTGAACCTAAAACTGCTCTAACAAAACCAAGTCTATTATCGTTTTAAAAAGGAAAATAAATTTAAAAAACAGTTAGTGAGGTTGGTTTTCAAACTGGTCAATGGAAGAGTTAATGTAATATTTAATGAGCTTAAGTACAGAAAGAATCTAATCAAAGGGAACCATCCTACAGTGCTGGTGGGAATGTAAATTGGTGCAGCCATTACAGAAAAAGCAATATAGAGGTTCCTCAAGAGGCTTAGGAGGAGACAGTGGCGGCCCACGCCAGTGTTCTCGCCCAGAGAATCCCAGGGACGGGGGAGCCTGGGGGGCTGCGGTCCATGGGGCCGCGAAGGGTCGGACACGACTGAGTGTCTTCACTTTCACTTTTCACTTTCACGCGTTGGAGAAGGAAATGGCAACCCACTCCAGTGTTCTTGCCTGGAGAATCCCAGGGACGGGGGAGCCTGGTGGGCTGCCGTCTACGGGGTCGCAAAGAGTCAGACACGACTGAAGCGACTTAGCAGCAGCAGCAGCAGCCACAGCAAGAAGCTAAAAATAGAGTTGCCATATGATCCAGAAATCCCACACCTGGGCATATATCTGGACAAAAGTAATTCAAAGAGGTCCATGCATCCCTATGTTCACAGCAGCACTATTTACAATAGCTAAAACCCAGAAAAAAACTAAATGTCCACTGACAGATGAATACATAAAGAAGATGTGCCATAGATCGCACAATGGAATACTGGTAGGCCATAAAAGGAGTGGAATTATGCCATTCGCAGCAACATGGATGGACCTAGAGATTATCATACTAAATGAAGTCAGAAAGAGAAAGACAAATACTACATCGTATCACTTATATGTATAACCTACAATATGACACAAATAAACTTACCTATCAAATAGAAACAGATTTGTAGACAGTGGCTGCAGGGGAGGAGCAGGAGGAATGGATTGGGAATTTGGGATTAGCAGATGCAAACTATTACATATAGAATGGATAAACCAAAAGGCCTTACTGTATAACCTAGGGAGCTATATTCAACAACCTGTAATAAACCATAATGGAAAAAATATGAAAAAGAGTGTGTGTGTGTGTGTGTGTGTGTGTAAAACTGAATCACTTTGCTGTGCACCAGAAACTAACACACTGTAAATCAACTATACTTCAATAAAATAAAAACTTTATTAAATTACTTTACTAAAAAAGAAAGACTTTAACCAAATTACTGTTTAATTGCTGATCAGAACTGTCTACCATGAGACCATACCAGAAGCTATGACCCTCATGCAGTTAGGAGTAACATTTGAAAGAAAGTCTACACCAATGTAACCAAGGGCAGATAGAGGTAAGGAAGGTAATGCTACATAATTTTAAAACCAGTGACTTCCTCAGGTCTTGATTTATTTTCATGAAACTTATTCTATCTGAACTTTTAAACTTCATCAAGGTTTTGTTCAAATGATAAAAGCAGATTATGATGCCCATAGAGAAATAAAGGTAGAAATAATTATTTATATCAATCCAACCTGTACTAGCCAGAGCTTTTGCAGAGGAGACAGGTTTCCCTACATTTTGCTACTTATGCCTCATATCCTTTCATTCTACATTTCTGTGCAAGCTACCCTTCTGCATCATATTTGTTTTCACACAGTGCTCAGAATCCTTCAATCTGACCTTTCCATGACCAGCAGAAGGAGACCAGGGAGACTAGAGCACTCCCAAACCTGAGTTTTCATGTCTAGAATTCTATTTCTAATTTTATAGAGCTGGTATTCATATA
Source organism: Oryx dammah (assembly GCF_014754425.2). Taxonomy (NCBI): domain Eukaryota; kingdom Metazoa; phylum Chordata; class Mammalia; order Artiodactyla; family Bovidae; genus Oryx; species Oryx dammah. Next base: position 32,344,071 of record NW_024070188.1, read on the forward strand.
TCAACAAAAAGAAATTTAAAAATAAAATTATGCTTTGAATCCTTAGACAGGGTATAGTGAGGGAGATGAGTTAAATTCAGTCTAACTGTTCTGTGGAACACAGACTCCAAGAAAACAGGCTCTATCAAGACTCAAGTTTGATGATATCAAATGCAGTACTCTTTTCATAAAAGTATGCAATCTTGACATGATTGCCTCGCAGACATCTTATCTTTTTATGTAAGGAGTGAGAATGTCTTGTAACAGCTGACTCCATAACTACACCTCTGGAGTCTGCCATTCCAGTATGCAAAAGCCAGAACCTGGGCTCTATTTTAGTAAGTATGTGTTTAAATTTTAACATAATAATCATAGAAAATTTAACAGAAGCAGCAGCAGGAGGAGGGGCAGGAGAGGCTGGAGGATGAATGAAGATGAAAACGAAAGGAAGGAGAGAGAGGGAGAGAGAAGAGGAGGAAAAAAAGAAAACTCATCTACAACCTCAGTACCCTGAGGTAAGAAATATAAGTACTTTAACATCCTGGGTGATTTGTAATGTTCTTCACACTCTTGTAACTTGCCTTTTTCTATTTAACATCTTTTTATGGGAGGCAGTGTAGGCAGTGACAGAAGTTGGCAGGAACTGCATAGGTAGTGGACAGGAGCATAAACTCCAGAATTAGCCTGCCTGGTTCACATCATGGCCCAGCTCCTCATTAGCTGTGTGACCCTGAGCAGCCTACTCGACCTCTCTGTTACCTCAGTTTCCCATCCACAAAATGAAGATAATAATAGTAACTACTTCATAGAGTCCATCATGAGGATTCAGTGGCTTTACATAGCTACTTACATCCACTTATAAAAGTGCCTGGCACAAAGTACACTCTATATCGAGGGGAAGTAAACTTTTTCAGCAAAGAACCAGATAGTAAAAACTGTAGGCTCTGCAAGATCGTATAGTTTCTATCACAACTCTTCAATATAGCCCAAAAGCAGTCATGAATTAATGAGCTGACTGGGTTCCAATTAAACTTTATGAAGACTGTGCTTGAATTTCATATAATTTTCACATCATGAAATCTTCTTTAGATGATGTCAACCATTAAAAAATGTAAAAACTATTTTAGATGGGTAGTTGGCTGGGTATCTGGGCCAAAGTTTACCGACCCCTGTTCTGTATAATTTGCAGATATTATTATGTCTCTAATATCTTTCTATGAATTATTTTTAATAGCTGCATAGAACAATTATAGCTAATTGTTAGGATGACCTAAAATTTACTTAGTCCCCTATGACTAGAATTTAGGTTATTTCCAGTGTTCATTACTATAAGCCATTCTCCAATGATTATCCATGCAAAACTTTTGTGTGCATTTACGATTAAACCTACATCTTAAACTGCATGTAGCGGTAGCTACCAAAATCGCTAGCAGTGCATCTACAAAGAAGCAGACTCTGAAGAAGTAGCCCTGAAAATAAATTTTGGATAGATACAGCAAATTTCAAACATATTAGAGAAGGAGGTCTATAAGTAGAATATGTAGCCATACACACAGAACTTGCTCTGTATTACATACTAAGCCTTTTATGCATATTAAATCAGTTGGTCTTCCAAACAGTCCTGAGACAGGTGCAATCATCATCATCATCATCCCCTAGGTATAAAAGAGGAAACTGAGGCACAGAAAAGCTAAGTAACTTCCCCAAGGCCATACAGCTGGCTGGTGGTAGAGGCAGGATTCAAACCTGGTCTTTGCGGCACTCTGAGCCATGTTCTTGAAGAAGATGCGGCACTGCTTCTCCACTAGAGACAGCTGGCAAGGGTCCACACCCAAGTAGTCACTTTAAAATGTACCCGTGGTCTTTGGAGCATGTTTGGCACACATGAAAGACCTCACACTTTAATAATCGGCACAAACTCTGTCAGTCAATGGAACACTTGGGGTGGAAACTGTGAATGCCCAGCTAATATTCCCCTTTTGTCCTCCAACTCCTCCCCTGTACCTATTTTTCATTAATATGCCTAGCATTTCTTACCCCAAACAGTTGTCCTCTATAAACAGTAAAGACTGATTGGGGCATACTTTCATTACCTGGCTTTTCAAATTAGGGGTCCCGAATCTGCCAAATTCAGGCGGCAAATTCGGGTGGAGCTTCGCCTACAGTGGAGGCCAGGCGTTGCCACGGAAATGTAAATTTCAGATCAGTACCTTCTTTCGATGGAAACAAAACAGTGGCTGGTGTCGAAATCTCCCGCGTGGCCCCCCAAGCAGCAGCAGGGCCGGCTCCCTCGAGGGCGCCATCCCGCGTCCGCGACGGTGGGGACCAAACCCCCAGCTCCGCCTCCAGGCTCAGACTCCAGAGTTGTGCGCTCTCCAGGTCCTTCCGCCTTGTGCTCAGATGCGAGCGACTATCCCAGAAAGGAGTTATGCGACTTTGTGGGGAAATGATTCTAGTTTTCATTTCTTCTCCTGATTCTTCTCCCTCCTGGGACCCGACCGCTTCGAGTTATCCCCATGAGGATGAACAACCTACGCCGCTGGCCCCAAGATGTTGCCCGCCCCTCACTCGTGCCCAAACAAGGGCAGAACCCAGAAAGAGAGAGGAAACCAGAAAAGAAAAAGCGGGTGTTTCAAACAGACCACACTTGTGCCGACGCGGCAGCGGAGTTGCAAGAGCCGAGAAGGGAATCCTGGCCGAGGCCGGGGACTCCGCCCGCCGGGGGGCGCAGGGACGCCGGGCGCGTGCGCGGTGCGGCCCCAACCCCAGCCGCAGCTGCCGCGATGCCTATTTTAGTCAAAGCCGCTGCCGGCGCCGGACCCGGCACCCAAGGAGCAGCATCTCAGCCCGGGATCGGCTGAGGTTTTCGCGTCGCGCGCCCGTCGGGTGGCCAAGTCTGTGTCCCCCTCGGCCGCCGCTGCTGCCCCAAACTTTGGCCAGCGCCGCCCGGGCTCCGCGCCAGGGACGAGCCAGGTAAGGAGCGAGAGGAACAGCTGCCTCGGGCTCCCCCAGGGCGCCGGGTTATTTGCAGGCTCGCGCTCTCTAGGCTAAATCGGGAAGTGAAAGTTAGATCCCTGCACCGCTGGGAGCAACTTTGTCCTCACGGGCGGTGGCTGCGGGATCTCCGTGCCCCGGACCACTGGGAACCCCGCCCTCTCCTCTCTGGCCGCGCCCTCGTGGGGTTCCCTGTCCTTGGAAGCCGCCCTTCACCCGGGGTCTGGACAGCACGCTCACAAACCTGCCACTCGAGTCTGGCAATGCCAGCGTCCTCGGGTGCCCTGGCCCCATCGGGTGCCCGGTCCCGCGGTCTGCTGCCCGTAAGCCCTGGGTGAGCTCAGCCTCTCCACTCCCCGCCACGCTCCCTGGGCTCCCCACCCGCGAACCCAGTACCGCTCTTCCTCACCCCCTGTAGGGCCTCCGGGTCCCACGCGTAGGCAGCGCGCAGCCGGGCGCACCGTGTCGCCCGCCCTGGAGTGCCGCTGGGAATGCGAGGTGAGTCAGGGCGCTCACTGCACACCCCTTGGGCCCGAGAGCTTCGGACCAAGAAGAGTTGATATGGCCTTTCCTCTTTGAGGAGCGAGGTGAGCCGGGCGCCTGGGGAGTGCAGATGGATAGGGGACCGGTGATCCACCCGCGCCCTCTCTCCATCGTTTTCGGAGGCTTTGGGAAACCGATTGTCGGCCAGACAAGTCCCAGAAACTGCTGGCTTTTGAAGCAGGAGTAAGTGCGAAAAGACTTAGTAACATAACGCCCTTTACCATTCCGAAAATAAACAAAGGTTCAGTTAGGATTATGGAATGAATTGAGCCAGCCTAGGAGCACAACTTTTGCTCATTGTTGTAACCTTTTACATTTCTGCAGTTTGGCAAAAGATTAAGCTTAGTTTCACCATCTAGCTACTGATCCCTGCACACACCTATTTGAAAACCAACAGATCAACAGGACTTTACTAGAAGAGGGAATTTAAGAAATTAGACTCCAAGGAAACTAATACAAGAAAGAAAATTCCTCTTGATTTAGTCAGAATTAATGTGAATGCTTATCATTTTACCAGTCTAACCTCTCTCCGTTAGACCCGTGCATTCTCTGCTTAAGGATAATTCAGTGTAAGCCACATGAATCCATTAGGTAGTAGTCAAAAGAAATTGAAACCGGCAAGATCCTATCAATATTTGCTGACAGTAGATCACTGGCATTTCAAAATAGACATATAGATAAGTATACACAGGTAAATAGTAGACCTATAGATAAATAGTAGACATATAAATATACAAGTCAAATGAATCGTATGTTAATAACTATATAGTTATTAAGTTATTAACTATATATTTAATAAGGTGTGCTACATCAAAATATGTTATAGGATTAACTCACCTTTTAAAAATCCATGTTACTGTGTCCTTGGTTCTTGGGTTAGTAGATCATAGTTTTCCTGTCATTTTTCTTGACCATAAATTGATACTTTTATTTCCACTTAGAGAACTTTTAAAAGCCTGAAATTGAATTACAGTGGATTAATTGACAATACAGGTATAATCATGTGGATGTGAGAGAGAATGTGTATTAATTAACTGTGTAAATCTCTATTAGAGCCACAGGCTATTAAAACTTGAAAAGGTTTCGATGACCATCTAGTCCAGTTGTCTCAATTCCCAGGAAGAAACCCACCCAAAGAGCAGAAGTGACTTTCTCTTACTTAGGTTGGCTTTCCTGGAGCTTATAGTACAGAACCTGACTCTCAACCTTGGGAAGGCTTGGCACTCTTCTGCCGTTACTACTAGGCTTGGGGAGACTGAAAGGTAATTTCTAAAAGTGTTTGTCATTTTTGTGTACCTTATGTATGGCTTTCACCTCTGCCTCTGGCATTCTCTACAGAGACTAGGCTTGGATATACCTAGATGAATATGACATAGTCTGTCTTGTAGGGAACATAGGGTAATTTGAGGAACAAATGGGACAATGGAAATGAAAACACATTCTAAAATGCAGTAGAAATGGCAGTTAATTTTAGCTTATATGATACTAATGCATAGGCAGAGGACATTTAATATAATTCTCCCTCTTGAAAAAATTGTGAGATTAATTCTGATTTGGTTCTTGATTCCACCATCTTAATAAGCTTATATTTTTATTGATTCAAACATTTATTTTTTTTAATTTAAATTTATTTATTTTAATTGGAGGTTAATTACTTTACAATATTGTATTGGTTTTGCCATAGATCAACATGAATCTGGCACGGGTGTACACGTGTTCCCAATCCTGAACCCCCCTCCCACCTCCCTCCCTGTACCATCGCTCTGGGTCATCCCAGTGCACCAGCCCCAAGCATCCTGTATCCTGCATCGAACCTAGACTGGCGATTCGTTTCTTATACGATATTATACATGTTTCAGTGCCATTCTCTCAAATCATCCCTCCCTCTCCCTGGAAAGTAGAGGATTAAGAGGTATAAGCTATTGTAAATAAAATAAGCTACAAGTATATATTATACAACAACACAGAACTATAGCCAGTATTTTATAACTATAAATGGAGAATAACCTTTAAAAATTGTGAATCACTGTATCATACGCTTGTAACATATAATATTGTACATCAAGTATATGTCAATTAAAAAGTAGTTGAATTTTTATTATTTCTTTCCTTTTTTTCAGCAAATCAATATCTAAGTCAACTATTTCTTATATGTATGAACTGTTTTAGAACTATGAGACGAGATCTTTGACTTGTTTATTTACTGTTTGTAAATTTAGGCATGCATATTTTTCTATTATCTTAAGAGATGTGGAATTCTTTCACATTAATGTATTAATAACATCCTTGAAAAACGGCCAACCTGATACCAATTCATTCTGCCACCTGAAACCTTTACTTCAGTATGATGAAAGAAATGGAAACATATGGCTTATTGTGTGAACTTATTGGAAGGAAATTCATATTTTTAAATGAAATTTTTAATATGTTTTGGGTCTCCATTTGGAATTCTTTCCCTGAAACATAATAATTCACTTATTCTGTAAATCTACATAGTTTTTGTCAGGGACCAATTTGTATAATTAATAATAGTATTTTTAAAGTACCAGAGAAGACTGATCGTAGTGGCATTTTGTGTTAAGGTTTATGTAAACATGTGCAAAGTGTATTTTATTTGAAATGTATTTACTACTGATTCTAATATTAAATAGTCGAATGCATACTCATGACCCCTCCTACATATAAAGAACCTGGAAGTTTATTACTTTTCAATTTGTGAGATCTTTCTAACCAGAATTTTTATGAGAAAGAAAGTAAATTTTTAAATTAGAAGGTTAAAGGAGTAAATGTTAACTCTCTGTATATATAAATGACTACAGTAATATAGTTATTATGTGTGTATATGTTAATGTCTTCTTCATGGAGCACAGCCTTATCATGGCGAAGGTGCTTGTGTAACTCAGTGAAGCTATTAGCCATGCTGTGCAGGGCCACTAAAGTTAACTGGTTCTATGAAGACCTACAACGCTTAGAACTAACACCAAAAAAAAAATGTCCTTTTCATCATAGGGGATTGGAATGCAAAAGTAAGAAGTCGAGATATCTGGAATAACAGGCATGTTTGGCCTTGGAGTACAAAATGAAGCAGGGCAAAAGTTAACAGGGTTTTGTCAGGAGGACATGCTAGTCAGAGCAAACACCCTTTTCCAACAACCCAAGGGAGGACTCTACACATGGACATCACCAGATGGTCAATACCAAAATCAGACTGATTATGTTCTTTGCAGTCAAAGATGGAGATGCTGTATATATTCAGCAAAAACAAGACCTAGAGCTGACTGTTGCTCAGATCATGGGCTCCCTATTGCAAAATTCAGGCTTCAGCTGAAGCAAGTAGGCAAAACCATTAGGCCATTCAGATATGACCTAAATCAAATCCCTTATGATTATACAGTGGAAGTGACAAATAGATTCAAGGGATTAGGTCTGGTAGAGAGAGTGCCTGAAGAGCTATGGATGGAGGTTCATAACATTGTACAGGAGGCAGGGACCAAAACCATCCCAAAGAAAGAGAAATACAAGATGGCAAAGTGGTATTCTGAGGAGGCTTTTCAAACAGCTGAGGAAAGAAGAGGAGCAAAAGGCAAAGGAGAAAGGGAAAGATATACCCAACTGAATGCAGAGTTCCAGAGAATAGCAAAGCAAGATAAAAAAAAAAAAAGTCTTCTTAAATGAACAATGCAGAGAAATAGAGGAAAACAGAATAAGAGAGACTAGAGATCTCAAGAAAATTGGAGATATTAAGGGAACATTTCATGCAAGTTCAGTTCAGTCACTCAGTCATGTCCAACTCTTTGCAACCCCATGGACTGCAGCTCGCCAGGCTTCCCTGTCCATCACCAACTCCTGGAGCTTGCTCAGACTCATGTCCATCAAGTCAGTTATGCCATCCAACCATCTCATCATCTCTTGTCCCCTTCTCCTTCTGCCTTCAATTTTGCCCAGCATTAGGGTCGTTTCCAGTGAGTCAGTTCTTTGTATCAGGTGGCCAAAGTATTGGAGCTTCAGCTTCTGTATCAGTCCTTCCAATAAATATTCAGGACATGGAACAACAGACTGGTTCCAAATAGGAAAAGGAGTATGTCAAGGCTATATATTGTCACCCTGCTTATTTAACTTATATGCAGAGTACATCATGAGAAATGCTGGGCTGGAGGAAGCACAAGCTGGAATCAAGATTGCCGGGAGAAATATCAATAACCCTCAGATATGCAGATGACACCACCCTTATGGCAGAAAGTGAAGAAGAACTAAAGGGCCTCTTGCTGAAAGTGAAAGAGGAGAGTAAAAAAGTTGGCTTAAAGCTCAACATTCAGAAAACGAAGATCATGGCATCCGGTCCCATCACTTCATGGGAAATAGATTGAGAAACAGTGGAAACAGTGTCAGACTTTATTTTTGGGGTTTCCAAAATCACTGCAAATGGTGATTGCAGCCATGAAATTAAAAGACACTTACTCCTTGGAAGGAAAGTTATGACCAACCTAGACAGCATATTGAAAAGCAGAAACATTATTTTGTCAGCAAAGGTCCATCTAGTCAAGGCTATGGTTTTTCCAGTGGTCATGTATGGATGTGAAAGTTGGACTGTAAAGAAAGCTGAGTGCTGAAGAATTGATGCTTTTGAACTGTGGTGTTGGAGAAGACTGGAGAGTCCCTTGGATTGCAAAGAGATCCAACCAGTCCATTCTAAAGGAGATCAGTCCTGGGTGTTCATTCGAAGGACTGATGCTGAAGCTGAAACTCATGAGAAGAGTTGATTCATTTGAAAAGACCCTGATGCTGGGAAAGATTGAGGGCAGGAGGAGAAGGGGATGACAGAGGATGAGATTGTTAGATGGCATCACCGACACAATGGACATGGGTTTGGGTGGACTCTGGGAGTTGCTGATGCACAGGGAGGCCTGGTGTGCTGTGGTTCATGGGGTTGCAAAAACAGACACTGAAATGAATTTCCTTTAGGACTGACTGGGGACTCTCAAGAGTCTCCTCCAACACCACAGTTCAAAAGCATCAATTCTTTGGTGCTCAGTTTTCTTTATGGTTCAACTCTCACATCTATACATGACCACTGGAAAAACTATACCTTTGACTAGATGGATCTTTGTTGGCAAAGTAATGACTCTGTTTTTTAATATACTGTCTAGGTTGGTCATAGCTTTTCTTTCAAGGAGTAACAGTTTTTTGATATCATGGCTGCAGTCCCATCTGCAATGATTTTGGAACCCAAGAAAATGAAGTCTATCACTGTTTCCATTGTTTCTCCATCTATTTGCCATGGAATGATGGAACCGGATGCCATGATCTTAGTTTTCTGAATGTTGAGTTTTAAGCCAGCTTTTTCACTCTCTCTTTAGTTTCATCAAGAGGCTCTTTAGTGCCTTTCACTTTCTGCCATAAGGGTGATGTCATTTGCATATCTGAGTTTATTGATATTTCTCCCGGCAATCTTGATTCCAGCTTTCATGCAATGGTGGGCACAATAAAGGACTGAAATGGTAAGGACCTAACAGAAGCAGAAAAGATTAAAAAGAGGTGGCAAGAATACACAGAAGAACATTACAGAAAAGGTCTTAATGACTTGGATAACCACAGTGGTGTGGTGACTCACTTAAAGCCAGACATCCTAGAATGTGATGTCAACTCTATACAAAGCATTACTACAAACAAAGCTAGTGGAGGTGACAGGTTTTCAGCTGAGTTATTTAAATCCTAAAAGATAGTGCTATTAAAGTGCTCTACTCAGTATTTCATCAATTTTTAAAAACTCAGCAGTGGTCACAGGACAGGTAAAGGTCAGTTTTCATTCCAAACCCAAAGAAGGGCAATGCCAAAGAATGTTTGGGCTTCCCTTGTGGCTCAGACGGTAAAGAATCCACCTGCAGTGCGGGAAACCTGGGTTTGACCCCTGGGTTGGGAATATCCCCTGGAGGAGGGCATGGTAACCTATTTCGGTATTCTTGCCTGGAGATTCCCCATGCACAGAGGAGCCTGGTGGGCTACAGTCCATGGGATTGCAGAGTCGAACACGGCTGAGTGACTAAGCACAGCACAGCAAAGAATGTTCAAACTATTGTACAGTCGCATTCATTTCACATGTTCACAAGGCTATACTCAAAATTCTTCAAGCTAGGCTTCTGCAGTATGTGAACCAAGAACTTCTAGATATACAAGCTGGGTTTCAAAGAGGCAGAGGAACCAGAGCTCAAATTGCCAACATTCACTGGAATCATGGTGAAAGCAAGGGCGTTCCAGAAAAACATCTACTTTTGCTTCATTGACTACACTAAAGCCTTTGACTGTATGGATGACAACAAACTGTGGAAAATTCTTCAAAAGATGGGAATACTAGACCACCTGCCCTGTCTCCTGAGAAACCTGTATGCAGCTGAAGAAGCAACAGTTAGAACCAGACATGGTTCAAATTTGGGAAAGGAGTACATCAAGGCTGCGTATTGTCACCCTGCTTATTTAACTTATATGCAAAGTACATCATATGAAACACCAGGCTGAATGAATCACAGGCTGGAATTAAGATTGCCAGGAGAAATATCAACAACCTCAGAAATATCAACAATCTGCAGATGGTATGACTCTAATGGCAGAAAATATGGAGGAAGTAAACAGCCTCATGATGAGGGTGAAAGAGAAGAGTGAAAAAGCAGGCTTAAAATTCAACATTCAAAAAACGAACATCATGGCATCTGGTTCCATAACTTCATGGCAAATAGAGGCAGAAAAGTGGAAGCAGTGACAGGTCTTATTTTCTTGGGCTCCAAAATCACTGCAGATTGTGACTGCAGCCATGAAATTAAAAGATGCTTGCTCCTTGGAAGGAAAGCTATGATAAACCTAGACAGTGTATTAAAAAAAAGAGATATCACATTGCGGACAAAGGTCCATCTAGTCAAAGCTATGGTTTTTCCAGTAGTCATGTATGGATGTGAGAGTTGATCCATGAAGAAGGCTGAGCACCAAAGAATTGATGATATTGAATTGTGGTGCTGGAGAAGACTCTTGAGAGTCTCTTGGTCTGCAAGGAGATCAAAGCTGGCCATCTTAAAGGAAATCAACCCTGAATATTCATTGGAAGGACTGATACTGAAGCTGGATCTCCAATACTTTGGCCACCTGATGGGAAGCACTGACTCACTGGAAAAGACCCTGATGCTGGGAAAGACTGAAGGCAAAAGGAGAAGGGGGCAGTAGAGGATGAGCTGGTTAGACAGCATTACCGACTCAATGGACGTGAATTTGAGCAAACCCAGAAGTGACTCAGGAGCAGCAGCAGCAGGAGAGAGTAGAGGACAGAGGAGACTGGAGTGCTACAGTGCAAGGGGTCACAAAGAGTTAGACATGACTTAGTGACTGAACAACAATATGATAATGCAGTCTATACGTATATATGGTACAGTGATTAACAACGGCATCAGCGGTGAAGAATCCACCTGCCAATGCAGGAGATGCAAAAAGTGCAGGTTTGATCCCTAGGTCGGGATCAAACACCTGGAGTAGGAAATATCATGCTACTCCCATTTTCTTGCCTGGAAAATTACCTGGGCATAGGAGCCTGACAGGCTGCAGTCCATGGGGTTACAAAGAGTCAGACATGACTTAGTGACTAATCAACAACAAAACATCCTAAGCCTTCAAATAGTAAATAACAAGGTGTTAATTTTTCAAAGTATTCAGAAAACCCATTTTCTAGTCATTTTTCCTGCGTTTGGATTCAGTGTCTCTAATGGCAGCATAATAGAAAACTATATTAAATAACTTTTAAATTGTGGTTTATGAATATTGGTGATTGTTTATAGGCTAGTTAAATCCCTCCTTCCTCTTTACCCCACCAAGTATGTTTAGATGCAAACGTATTAATAGATAAATGTTTCGATATGTATAGGTATATACATCAGGGAATAGTTATGCAGTAGCCTAAGTATTTTATATATTTCATCATAAAGTCAGTGAAGTATTATCGTCATTAACAGATAAGAAAATGGATACACTTAATATGTGACAGAGTGGGAATTTGAACCTAGGTCTGTCTAATTCATAAGCACCAGACAAGTCTATTTACCAACATCTAGTTCACAGAAATAATTTTGGTAAAATATAATACCCGTAGGGGTAGGTGATAAGATACAGCTGTCATTTTTTGACTGTCCTTTCATTTTTTCATTTTTACAGGAATTTTCAAGATGAATTATACCATGTCTAGCCCACTGGCAGAAGCAACTGCAATAAGTTTTACACCTGAGTTAGAAAGAATCCTACCTGTGCCTTCCAATGAGACCACTTGTGAAAACTGGAGAGAGATACATCATCTAGTTTTTCATGTAGCAAATATTTTTTTCGCAATTGGATTGGTTATTCCAACTACACTTCACCTTCATATGATACTTCTTAGGGGGCTGTTAGCTGTAGGTAAGATACTTAACTGATGTTATATAAAATTTTTCTATAACTTGCATCTGATGGGCTTTGTATTGGGGAGGGTCTATAGCATACCAAAACTATGAGCCTTCATTAGCAAATTAGCAGTACATCAAGTAAGTTAGAACATAGGCCTTCACCCTTTTGTACTTTAGATAAAGCTAACAACATGTTCATATGTTGTTTAGATTTTCCAGACATCAGAAATCCGTTTGTGAGTAAGAGTGCAAACTTTGGAGCCAGACTGTGTTTTTACAATCCTGGTTCCAGCACTTGCCAACCATTATTAACTGGGGCAATAACCTTTCTATAGCTCAGTTTTCCCAGGTGTCAAATAAGGGTAAAAATAATACCACCTCCTGGGGTTTGAGAATTAGGTGAGTGTTTATGAGTATATGTGTATATGTGATATTTGACTTACAATAGTGCCTGGCATCGGAGAAAGCGATGGCACCCCACTCCAGTACTCTTGCCTGGAAAAATCCCATGGACGGAGGAGCCTGGTGGGCTGCAGTCCATGGGGTCGCCAAGAGTCGGACACGACTGAGCGACTTCACTTTCACTTTTCACTTTCATGCATTGGAGAAGGAACTGGCAAGCCACTCCAGTGTTCTTGCCTGGAGAATCCTAGGGACGGGGGAGCCTGGTGGGCTGCCGTCTCTGGGGTCACACAGAGTCGGACACGACTGAAGTGACTTAGCAGCAGCAGCAGTGCCTGGCATATAGTAAATACTCTATAGTTTCAACTATCATTATTTGAATAGTCGTTTACTTGCTGGGAGCAGTAAAGCAACACTGGGAACAAAAATAGTTGCCCAGACACAATAGTTCAAATAAAATTTTAGGGAGATACTCTGTTAACCCTGATGAAGTAAGTTAAATTAATGCATATCAAAATACTAAAACAGACGGATTTACCATTTTAGCCAGTGATTCTGGACAAGTTACTCTCTGTGTGATTATGTCCCTGGTGATTCATTGATTCAGATGCAGTTTTGAGCATCTGTAAAATGTCAGACAGAAAGTGAACAATGAAGTCTGCATCCTTGAGGAAGACACTCTTTTGGAGGCCAGAGAGAAACAGGTGGGCAGTCACATAGGACACATCAGATGCTGTGATGCAGGTGGGCATTCCAGTGCCAGGGAGAAACAGACAGGGTGATGGGCTCAGCGGGAAAGCAGACCAGGGTGCACTGCAGAGATGGCAGTGGAGCTGGCTTCGGGAAGATGAACAGGATTCCTCTGAGTGTGAGTGTGTGTGGTATCCAGGGCAAAGGAGAGGAGGGGGAGATCCAGCACCTTGAGGGAGGATGAAAAGTAGCTCACTGTGCCTGAAATATACGATAACGACAAGGAAGGGTCAAAGAAAGTGCTGGAAGGATGGCTGGAAGGTAGGGTTCTGTGGCTGTTACCTCTGGGTCAGGTAGGGATTATAGCAGGAGGAACAGAGTATCGAGGGAAGAAATAAAACCACACCCTATAAAAAAGCAAAAGCTAATTATGACTTTTAAGACAGAACTTTGGAGGTGGAACAGACCGAGGGAGATCACCTAGTCCAGCACTGTAGAAACAAAGCAACTGAGGCCTTGGAGAAATCACATGAATCATCCAAGGTTAAGACCAGAGAAAACTAGCCCAACCAGGACTATAATTCGGGTCCTCCAGCTTCCCAGTCAGTCCTTCCATCATGTTACCCCTTCTCCTTTAAGTAATAAGATTTTACATGTCTTCAGTATTTGCTATGGCAACCCACTCCAGTATTCTTGCCTGGGGAATCCCATGAACAGAGGAGCCTGGTGGGCTGCAGTCCACAGGATCGCAGAGTCAGGTGTGACTGAGCGACTTCACTCACTCACTCACTCATTATCTAAAGAACATTAAAATTTTTACACTTTGGGTTATTATTCAGGTGCCCCACATCATTTTAATGAAATTTTAAAATTGCAAGTGAATAACTTTGTAAAAATGGAAGATTTAGTTTTTCTGTGTGTATGTGTGTTGATATATTTGTATTGATAACTGATATGGATAATTTTAAATTTAAAATATATACTGATTCTCCCATCATAAAGCCAATCAAATTTGTGCAGATTTGAAACCAACCAACCAATTTGTGCAAATTTGCACAAGTCTTTTGGAAAACAGTCCTTTAATGTCATCAGAGTCTATAAAGCTTATTCTCTTAGCTCACTGTTGGGTCATCCACCCTAAGCAAGTAGTCACAAGAACAGATACATTTTTATATATAAAGCTGCTTTTATAAAAAATTACAGGGACTTCCCTGGTGGTGCAGTAACTAAGACTCTGCGCTTCCAATGCAAGGGGCTTGGGTTTGATCCCTGGTCAGGGAAATAGATCCTGTATGCCACAACTAAGACCTGAGGCAGCCGAAATAAATAATTTTTTTTTAAATTAGAGCCAAAGTATTTCAGCTGTCCACCAGCAGGGAGATAGTTAGATTATGGTTTATCAGTTACAATCAATTAAAACTATGTATTCAGTTCAGTTCAGTCGCTCAATTGTGTCCGATTCTTTGCGACCCCATGGACTGCAGCACGCCAGGCCTCCTTGTCCATCACCAACTCCCGGAGTTTACCCAAACTCATGTCCATCGAGTCAGTGATGCCATCCAGCCATCTCATCCTCTGTCGTCCCCTTCCCCTCCTGCCCCCAGTCCCTCCCAGCATCAGGGTCTTTTCTAATAAGTCAGCTCTTCGCATGAGGTGGCCAAAGTACTGGAGTTTCAGCTTCAGCATCAGTCCTTCCAATGAACACCCAGGACTGATTTCCTTTAGAATGGACTGGTTGGATCTCTTGCAGTCCGAGAGACTCTCAAGAGTATTCTCCAACACCACAGTTCAAAAGCATCAATTCTTTGGTGCTCAGCTTTCTTTACAGCCCAACTCTCACATCCATACATGACCACAGGAAAAATCATAGCCTTGACTAGACGGACCTTTGTTGGCAAAGTAATGTCTCTGCTTTTTAATATGCTATCTAGATTGGTCATAACTTTCCTTCCAAGGACCAAGCGTCTTTTAATTTCATGGCTGCAATCACCATCTGCAGTGATTTTGGAGCCCCCCAAAATAAAGTCTGACACTGTTTCCACTGTTTCCCCATCTATTTCCCATGAAGTGATATGAAGTGCTTTAATGAAATGAGAAAATCACTGCAATAAGTAAAAAAGTAAGTTTTAAATTGTGGATTCGTTAGGTTTGCCATCAGTTAAAAACACAGAAAAACTGTGAGTCAGTATTAACTATCAACAAGGGCTATCTTTAAGTAGTAGAATTATGAGGTTCTGTTCTCCTTTTAAAAATGATTTTTATACTTTACAAGTTTTCTGCAACAACATGTGGTTTGGTTTGGTAATCAAACAAAAACCAAAATGTAACAAAGTGATATTTGACATGTATTTCCAAGATGTGTTTGGAAATATTTTATATACAGAGGATGACAAATGTATTAAGCTACATACTGAAGCTACAGGACAAGCTTATTAAGCTACAAGACATCTTACATGCCCACCTCGTTGTTCACAGGATGTGCCCTTTATGTCGTCTGGGCCACTCTCTACCGATGTGCCTTGGATATCATGATCTGGAACTCAGTGTTCCTGGGGATCAACATTCTGCATCTTTCATATCTTTTGTACAAGAAAAGACCGGTAATTACTAACAATTAATTAATAAGTAAGAGATTTTAAAGCTAATCAAGTACTTTGTTCATATTTGAGAATGAGCATCTAATATCTTTAGGCCCTTTAATATCATTTTTCTGAAGATGAGACTTTTTGTGTATATATGCCTGAAAATGAAATATTTGAATATCATGAAATTTGTTCCACAAACGAGTTTTTAAAACATTTTTAATCATTAGGGCAATTTAGACATGAAAGAACATGACAGTATTCTCTCTTTTTAGTCATCTAAGCTCATTATTTCTTCTTCTTATTGATATTCAAATGTCATTTGGTAATATCTTTGCTTAGTTATAAAATTAAGTGCTCATAGACAACTTTCAGAACACACTAATGATTTACAAGTAGTTCATGTTATGTTTTATGCTAGTTTTTAAATGTAATAGCTTTTTTTTCCCTATGTCCAAAATACTCATTTAAGGAAATCACCATTTTCAATGAGTTGTAATGAAAACAGTAATATTTAACTTTTTCTTTTCCACTCCAACTTATCTTGCTATGTTTCCTTGGTCATAAGGTAAGGTAAGGTAAGGTGAAGTCGCTTAGTCGTGTCCGACTCTTTGTGACCCCGTGGACTATAACCTACTAGGCTTCTCTGTCCATGGGATTCTCCAAGCAAGAATACTGAAGTGGATTGCCATTTCCTTCTCCAGGGGATCTTCCCAACCCAGGGATCAAACCCGGGTCTCCCGCATTGGAGGCAGATACTTTAACCTCTGAGTCACCAGGGAAGCCCTTCCTTGGTCATACCAAGAACAAATTGGTGCTAACAGAAAAGGAAAATAGCATGGTCTCTAGCAATCACTGCATAGCTGTTTGTTGACTGTTGACTGTCAAAGCACATGCAAATATTCAGTAGAGCAAAAGACAACATGCTTGCTCTAATCTTACATTCAAGGCCAGACATGCACATAGAAAAGTGTTAGAAACGATAATTCTTAGGAAATGACAATTTCCCTGATACAGATTGATATGTGTCATAGACATTCCACTAGACTGTGACCTCCTCAAACATTGTAACCCGCTCTGTTTTGCTTACTGTATTAGTCAGTTTTTACTATGTTATGCTGTGTAACAGTCTGAAAGTCTCAGTGCCATATAACAGCAACACATTTTTTCTTCATCACCTAATATATGGACTGTGGCAGCTGTGTACAGCTGTAATTCTATTCCCCGTGTCTTCTTCATTTCAGGGTCTCTGCTGAAGCAGCAGGTTCTATTTGGACATGCCTTGTCATGGCAGAGAGAAAAATAGAACAAAAGAAACACTTATTGTTTCTTAAAACTTCTGCTCAAAAGGAGCATATATCACTTCTGCTTGCCAGAGCAACTGACATGACCAAGCCTGATGATGTGGGAGTAGGATGGGGTAAGAGGATATACGATCCTCTTTCAGGGGTGGAAGCAGCCAGAAGCTGCAAACAATAGGATCGTCTCCCACGGTTATTGTTGTATTCTCTGTTCCAGCCAAGCACGGCTGGCATGTAACTGGTGCTCAAAAAAACCTTTGATAGGTGAATGCTTTCAAAGAGAGGAATTTAGACGGCTTCATGGAAGAACTGGGACTTGAGCTAAGGCTGGCAGGATTAGCAGATCATGAATTTAAGTCAGTTTTTCAGTTCATATATTCATCGTGCCACATTGGCTAGTGTGCATGCTGAAAGTGAAACAGATCTGTGATTTAATTAAACACTCATTACGAAAGCTCTAGAGTGGAGAAGGTAGATGATAGTAATAATAAGGATTTCAGCTTCTCAATATCATAACTTACTAGAATCCCACGTTCTGAACATAAGATTCAGTAGTTGTTGTTGATGTGATAGTGCCACCGAGGAAGTAAATTACTCAGTATCTGTGCTTTTGTTTCTTCTCAGGCTATAAGCCTATCTTTTTGAAAAATATAAATGCTAATTCTTCATTAAAATGAAACAGCAGGAAAGTGAGAGTGTCAGAAAGGCTGCAAGTGACATCTGAGCAGCCCTGATCTCCTGGGTCTGTAGCTTCATGGCATAGCTGCCACAGATTTCACTGAGATGGAAGACCACTTGAACATCAAAGTTCATTTGCATGCAGTACAGATTTCCCAGACTAATGCTGGGCACACGGATAGGCTTGACTTGGGCCTTGGATAGTCTGACAACAGAGGCGACTGAGCCATTTGAATTTTACATTCTTCACTTTGCTTTGGAATAAATACATGAGAAGTAGTAATTACAGCTAAGGATATTTGATTTCCTGTATTAACTCACTAGATAATAATTGCACATAAGTAAAACATTTAACGCATCAATCTTCGTAAATTTATTTCCGAGTTGATTCCTAATTTATGTACCTATTTCCTTGCTGTAATATTTCAGAGTTACTGTAACTTCCTTCTGTGAAACAGAAATGTTCTAAAATGAAAAGCTTTTATTAATATGTTGTTTATAGAAAATGCTAAGATGGGCAAGGCGAATACTGTGACAACAGTCAGAACCTCCACGGTTGCTTGACAGTGCATAGAAAGAGATGTAATCGACAGTGCATAGAAAGAGATGTAATCGACAGTGCATAGAAAGAGATGTAATCGACAGTGCAGATCTTCACCATATGCTGTCAGAGTTCAGCTTAATTGCAAAAGTGCCCTTTTAGCATCGAAACTTACATCACCACTTACTCTTGGTGTCAGATTCCACTGACCAAAATATAGAAGAATGAAGGCATGTATTGCAGATCCGTTTATTCTGAAAACTCTATTTAGACCACAGCAGCTGATGTTTTGGGGTTGCTGCATTAGATGTGGCATTCGGTCACTGCTTCCTTTCAGGTAAAGATCGAAAAGGAACTCAAAAGCATCTACCGGCGATTGTTTGAACCCCTCCGTGTGTCTCCAGATTTGTTCAGAAGATTAACTGGACAGTTTTGCATGATCCAAACGTTGAAAAAGGGCGAAAGCTATGCTGTAGAGGAGCTAACCTCAGTTGACGACCGTCTGAGTATTCTCCTGAAAGGAAAGTAAGTGCTCTATGGAAATCAAAATGCCTTGTTTGCCTGGAATCTTCTGGCTTCTGGGTAGGAAATGAATGAAAGGCAATGTTGCCAACTAATGGTGTAAGTGGTCATGGAGGTAAATTTTCATCTGGACAACTGCATTATAGAATGTTACAGAGTAATATGGTAAAGTTATGTAGGATTTCTCTCAGTGAATCATGTTGCTAATCAGGATTTTTACTTGTGAATAGTTTTCACCTTTTTAGTAAGTTTAAATTGGGTATTAAAATTTAAGAAGCTTATGCGTGAGTCTGAGTGAACTCCAGGAGTTGGTGATGGATGGGGAGGCCTGGCGTGCTGCAATTCATGGGGTCGCAAAGAGTTGGACATGATTGAGTAACTGAACTGAACCGATGCATGTTTTAGAGGTGACTTGCTTATTTTTTTGAATATCACAAAAATGCAACTTCTAGGAATATCAGTCTCCTGGGGAGACAGCAGTGTCTATTTTCTCTCAGAAGTGTACCAGTTTGAATAATGAATTATATGGTCATTCCAGCTAGACACTCAGAGAAGGCAATGGCGCCCCACTCCAGTACTCTTGCCTGGAAAATCCCATGGATGCAGGAGCCTGGTAGGCTGCAGTCTATGGGGTCACTAAGAGTCGGACACAACTGAGCGACTTCACTTTCACTGTTCACTTTCATGCATTGGAGAAGGCAATGACACCCCACTCCAGTGTTCTTGCCTGGAGAGCCTGGTGGGCTGCCGTCTGTGGGGTTGCAGAGTCGGACATGACTGAAGCGACTTAGCAGCAGCAGCAGCAGCTAGACACTGATGAAATTAAACATGTCTGCTTCAATATGGACACTTTTTTCCCCTGTTGTTAGTGAAACTTATTTTGAAACTAATACATGTGCCCCGGGAAGTGCTTTTTAATTATGTCAGTCTCCTGTGGGGTCTTTAAGTTTTTACAAAATAAAAAAACCCATAAGATTATGGAGATTTTAAGGCTTGTCATGTTATGTGTGAATTATTATGCATTTATTAACACTAATTTCTGTTATCAGAATGAAGGTTTCCTATCGAGGACATTTTCTGCATAACATTTACCCCTGTGCCTTTATAGATTCTCCTGAATTTAGATCAACCCAGATGCACAAAGGTGAAAAATTCCAGGTATGTTTTGGCATGATTTTTAAGAAGATTGAAACTAGTTAATGTCTTATTCGAAATCCAAAGGATATGGATGGAAAAGTGACCGTGACTTATTGAAAAAAGAGATTACCATATGCTATAGATAGTATGATCCCATTTTTGCAAAAAGTTTTTAAAATTTATTTTTGGCAGTCCTGGGTCTTCGTTGCTGCATGTGGGCTTTTGTCTAGTTGCAGAGAATGGGAGTTACTTTTCAGTGTGGTGCGTGGGCTTCTCATTGAGGTGGCTTCTCAGGTGGCAAGGGCTTAGTTGCTTTGTAGCATGTGGGAATCTTCCTGAACCAGGGATCAAACCTGCATCCCCTGCACTGGCAGGCAGATTCCTAACTACTGGACCATCAGGGAAGTTCCTTGTAAAACTGAAAGTGGTGTGTATAGGTACACAAGAAGAGGTCTATAAATAAATATCCTGATTTAGCCATTATGTTAACACTTATTTCTGAAAGTCTGATTGCTTTGTTTTCTTCCTTTTTGTTTAGTTTTTATAATGTTTCCATAGAGAACATCTAATGCTTTTGTTATGAAAAAAAAGGAAAAGGTCATTTATGGATAATCAGTGTACTTAAAACATGTAATTGGTTACTTTTACTGGGGAAAAGCAGGAAACTGATTTTGCCCTAGAGAACCTACTTTGTTAATCCTCATAAAAAAAAATTTAACCACTGTACTCTTTTAAATGTAATGAATATATTTAAGGGCAAAGAATGAAGTTCTTTACAGTTAGAATAATTTGAAGTACTCAGCCTGACTCTTTCAATATCTTAAAAAAAACCAAAACGCTCCATTATGTGATTCTTTGTTCTGATTCTT
This sequence comes from Oryx dammah, assembly GCF_014754425.2. Classification (NCBI taxonomy): domain Eukaryota; kingdom Metazoa; phylum Chordata; class Mammalia; order Artiodactyla; family Bovidae; genus Oryx; species Oryx dammah. Next base: position 32,364,720 of record NW_024070188.1, read on the forward strand.
CCTGTAAATGTCCAGCTGTCCTATTTTATTCCCCTCAGTATTGTCAGGAAAGTAACCAAGAAAATGGGTGAGAGTTTCCTTAGTCTGAGCCTCTAGATAAACAGCAGTAAGGAAGTATCCTGAGAATAGGGTTTCTTATGAACAGGAGCCGCGTTAGGCATTACTGACAGGAGGGTTAATGTAAACATTTAGGTGGGAAATGGAATAGAAGGGGATGCTACCACCTGACGGAGGAAAAATCCGTGTTTCTTGGTGACAAAGTCTTATTGTTGAGTCTCATTTTGAGATGCCACACTCTTGGGGATGCCACATGGAGCTACAAGGGGACATTCCCAGACACTAGCTAAGTGGATTTACAATGGTTTCAGGCCTGCCCCGCTCCTACCCTGCCTGAGTAACCGTACAACGTGTTAAAGTTATGTGCGTCTACTAGAGGGTCTCATATAAATTTACTACCTGGCTGCAATGCTGTCCCAGGCTTGCAGAGCTAAAGATACAGGAGAAAAAAGCAGAGCCTACATCCTGCCTCCTCTAACTTACACACTCCCTTGGGTTTTTCTGGGGTCAGCTCTGCACTGAGATTTATTCTTACAGTATCTTTAATCACCACCACCTATAAACTGGTCCAGGGCCACTTCTTTCCTCTCTCCCTCATTCCTCTGACCTGCTTCCAACTTCTTCTTCCAAAGCCCAACATTTATCTGTTGCATCTATTTCTGTTTATAGTAGCAAGTGATTTTACACAATAACTGTTTCATAGGATCCTGAAGAGACCAGCATTTGGGGAAAGGAAGGGGACTGAACCTCCTGTGTTTCCAGCAGCTTGTAGCCCCTGGGACATAGCATGTACTGTCTTTAACACCGGACTTCAAATTATGTGTGTAATTAAATTAACATACAAAGGAATTTCTACCTCTCATCACAGTTCTCCTGCTTCTTCAGGACAGGGGATTGGGATTTGGCATTTGAGAAATAGTCCTCATGATTGATTTGCTTCTCATGTTTCTAAAAACGTGACCAAACTCAAGGTACCCTAACTGGGTGAAAGATACTGGTTCAGCCTCCCCAAGCACTAGTTAGCTTTTCTCCGCATAGAGTCTGGTGTGGCTGATTGATCAATGGATAAAAACTGCTCTGGCATCATCGAGCCTAAGTCCCGTACAGCTGGAGAAGACTCCCATCAGAGAAAGCCCTCGGGAGAGATTCTGTTTTGCTTGTTCACTAAATGTTCCTATTGGCGGATACTCAAGAGTAAAAATAGCTGTTGCACATCTGTGTAGGAGTATATTGCCTCTTCCTGAAGCGAGTTCCCAGATGAAAACCATCATGTGCTCCCAGAGTCAGCTTTTCGCTCTCTATGCCAATGGCAGAGGATCCTTGAAATTGTCAGTGGCCAGACTTCTGCATCCACACACCCTCTTACCTGCTAGTTTCATTTTTCTCTAACTCTGGATAGTCGTACGTGCTCTGACAAAGCGCTGCTTCCTTTGCACTTTCGTTTCTTTAAATTCATTCTTTGGTAGGGGTGCTAGTGAATTCGAAAGGAGGAAAGGAAGCCAGTAGAATTGGCAGCTGTCCCTTGAGATCACACAGTGAATGCTGTTCAGGAACGTGCGGTAATTATGATGACAGGCAGTGGCAGAGCTGACCCACCAACTCTAATCAGCCAGCTGCTCCCTTGGTACTCTGCTAGGACTTACAGACACAGGCTGCTGCTGAGAGCTCTTGGGAGAATCTTGAGTATCAATATCACCAAAGGCAGAAGTAGTGTTTTGTGTCTTATTTCTTCTTTGTACAGTCATTTCATCTCCAGTGAGCTTTGCCATTTTCATTTTTCTTTTGGGTTCTACCTCCCGCTGTTGCCTTCCCATAATCGATAGCACATCCTGTGCTGTGAAGCTTGAAAAACAAACCTTTTTTGACTTTAAGGGAAAAAGAATGTCTTGGAGGCAGATGTCCAGGCTCTGGTGAAATAAAGGAACACTGAGTTTTAACTCCTTTTAAATAAAACCTTATCTTAGTGTTAAGTAAATCTTTGGGTTGAGTTGCAAAGCAGTTTAATCTGCCAGCCTTGGCTCTGCTGTGTTTTAGTGTTTATTGATGAGAATTCAATAAAAATTAGCTGAATGGACCACTTCTGGGACATTTTCACATGTGAAATGTTGTGCAGTACACAAAGAAAATAATAAATTCTCCCCTGAGAACAGTCAGTCAGTCATAATGTCAGACTGCCATTTCCCATGCTAGCACATTCAGCATTTCCCTCTGACATCCTGGTTCTTCATAAGGTGTTTTCATTAAGTGAGGGTGTAAGATTGGTTTGGGACTAATCCAGCACCTTGAGTAATTGCAGCAAACCTGGTTACAAATGCTTTGTCTAATTCTCTACTTGAGAGAAATACTTTTGTGTCTTCCACTACTTTTATTTTATTTTTTTAGGCTTATATTTCTTCTGTAAAATTCTTCACAAGAACTTAAGCATGGCACTGCTGAAAATACCCTAATAATCTAAAAAGCAAATGTATTTTGTGGAAGCTTTAAGAATTCCTAGGTGCTTCAAAAAATTCCTCATTAAAGATATGTTTCACTTGGCTGCTGTGACAGGAAATCATTAAGTAAAACTGTCTATTTGACAGAAATGAAGCATTAGCTATCAGGTGAAATGACCTCAGTCAATATGCTAACTACCTGCTTCCAACTAAATGCTTGACCTTGTGGACTTGGAAGACTCAACTTCCCAGGTGTCGCTAGTGGTTAAGAACTCTCCTGTCAATGCAACAGACATAAGACTCAGGTTCCATCCCTGGGTTGGAAGATCCCCTGGAGGAGGGCATGGCAAGCCACTCCAGTATTCTTGCCTGGAGAATCCCATGGACAGAGGAGCCAGGGGGGCTATGGTCGGAAGGGTCACAAAGAGTTGGACACAACGGAAGTGACTTAGCATGCACGCATAGCTTATTATATGAATACTGTTACTATATTTAAATTGAATAATAATTTAAACAGGTTTAAAGTAGTTTTCAACCATCAATAAAAAAATGGTTGCCTAGTCACATGTAAAGCAATGAAGTTAGAATACATCCTCTCACGCACACAAAAATAAACTCAAAATGACTTAGGGACTTAAACATAAGACATAATTCCATAAAACTCTTAGAAGAGAACATAGGTAAAACATTATCTGCCATAAATCATACCAATGTTTTCTTAGGTCAGTCTCCCAAGGCAATAGAAATTAGAACAGAACAAACAAATGGGGCCTAATCAAATTTACAAGCTTTTGCACAGCAAAGGAAACCATCAAAAAAATGAAGACAACCTACAGAATGGGAGGAAATATTTGCAAATGTTGCAGCTGACAAGGGTTTAATTTCCAAAATATACAAATAGCTCATACATCTTGACAACAACAAAAAGTCCAATGAAAAAATGAGCAGAAGAACTAAATAGACATTTCTCCAAAGAAGAAATACAGATGGCAAACAGGCACAAGAATAGATGCTCAACATCGCTAATTATTAGAGAACTGTAAATCAAAACTGCAATGAGGTACCATCTCACACTGGTCAGAATGGCCTGGAGAGGGTGTGGAGGAGAGAGAACCCTCCTACACTGTTGGTGGGAATGGAAGATGGCGCAGCCACCATAGAAAACAGTATGGAGGTTCCTCAGAAAACTAAATATAGAATTACCATATGATCCAGGGCATATGTCCACACAGAGCTATAAGTCAAAAAGATACAAGCACCCCATTGTGAATTGCAGCACTGTTTACAATAGCTAAGACATAGAAGAAACCTAAATGTCCATCAGCAGATGGATGGATCAAGATGTGGTACATACATATAATGGAATATTACTCAGTCATTTGCAGCAATATAAATGGAACTAATGTGGATCACAAGAAACTGTGGAAAATTCTGAGAGAGATGGGAATACCAGGCCACCTGACCTGCCTCTTGAGAAACCTGTATGCAGGTCAGGAAGCAACAGTTAGAACTGGACATGAAACAACAGACTGGTTCCAAATAGGAAAAGGAGTACGTCAAGGCTGTATATTGTCACCCTGCTTATTTAACTTATATGCAGAGTACGTCATGAGAAATGCTGGACTGGAGGAAGCACAAGCTGGAATCGAGATTGTTGGGAGAAATATCAATAACTTCAGATATGCAGATGACACCACCCTTATGACAGAAAGTGAAGAGGAACTAAAAAGCCTCTTGATGAAAGTGAAAGAGGAGAGTGAAAATCTTGGCTTAAAGCTCAACATTCAGAAAACAAAGACCATGGCATCCAGTCCCATCACTTCATGGGAAATAGATGGGGAAACAGTGGAAATAGTGGCTGACTTTATTTTTCTGGGCTCCAAAATCACTGCAGATGGTGACTGCAGCCATGAAATTAAAAGACGCTTGCTCCTTGGAAGGAAAGTTATGACCAACCTAGACAGCATATTCAAAAGCAGAGACATTACTTTGCCGACTAAGGTCCGTCTAGTCAAAGCTATGGTTTTTCCAGTAGTCATGTGTGGATGTGATTGGACTGTAAAGAAAGCTGAATGCTGAAGAATTGATGCTTTTGAATTGTGGTGTTGGAGAAGACTCTTGAGAGTCCCTTGGACTGCAAGCAGATCTAAACCAGTCCATTCTAAAGGAGATCAGTCTTGGGTGTTCATTGGAGGGACTGATGTTGAAGCTGAAAATCCAATACTTTGGCCACCTGATGCAGAGAGCTGACTCATTTGAAAAGACCCTGATGCTGGGAAAGATTGGGAGCAGGAGGAGAAGGGGACGACAGAGGATGAGATGGTTGGATGGCATCACCGACACAATGGATGTGAGTCTGAGTGAACTCTGGGAGTTGGTGATGGACAGGGAGGCCTGGCGTGCTGCGATTCATGGGGTCGAAAGAGTCGGACATGACTGAGTGACTGAAGTGAACTGAAATGGAACTAGTGATTATGAAACTAAGTAAAGTAAGTCAGAAAGACAAAGACAAATACCATATGATGTTACTTATATGTGGAACCTAAGATATGGCACAAATGAACCTATCTACAAAACAGACTCACAGGCATAGAAAACAGATTTATGGTTGCCATGGAGGCGGGAGTTAGAGAGGGGTAAAGTGGGAGTTTCAGGTTAGCAGATGTAAGGTATTAAGTATAGAATGTTTAAACAACAAGGCCCTACTGTATTGCACAGGGAACTATATTCAATTCCTATGATAAACAATAATGGAAAGGAATATTAAAACAGAATGTATATATGTATAACAGAAGCACTTTGCTATATAGCAGTTCAGTTCAGTTCATTTGCTCAGTCACATCTGACTCTTTGCAACCCCATGGACTGTAGCACACCAGGCCTCCCTGTCCATCACCAACTCCCGGAGTTTACTCAAACTCATGCCCATAGAATTAGTGATGCTATCCAACCATCTCATTCTCTGTTGTTCCCTTCTCCTCCTGCCTTCAATCTTTTCTAGCATCAGGGTCTTTTCAAATGAGTCAGTTCTTCCTATCAGCTGGCCAAAGTATTGGACTTTCAACTTCAGCATCAGTCCTTCCAATGAATATTCAGGACTGATCTCCTATAGAATGGACTGGTTGGATCTCCTTGCAGTCCAAGAGACTCTCAAGAGTCTTCTCTAACATCACAGTTCAAAAGCATCACTTCTTTGGTGCTCAGCTTTCTTCACAGTCCAACTCTCACATCCATACATGACCACAGGAAAAACCATAGCCTTGACTGGATGGACCTTTTTTGGCAAAGTAATGTCTCTGCTTTTTAATATGCTATCTACATTGGTCATAACTTTTCTTTCAAGGACCAAGTGTCTTTTAATTTTATGGCTGCAGTCACCATCTGCAGTGATTTTGGAGGCCCCCAAGATAAATCTGTCACTGTTTCTGCATCTATTTCCCATGAAGTGATGGGACTGGATGCCATGATCTTCGTTTTCTGAATGTTGAATTTTAAGCCAACTTTTTCACTCTCCCTTTTCATTCATCAAGAGGCTCTTTAGTTCTTCTTCACTTTCTGCCATAAGGGTGGTGTCATCTGCATATCTGAGGTTATTGATATTTCTCCTGGCAATCTTGATTCCATGTTGTGCTTCATCCAGTCCAGCATTTTGCTTGATGTACTGTGCATATAAGTTAAATAAGCAGGGTGACAATATACAGCCTTGATGTACTGCTTTCCCGATTTGATGCCATAAGGAACGGTATTCAATCTTATAATAACCTATAATGAAAAAGAATCTGAAAAAGGAGAAATGTATTGTATAAACAAATCCCCTTTGCTATATACTTGAAACACTAAATCAACTAAACTTCAATTTTTAAAAATAGTTCTAAGCAATGGTTCTAAGCAAACTATAATATCATATTAAAAGTATTTTTGCCTCATGGAAAACTTAAGGTTATTAAAATGGTTGGAAAAAAGTTAAATGCATGTGCAATATATCACCTGTGCAATGGCGCCTTTTTTCGCTGGATGATTTCCAACTCCTCCTTTACTTCTTCCCCCACTGTGCATGAATTGTATCTTCCAAAGGCATGGATGATGTCTTTGCAGAACGAAGGGACTTCAACTTTCTTAACTCTTTCTTCAATGCTTGGATACAGGACTTGGTCATCCTGAATGCCCAGTGCTCACCTTCTCTAAAAATACTCCCTCCTCGAGAATATTATTCAGTCGCCTTTTGTTTACATACACGTCTCCTACTGTTTCTGGGAACTCCTAAGGACAGGTTTCTATGTCTCTTGACCTTATACTTCTCTTCCTATAAATCTTTTTGTTCTTGGTCACGTATCCTTACTTATTACCAGCTTGCTCCACTAGAATGTAGGCTTTATGACACTATGTTCAGTTGTTCTTTACACAGAGGATTCTTGATGGTGAGTCAGCCTTATGCTCACTTCACCAAATGGCTTTCTCGGTGATTGTCTTGATGAATCTAGAACATATTGGATTTCCCACCTGGTGGGAAAACATGTCTGGGCTGGAAGTCAGAAGTGCTCACTCTACTCTTCATTAACATGTGTCCATATATAAGTTTTTTGGTGCTTATTTGGCATCTTGAAAATGAGGAAGAATGTTATCTGTCTTATCTCAAAGGCAGTTTTAAGGATCTGCTTACATGATAGATATAAAAGCACCTTAAATATTTCAAAATGCAATACATTCTTAAAGGAAGGGCATTATGTGTACCTGGAATCTCCTAGTCATTCTCTTCCATTTTACCCTGTCCTGTAATTTGTCAAAACACTTACTGCCACCTGAGGTTGTCACATTTCTTTATTATCAGCTTCCTCCACTAATGTAAGCATCACAGGGCAAGGATCTTGTCTTTCTTGTTCACCATGATAACCTCAGTGCCTTGAACTGGGTCTGGCATAAACTACCAGCCTAACAATGTATGTTGAAAGAATAAATGAAATTTAGCATTTTATGGAACCATAGAGAGAATCCCTCAGAAGAAATGGAGTAGCCATCATGGTCAACAAGAGAGTCCGAAATGCAGTACTTGGATGCAATCTCAAAAACGACAGAATGATCTCTGTTTGTCTCCAAGGCAAACCATTCAATATCACAGTTATCCAAGTCTATGCCCCAACCAGTAACGCTGAAGAAGCTGAAGTTGAACGGTTTTATGAAGACCTACAAGACCTTTTAGAACTAACACCCCAAAAAGATATCCTTTTCATTATAGGGGACTGGAATGCAAAAGTAGGAAGTCAAGAAACACCTGGAGTAACAGGCAAATTTGGCCTTGGAATTCAGAATGAAGCAGGGCAAAGGCTAATAGAGTTTTGCCAAGAATGTGCACTGGTCATAGCAAACACCCTCTTGCAACAACACAAGAGAAGACTCTACACATAGACATCACCACATGGTCAACACCAAAATCAGATTGATTATATTCTTCGCAGCCAAAGATGGAGAAGCTCTGTACAGTCAACAAAAACAAGACCAGGAGCTGACTGTGGCTCAGATCATGAATTCATTACCAAATTCAGACTTAAATTGAAGAAAGTAGGGAAAACCACTAGACCATTCCAGTATGACCTAAATCAAATCCCTTATGATTATACAGTGGAAATGAGAAATAGATTTAAGGGCCTAGATCTGATAGATAGAGTGCCTGAAGAACTATGGAATGAAGTTCGTGACATTGTACAGGAGACAGGGATCAAGACCATCCCCATGGAAAAGAAATGCAAAAAAGCAAAATGGATGTCTGGGGAGGCCTTACAAATAACTGTGAAAAGAAGAGAAGCAAAAAGCAAAGGAGAAAAGGAAAGATATAAGCATTTGAATGCAGAGTTCCAAAGAATAGCAAGAAGAGATAAAAAGCCTTCTTCAGCGATCAATGCAAAGAAATAGAGGAAAACAGCAGAATGGGAAAGACTAGAGATCTCTTCAAGAAAATTAGAGATACCAAGGGAACATTTCATGCAAGGATGGGCTCAATAAAGGACAGAAATGGTATGGACCTAACAGAAGCAGAAGATATTAAGAAGAGGTGGCAAGAATACACGGAAGAACTGTGCAAAAAAGATCTTCACGACCCAGATAATCAAGATGATGTGATCACTAATCTAGAGCCAGATATCTTGGAAAGTGAAGTCAAGTGGGCCTTAGAAAGCATCACTACGAACAAAGCTAGTGGAGGTGATGGAATTCCAGTTGAGCTGTTTCAAATCCTGAAAGATGATGCTGTGAAAGTGCCGCACTCAATATGCCAGCAAATTTGGAAAACTCAGCAGTGGCCACAGGACTGGAAAAGGTCAGTTTTCATTCCAATTCCAAAGAAAGGAAATGCAAAAAATGCTCAAACTATCGCACAATTGCACTCATCTCACCTGCTAGTAAAGTAATGCTCAAAATTCTCCAAGCCAGGCTTCAGCAATATGTGAACCGTGAACTCCCTGACGTTCAAGCTGGTTTTAGAAAAGGCAGAGGAACCAGAGATCAAATTGCCAACATCCGGTGGATCATGGAAAAAGCAAGAGAATTCTAGAAAAACATCTATTTCTGCTTTATGGACTATTCCAAAGCCTTTGACTGTGTGGATCACAATAAACTGTGGAACATTCTGAAAGAGATGGGAATACCAGACCACCTGACCTGCCTCTTGAGAAATCTGTATGCAGGTCAGGAAGCAACAGTTAGAACTGGACATGGAACAACAGACTGGTTCCAAATAGGAAAAGGAGTACATCAATGCTGTATATTGTCACCCTGCATATTTAACTTATATGCAGAGTACATCATGAGAAATGCTGGACCGGAAGAAACACAAGCTGGAATCAAGATTGCCGGGAGAAATATCAATAACCTCAGATATGCAGGTGACACCACCTTTATGACAGAAAGTGAAGAGGAACTAAAGAGCCTCTTGACGAAAGTGAAAGAAGAGAGGGAAAAAGTTGGCTTAAAGTTCAACATTCAGAAAACGAAGATCATGGCATCCGGTCCCATCACTTCATGGGATATAGATGGGGAAACAGTGGAAACAGTGTCAGACTTTATTTTTGAGGGGCTCCAAAATCACTGCAGATGGTGATTGCAGCCATGAAATTAAAAGACGCTTACTCCTTGGAAGGAAAGTTATGACCAACCTAGATAGCATATTCAAAAGCAGAGACATTACTTTGCCAACTAAGGTCCAGGTAGTCAAAGCTATGGTTTTTCCTGTGGTCATGAATGGATGTGAGAGTTGGACTGTGAAGAAGGCTGAGCACCAAAGAATTGGTGCTTTTGAACCGTGGTGTTGAAGACTGTTGAGAGTCCCTTGGACTGCAAGGAGATCCAACCAGTCCATTCTGAAGGAGATCAACCCTGGGATTTGTTTGGAAGGAATGATGCTGAAGCTGAAACTCCAGTACTTTGGCCACCTCATGCGAAGAGTTGACTCATTGGGAAAGACTCTGATGCTGGGAGGGATTGGGGGCAGGAGGAGAAGGGGATGACCCAGGATGAGATGGCTGGATGGCATCATGGACTTGATGGACGTGAGTCTGAGTGAACTCCGGGAGTTGGTGATGGACAGGGAGGCCTGGCATGCTGTGATTCATGGGGTTGCAAAGAGTCGGTTACAACTGAGTGACTGAACTGAACTGAGAGCTGCTGATGCATTTCTTAAATGCCAATGTGTTTGGTTTGGTGGATTTATTATTTAATATTATTTAATATAATATTTTAATATTATTTAACATGATAAATAAGTACAGTTTTATTTTCCTGGGAACCCTGACCCATCTTTTGTAGTCAAACCCTCTGATTTACTGAGGATCAGATTTCAGCCACTGACACAAGGAGAGAAGCTGGGTTTTCTGTTTTCTCCCCTAGTAGAGAGAAAACATATCCTGTCATCTGAAATACATTTAGTTTTCTGACTAACAAATGGTAAAGAGCTCCTTTGGAAACCTTTGCTCTGGGCCCAGATATGACTTCATGTCAATTTTGAAAACTTTTATTAATCTCCCACTTGGAAAGGCATTGGGTTTAATGTTAAAGATATAAAAACACTTTTTGCCTTAAGTATTTCGTTCATCTGTTAATTCCTTCTTCAGTAAATCTGCACTGAGCACCACTCTGTGTTAAAGGCCAGGCACTCAGTATGAAGATGCAGTCCCTGCCCTCAGGGTGGTCAGGAGAGAGAATGGACCACGGATGAGCTGGAGCTCAGTGATAGGCATGCCATGTGAAGCTGGTGGGAGGACCAGCATGGGAGGAAGGGCGTGTGAGGATGAGCTCCTCATTCTGGAGAGAGGATTTCTTTACGGAATACTTAGGCTCTGCACAGTGCAATTACAATGCTCTCCCACTTTCTTATGTAATGACACTAAAGGAAAGAGTATGGTTTCCCAGTTCTGAGCTAGCTGGAGCTTTTCTGTGTGTGTCCCCATCATGCTACCCTTGGTAGTTCACACATGAGAAATACCTATGACAGAAGGAACCAAAAAGGACCCTTACTAGCCTTATTCATCAATGACAATCTGGGTCCTAAAATCAATTCACATTTGTTCATATTTTCATTCTCTAGTATAATAATCCAAGTATAAAGAAATATTTAGCCATCTTGAACACTGCTAGTACACTCTAGCAGTGCTATTGACATGGAAGCCAATCTTCTGTCACCAGACCTCACAAAACAGAGCAACAAAACTTGAAGATTTCATTTCCACTTAGTCTGCAGATCGCATGCTGAGTTGCTTCGGTCATGTCCAGCTTCTTGCGACCCTATGGACCATAGCCCACCAGACTCCTCTGTCCATGGGGATTCTCCAGGCAAGAATGCTGGAATGGGTTGCCATGCCCTCCTCCCAGGGATCTTCCTGACCCAGGGATTGAACCTGCGTTTCTTATGTCTCTTGCACTGCAGGCGGGTTCTTTACTGTGTCCAGTGTACAGACTGCTTGATTTTAAACATGTTATATTTATAGAATCTTGTGTTTATGAATCTTATTTTAACTAATATGATAAAACATTGCTATAATAATATCCACTAAATTATTCCACTCTTCCCTTGCTCCAAGTTACTGACATCATAATTCATATACATTTTTCTTTCTGTTTCTTTGGCAGGTCACCATTATTGCAGATGATAATTGCAGATTTTTATGCTGGTCAAGAGAAAGATTAACTTACTTTCTGGAATCAGAGCCTTTTCTGTATGAAATATTTAGGTATCTAATAGGAAAAGACATTACAAACAAGCTCTACTCATTGAATGATCCCACCTTAAACGATAAAGTACGTATTTTTCTGAGTCCCTTTACTTTGTTAAATACATATGTAGAGTGAGGTATCCCTCCTTTATGCAGTGTATAGGTTCCTAAATCTTCGTTCATTAATCATGAATTAGTTCTTTGTTAAATGAAGTGGGGATGCTTATAATTGAGAGACCCTTCAGGGGATCATTTCTCAAGAATGAGAAAATACCATATAATTATTATATCTCCCATGACCTAGTGAGGTTGTCTGCACATGTCAGACACCTGATATGTAGTGAGGACGTGCTGTCCTCTTCATAAAATGCCTTTCAAGGAATCTAAAGAAGATGGTAAGTGAGACGGAGGACTAAGGGCAATGTGTGTAGGCCAGGGAAGGCAGGGCAGACTGATAAATGCTGATCAACCCCAGCAAGCAGGAGGTTGGCATTTTAACCCCGTGTCTTCCAGTCTTGCACATCCTACTGATCAGGTCCCTTTCCAGAAAGCCCATAAGTGACAAGAGAGGTATAGGATGGAAGCCTGTGGCCATTCATTTAGGCATTTCAGAGCTATATGGATCTTCAACAATTTGCAATTTGATCTTCATTTCCCCATGTTTGATGAGAAAGAAATTTAAATGATTACAGAAGAAAACTTGCAAAACATTGTTTCCATAAGTACTGTTCCCCAGGGACTAAGAGTATGGGTGTGTGCACTCTTCAAGTTATCTTGTCTAGGCTGTTATCAAATTAGGTTGGTGCTTAGCATTTTTCAGATTAATATATAGTCCAGTGAGTATATTAAATTTTTATAATGTATTTGCAGTAATAGCTTATAATAAAAAATTATAGCTACTATTTATTTGGCACTATGTACCAACAGTTCTTTATTTCAAGGAAAAGTAAATGCTACTTACAGGAAAGCTATGATCTAAGTCCCACAGCGCTCAGAAATCTTAAAACTTTGCTTTACAGAAGATGAAAAAGTTGGACCACCAGCTCAGCCTTTGCACTCAGTTGTCCATGCTAGAAATGAGGAACAGTATAGTCAGCTCCAGCGAAGACGAAGACGGCTTACACCAGTTTCTTCGGGGCACCTCCAGCGTATCCTCTCTTCGTAAGTTATCCCCTCCCTGGGATTCTGATGGATGTTGCTAGAAAAGGACAAATGACAACTTTGATCAGAAAAGTAACTTTTCAAGTTGAAATTATTTGACAACCTAAAGGTAACAATAAAAATAATCACTTTTTCTAGCTTTTTTTCTCTATTGCCCATCAGTTAAAATCTAACTAGAACTCCTATTTCCATTTCCACTTGCCATATACTTTTCTCAAACTATTGAGTGGAATAGTATGAAACAGTCCATATGGCTTTCTGGGCATGGTCTTCTTGTTTTCACAATTTTCGTGGAAACTACACCCAGTGTTTAAAATGGTAGGAAGCAACAGCTGGAGGTTATACTGCCAGCTGGTTATCTCACTGTGACCACCCAGAGTTAACAGGTGATCAGTTAACAGAACTTTCCCTAAGATGAAGGAGGCCACTCAGCTCCACTGTGAATCACCTCATTCACCAAAAGGCAAGTTTTTCAAGATTCTGCTATAGCTTAGATTGCTTTAAAACATTTTAAATAGCACTAATGACACAGATGTTGAAGTTAATAAGATGAAACAGAATTATTTCAAGAGATGCTTAATGTTAATACTTAAAATTACTTCATAATAAGTATTATTCCAATAATGGCGGTGTAAGAATGTTGAACCAATTTATGGGAAATAGCAGACAGGCAGATTCTCTCACTGCATGAACTAAAAACTATTCATCTTTGCAATCATATGTAAAACCAAAGTAACTTTTAAGAAGGTCCAGATACACAGTCAACAATCCTAAACATGTACGTAAATGATCTTGTAACTTTGGATGCTTTAGAGAAAAGGGATTAAGGATCTTAAGTATCGCACATTATTGCTGGAATTGACAAGGCCATGTAATTGGTGTAAGTGTCAAAGCAAAGACTAGGCACAGAGGTGCATTATGGGCCTAAAGGAGATTTCAGAAATAATACAGACGAGAACCTGGAAATGGCTGTATTTTATTCCGAAGTAACTTTTTGAAAGTACAACTGAGGTTGACCAAACTCTGAATCTACTAGCATGTCAGATGTATTATCTGCCTTATTGAAACAGTTTGGTGGTCATTAATAAGCATTTTTCAATGGACCCATCTTAATTACTCATACAGTGATTTCTAAGAAAGGCCCGCAGAAGGGGAATTACACTGAAATATTGTGTGTGATTATTCTTCCTGTAGAATGGCTGTTTTTGTAGTTTTTATAGTTCTGCAGTATTGCTGAGGAAGCCCTGAGAACAAGCAGTACATGGGGTGGCCATTCATTTTCTTAAAATCAGCTTGGTTTTTCTGTAGTATTTTATTGTATAATCTAAAGCTTTTAGACATTTTGAAAGTGAAAGTGTTAGTTGCTCATTCATGTCCGACTCTTTGTGACCCTATGGAGTGTAGCCCGCCAGGCTCCTCTGTCCATGAGGATTCTCCAGGCAAGAATACTGGATTGGGTTGCCATTTCCTTATCCAAGGGATCTTCCCTATCCAGGGATCAAACCTGGTTTTCCTGCATTGCAGGCAAATTCTTCACCGTCTGAGTCACCAGGGAAGTCCTTTGGACATTTTAACATTTTAGAAAAGAAAACCTTCTCTAGGGTATGTTGTTTAAACAGAATGAGAACATTTTTTCCAAGATTAACATCTTGGAAAGTACTATACTTGCCTCCAGAAGCCTGGATTTCCAGGTATCTTGTGGATAGATCACCCCTCTTGTGCATACAGACCTGGGTCCTTGCTTGCTGGGGTCCAGCCCCGGTGGATCCAGGGAATTCAAAGGGTGGAAGGAGTCGGCGGCGAGGAAAGACTTATTTATTGATTGATATAAGATTAGATTAAGAAACAATAGTGTAGTAGAAAGATTAAGTGGAGGAAGAGGGCTGAATAACTTGGATTACGCGGAAGACCAATAAAATTCCAGGCAAGGAATTTGCATCATCTACGTTGGGCCACCGGCGCTCGCTTGAATATCTAAGGGTGCCTCGCCTTAGGCTCCCTTTCGGGCGGGTCTTAACAGCCAGGGCAAGTAAGTAGACTTGGCGAGCCTCCACGCCCCAGATGGGAATTCAGCCTGAAATTAAAGTAAAGAGGAGAGGGAGGAAAAAGAGAGACACAGGGGAAACCAGTCCAGCGACTGGCTCTGGCTCCTATTGTTTAGAAGGCCTTGTATACCTTTTTGATTGTACATAGAGATCAATGGGTAATACAAAATTATGCAGTGTTAGCAGTCTAGACTCTTATCAAAACCAGGCTTTTCTCTCTGCATACCTAATTGTATACACAAGTCTTAGGTGATTTACATCATCTTCTGGCCAAAAAGGGCCAATTAACATTTTACAGCCTTTTTCTGATAAGGGTTTGTCAACCAGAAGACTTATTTGTGTTGATCTTCCCAAGGTTTGGTGCCACTCTCAGAAAGTACTAAATAAAGTTACGTTCTTACATAGCAAGGACACAAGAGGAGTGCAGTGATGTATAACAAAAGAAGTAATTAACTCAAAAGTCTAGTGTTGCTAACATCAAAACTATTATATATCTTTTTCCATATCCCGTTTACATTGATTAACATCCTCCCAGGTGCCTAAAAGATAAAGAATATGGAGGCCTGGCAGCAATCATTGAGTCAACAGTGAAATCCCGTCACCAATATAATTTTTAACTCTTTAGAAAAGGCTCTGTATCTTTAAGATGCTTTTAAGCTTTGTGCCTCTCGAGGTTGGGGGCTGCAAGCAATTCACAAGCTGTAAGAGGTCCAGGGAACCTGTTAGGCAAGCTAGAGAGCTATCAGAGGGGTTTAACTGAAACATCCCTTTCAAATACAGAAGACTAAAGCCCTGAGTTGACTTTTTTCCAGAGAATTATCAGAAAAGTGGAAAAGCAGACTACAAAAGCCGGCAGATTTTTATTTGGGGGGGTGGATGCTCAGGAAATGCCAGGGGGACCTCCTGAAGTCTGATCACGGCCTTGCGTATGTCAGCTTCCTCCCTCATGACCTTGTCACGGGTGGGATTCCTCACACTGGCTCCCGGCACTTGCTCTAATAATTATTAGTTATATGACTTGGAATAAATTGCATGACCTTTCTAATCTGATATGAGCTGTCATATCAGATTGTCAGGGCACAATTCCTGGTCTGTTTCCTTCCCTCTTCCTTATAGTGAATTGTGAGTTTAATCCAAATGGCTGTTTCTTGCATGGGTAATTGAAACTTCCATGTCTGAAGAGGCAGGTAGCCCTGGGGGACAGGGTGGCAGCTTTCCTTCTCAGTTCCCTTGTTCAGTTGCACTTTGCTGTACTGAAAATGTGTACAGCCTGCTTATGTTGTTTATTTAATTATTAAGTATATATTTTAGCCTCAGGTTTATTTTACAAGCTCTTACATGTTATGATGTAAATGCATAGAGCCACATATATGCATAGTTTTGAGTGTGTGTGTGTGTGTGAACTGCACAGCAGATGGACGTTCATCCTTGCTTCCTTTTAACAGTCCTCATTCTCAGTTTCTCAGCTTCACCTCTGCAGCTTAATGGAAGACATTAGAATTTGAGCACAACACTGATATTAATTATGAATTATTCATCCTACCATGTGATTCATTAAAAATTGGTTAGTTCTTACTTTTTCTTACTTAGATTTTGTCCCAGAACTACAGAAGGCTGTTTTTGCTTTTCTTTTGCCCAATCCATCAATAGGGCATCAACTTATCCAATTTACATTCCTTGTAAAACAGAGAATACAAAACCAATCCCTTAGGACTGTCAGGCTGAAATAACAAAATTCAGCATACTTTGAGCATGTGAGGTCCCCAAAACAAATGCCTAAGCTCTGATTATTCTGGATTTTTGATAAACAAATGGGGGCTGCCAGGGCAGCTGGACTCAGCAACAGCAAGTATCAGCTTCATGAATGCTAGTGGCAAGAAGGGAACACACGTTTATTGACAATAGCAATTATTATTTTTTCAGGTACTCTCTAAACATAATCACATTTAATCTTCACTGTAGTCTGTGTGGAAGAGAGGTATCTTAGCTCTCACCAGACGACACAGTGCTAACAGATGGTTCCCCCAACCTCTGGCTACGATAGAGAGTCTGCTTTCTTTCTTTCTCACGTGCACATGGGTGCTGCTGGGTCCTCCTCACTCTGGGACACTGAATGGAGCAGCTGCTGTGTGGGTCACTGCCACTCGTGGCTGAGGGAAGATAGTGATGGCAGAATCACAACGTGGCTCTTAAAGCTGTTTAATTCCTTTTTGCTCTCCTGTTGCTTCATTTGCTTGAGTTCCATGTTTGGAAGTATGATTGTGAGACAGGATGTCCAGGATGTGTGAGGAGGATTTAATGCCCTTATATAGATATAAGCTTTCTTCCCTCTGCTCCTGGACCAAGGGGCTCATCGAGATGCCTTGCCATTTCTGTCTTCCCCTCCTTACAGGTTTAGCTCCCTACACGTAGTATATAGACACGCATGCAGACTGACTGTCCTTGGCAATTCCATCATGATAAGTGGTGCTGAGCGCAGGCATTGTCATGGCAACAGGTGGACATACAATGTTTCTTTGCAAGTTGAGAACTTTATTTTAGTTAATTGGAGTTAAATAATCTAGTTTGTTTTTTTTTAAAATCCTGAGTCAGTGTAGGTGATCCAGTCTGTTAGAACTCATCTTTGAAAGCTTTTGCTAATTTAAATCATGTTTTTCAGAAATTATAATTAAAATGTATGATTTCTTTAACAGACTGTGGAATAGTTAAGAGATATTTCTTCCTGACCAAAAAAGCCTTTTCAAGTATTTTTTGGTTATTAATGTCAAGAAGGCGGTCTGGACAGTCTACTAATTTCATATGACCTAGGGAAAAGTGAAAGTGAAAGTCACTCAGTCGTATTCGACTCTTTGGGACCCCATGGACTATAGTCCATGGAATTCTCCAGGCCAGAATACTGGAGTGGATAGCCTTTCCCTTCTCCAGGGGATCTTCCCAACCGAGGGGTCAAACCCAGGTCTCCCGCATTGCAGGTGCATTCTTTACCATCTGAGCCACGAGGGAAGCCCGACTTAGGGGTGCAGATCTGTGCTAAGCTGAGTTCGCTTGCATCTGGTTAGTATTCTTGTCTGCTAAGACTAGGCAGCTTATCTGACATAATAAGTTTCCCTCAGCTCTCTTATATATTTCTTTACCTGGAAATATACAAAAAGCCAATTCCATCTTCTGAGTTTCATGAAATAATCTTCTCAATCTAATTTGTATTTCATTTCCCCCTGTGAACAACTGTAGGCTTACAAACAGGATTATAGGGAGAGGTGGAAAGACAGCAGGGACCCAGAGATGAACCTAGGAACTGTTCTCAGATCCACCAGAAGGGCTAGTGAAAAGCAGTGCCCCTACTTCGTAGATGAGCAGAGTGCAGCTTAGGAAGGTTAAATAACCTGCTCTGGGCCGCTCGTCAGCCCTGAAACTAAGAAGTACTGAATTGGTTCCAAGGTCTTGCTTTGCCTCTGACCTTACAAATACCCGTGCATGAGTGTAAACTTGTTTGGGATTATTCAGCCCCTGTTGCAGCCACTGACACATCCTGAGCACTGTCATATATGTTCTCATTTCATCTTCACTCACCTTCACAAGGTGAGTGTTGTATTTCCTCCTTCTTATGGCAAGGAATATGCCATTCTTCTCCTCTGGGACATTAGCGCACAAGCTCCTCCTGGCTGGGGGATCGTCTCCAGGGCCCCAGCCCTCACCAGTCCTTTAAATGGCCTCTCTCCTCACCCAGCATGTTCCCATCTGTGAAATGACTGTAAAATAATTTTATTGGGCTGTGTACTTTCAGTCTTTTAATAAAATTAAAATCATCAAGTTAATATGCAGTTATCAAATAATAATTGTTTTCAATGAAAAGAACAGACCCCTTTCAACCTAACCACTCTTTAAGAGCAATCATATTGGAACAATTTTTGTCCAAAATGCTAAATAGTGTGCTGTTATTTATTGATTTATCCCCCTAACCTTTATCTTCTAACCTAACTTAGTTCACTTTTAACTTCCCTTCCCGCTTCTGCTCAGTATAAAATATGACTAGTTTTTATCCCTTTATTGTTTATATTTGTAACATTAAATCATACATATAAACCTCCATTTCTTTTTCTCTCTGAAGCACTTCTAAAGGTGAGGACATTAACTTCCCTACAGTTACTTATTCTTTCCCCTTCTACCTTCAAACTCCTGTCTCTTCTTCAACTTTTCAACAATCAAGGTTGAAAACATATTTCTATTCCTTTTTTCTTGTTTATTTTTTAATCGGAGGAAAGCTGCTTTACAATATTGTGTTGGTTTTTGCCATACAACTGCAAATTAGTCAACATTATATATATGTGTGTGTATATATCTCTCCTCCCTCGTGGGCTTCCCTCTCAGCCCATCCCACCCCTCTGTGTTATCACAGAGCACCAGGCCGGGCTCCCTGTGTTACATAGCAACCTCTCAACAGCTGGTTTACACATGGTAGTTTATAGACGTCAATGCTTTTCAACTCATCCCATCCCCTCCTTCTTGCACTGTGTCCACAACGCCATTCTCTATGTCTGCATCTCCATTCCTCCTCTGCAAATAGGTTCATCAGTACCATTTTTCTAGATTCCATATAAATATGCATTAATACACAGTCTTTGTTTTTCTGACTTACTTCACTCTGTACAACAGGCTCTAGGTTCATCCAACTCACTACCACTTACTCAAGTCCGTTCCTTTTTATGGCTGAGTTATATTCCACTGTATGTATGTACCACAGTTTCTTTATCCATTCATCCGTCATTGGACATCTAGAGTCCTTCTATGTCCTGGTTATTGTAAATAGTGCTGCAGCAAATGTTGGGGTGGGTACTTGTGCCTTTTTGAATTGTGGTTTCTCGGGGTATATGCCCAGTAGCTGGATTGCTCCATCAGATGGTAGTTTTATTCCTAGTTTTTTTAAGGACTCTCCATACTGTTCTCCCTAGTGGCTGTATCAATTTACATTCTCACCAAAAGTGCAAGAGGGTTCCCGTTTCTCCATACCCTCCCCAGCACTGATTGTTGTAGACTTTTTGATTATGGCCATTCTGATTGGTGTGAGATGATACCTCATTGTAGTTTTGATTTCTCTGATAATGAGCAATATTGAACGTCTTTTCATGTGTTTATTGGCCAGCTGTTGTCTTAATTGGAGAAATGTCTGTTTAGGTCTTCTGCCCTTTTTTGATTGGGCTGTTTTTCTGATGTTGAGCTACATGAGCTGCTTACGTATTTTGGAAAGTAATCCTTTGTCAGTTGCTTCCCTTGCAATTATTTTCTCCCATTCTGAGTGTTGTCTTTTCATCTTGTTTATAGTTTCCTTTGCTGTGCAGAAACTTTTATGCTTTTTTAATTGGAGGAAAATTGTTCACAATGTTGTGTTTCTTTCTGAATTGTTTTTTAATGTGGTAAAATACATGTAACACACCAATTACCCATCTTATCCATTTTTAAAATGTACAGTTCAGTTCAGTTTCAGTTCAATCGTGTCCAACTCTTTGCGACCCCATGAATTGCAGCACGCCAGGCCTCCCTGTCCATCACCATCTCCCGGAGTTCACCCAAACTCGTGTCCATCAAGTCGGTGATGCCATCCAGCCATCGCATCCTCTGTTGTCCCCTTCTCCTTCTGCCCCCAATCCCTCCCAGCATCAGGGTCTTTTCAAATGAGTCAACTCTTCGCATGAGGTGGCCAAAGTATTGGAGTTTCAGCTTCAGCATCAGTCCCTCCAGTGAACACCCAGGACTGATCACCTTTAGAATGGACTGGTTGGATCTCCTGGCAGTCCAAGGGACTCTCAAGAGTCTTCTCCAACACCACAGTTCAAAAGCATCAATTCTTCGGTGCTCAGCTTTCTTCACAGTCCAACTCTCACATCCATACATGACCACAGGAAAAACCATAGCCTTGACTAGATGGACCTTTTTTGGCAAAGTAATGTCTCTGCTTTTGAATATGCTGTCTAGGTTGGTCATAACTTTCCTTCCAAGGAGTAAGTGTCTTTTAATTTCATGGCTGCAATCACCATCTGCAGTGATTTTGGAGCCCAGAAAAGTAAAGTCTGGCACTGTTTCCACTGTTTCCCATCTATTTCCCATGAAGTGATGGGACCGGATGCCATGATCTTTGTTTTCTGAATGTTGAGCTTTAAGCTAACTTTTTCACTCTCCTCTTTCACTTTCATTAAGAGGTTTTTAAGTTCCTCTTCACTTTCTGCCATAAGAGTGGTGTCATCTGCACATCTGAGGTTATTGATATTTAGCAATAGTTGGCAATCTTGATTCCAGCTTGTGCTTCATCCAGCCCAGTGTTTCTCATGATGTACTCTGCATTTAAGTTAAATAAGCAGGGTCACAATACACAGCCTTAACATACTCCTTTTCCTATTTGGAACCAGTCTGTTGTTCCATGTCCTGCTCTAACTGTTGCTTCCTGACCTGCATACAGATTTGTCAAGAGGCAGGTTAGGTGGCCTGGTATTCCCATCTCTTGAAGAATTTTCCACAGTTTATTGTGATCCACACAGTCAAAGGCTTTGGCATAGTCAATAAAGCAGAAATAGATGTTTTTCTGGAACTCTCTTCCTTTTTCAATGATCCAGCAGATGTTGGCAATTTGATCTCTGGTTCCTCTGCCTTTTCTAAAACCAGCTTGAACATCTGGAAGTTCACGGTTTAAAAGGTATTAAATATGATTATTCTCTCTGCCAATTATAGTTATGTTTCCTCCCTTCATCCATGGCTTATTTTATAAAGTTTAAAGCAAATAAATAATATTGACATTATGCTTTATTCATAATTTAATAATGGGCTATGACTACATTGCTTTCTTTGGGTTCCATTGTATCATGATTCCTGATCTGTTCACAGAGTCTGTTTCTGTTAAGTTCAAATGGATTCTCCTTTTTTAAAAACACAAATAAATAATGCCACTGTAGTTTACTTCCTGCCATGCCTCTCCTTTTTTCCTTTAAAGTTTTTCTTATGCCTTACTGTCAGGACCATCTTATTCACCAGATCCCCAATGGGGTGAATCATTTCATTTCTTCTTAAAGTCTGAGTAGTTATTTGATATTTGAGTCATGCCTTTTCCTACTGCGTTTTGTTTTCATGGATCTCTCTAGTGGCCTCTCTTTTTCCTTATCCTTACCTTTTTGGTCTCACATCCTCATTCTCCTGGGCCATCAGTTCCATGTCCCCTTTGTCTCAGACCTTCCTCACGAAGCCTCTCACCCTCCTACCTCACCCCATACTGGTGATTCTCTGGCTCTGCTGCATAGCTACCATCCTTGAACTGCCTTTCCTATTCCCCTGAGCTTATCCACCAACTCTGCAACCCTAAAGCTTTCTCTTTAGGGCAGGAGAGGACTCAGGTTATTCCTTGGCTACTCACACCTGTTGCCTGGGCATCTCAGGGCCCCGACCACCCATCTGAGAAGCCAGGAATTGATCCAAGAACCTCTTCATGAGAGCCACTAGCCTCCTCATCCTCCCCATTTGCCATAATTTGTATAATTCTTTGCTGAATCCCTCAGTGGTGCTGAGTCCCTTTAAGGAAATTAGGTTTAAAGGCATACTTACTCTTTAGCACTATTATTCAGAAAACTTCCATCCAAACTCAGTTTCTACAATCTGAAATAATCTTATGACCTCAACGAAAAACACGTTTTTTAAATTTAACAGTCTTATAATACACATAAGGCAAAGGCATAAAGGGGATGATAATCCTTTTCTAGCAAAAAAGCCATTACATTTCCCCCATCCTCATACATCAAAAAATGTATAATCTAATTAAAATTCTAAACCCCTGTAAGGTTTTTAATTACTTGTTAAAGCAGTCGGCCAGATGGTTAAACATAATAAAAGAACACTTTGAAAGGAATGAAGAAAATGTCATCAAAGTTAACAAAGGAAAGGGGAAAACCATCTTACCACAATTATACTGGAGAGTTTATAAAAGTGTCATTCCTTGTTAAAATTTCTGAAGCAGAGAGAGAAGTCACTTTACAAACTTCATATCATGGTCCTTTGCTTACTTAAAGATCAAACTTGAGGTCACTGACTCATTCTCTGGAACAAGTGTGACCTTCACTCTGGATTTAATAAGAACAACTATGTCTGTTTACTTTCTCCTGCAAGGAGAAGCCTTCAGGCCCTCATGTAATCAGAAGCACACCAAAATAGAAATAAGCTCAATAAGGATAGAGTTCTGTCAAAGGGCATTTCTCCTACCTAATTTTTTAGCACTTATAGCAGAGTTTGGACGGATGGTTATATAAGATCCCCTGGGTCTGTGTATAAAAAGGCTTCCTGTGTTTAATTCGGGACTTTAAGGTACAAGGCCTGGCAGGGCAGCCTGAGCCCATCCTCCGTGGAGGCGCCTGGCTGGTTTGCCCCTGCCAGCAACAACCCTCAAGGACACAAAGCGCGTCTTGATTGCCAGCTCCTTTTCTTTTCAGCTAGGTTCACGCACAAGCTGCTGTCTAAGCAGGTGTGCTGAGAAGAGACCCTGCTTCCGGGATCCAAAGCCACCTGAGGGTGTCCTCCTGCATGAGTAGAGGTGTCCACTGTTTGGTTCAGAGCTATTCCTTTAAGTCTGTCTTCCGCATTTGCTTAGAGGCCGTGGTTTTTAGTTTTACTCTCTTACGTCCTAAGGACGATGGCTACCTGGTGCTCCCATTCTCTTTCCCACCTAACACACCGAATTGGCACACAGCTCAGAGTCAGTTCTGCTCTGCTGGCTGGTGTTCTCCAGGCCTTGCTATCAATGGAAGCAAGTACATGTCTTCTTGGCAGAATTTTTCTTTTTTTTTTTGCCAAGCAAAAGTAACTCTTGATGTAGCTGTTTAACAAGATCACACCTGATAAGTCTGGATTGAAGTTCAGTCTGAGACATTTGTTTTATTTACTTTTAGAATAAATTGTGTTAATTGGCAGCCAGGGGCAATTGGATGATATTGATAACTAAAAGCCAAAAATAATGCTAGTTATCACTTCTTGATTATAATAAATATCAAAGATACAGTTAACCACTTCTGTGTCTCAATTGTAGAAGTGGCTTTAAAAGAAGAATAAAAATCAGTTTTATAGAAAATTTATGGAGATGGAATTATTTGCCCCTCTAGAATTTGGAGTAAATGAAAAGCAAAGCATTATACAGAGGTCATGAACGTCATAGTCATGTCCTCGAGAGGCAAAAGAAATTTGAAAATGCACTTAGCTAAAGATGAGCTCAAATTCTCCCTCTGTTCTGTCCTCATGTTCTCACACTTAGGGAAAGTATTGGGCCTTCTGGGCAAACTTCTGATGAGGCATCAGTGCACAAGGTTAGTGAAAAACTGGGCAAACTTGTAGAAAGAATTTTTATTAACGTTCAATTTTTGAAATATAACTAGTCTCCTTGAAGTAGGACATTCTTTTGTTGTTGTTGTTCACACTCCAGACTGGGTTTTAATTAGTGGACAAAAATGATTTCTGGCAGCATGGTGATGGCCTCTGAGTCTTTCCACTGAACCAGTGGTTCTCCTACAGAGGGCAGAGACCACCAGGTCAGGGTCAGTGAGCTCCTTTTCCAGGAAGCTCCTGGCTGTGACTGTGGCCGATTCCCAGGCAGGACCAGATGACTGTCATACTCGGCTCTTAGTGGCACAGAAGCCAGGCCTCCTGAGGTTGAGACAAGGGAGTGGGCTGGGCTGTCAGCGTCTCCTGCTTTGCCCTGGCCAGTTTTGTTTCTCAGTGGTTCCCTCTCTGGTGGGAATGAGGTTCATCCACATCATCTCCCAGCTATTCTTCTTAGGTATCCAGGTTGTCTCTGCTTTAGCCTCTAAGTAAAAATACTGATATGGATGCTGCAAGGATGAATTGCTCCTCTACTGTACAGTGGAATTTCTGAGAAGTAAGATAGAGGCAGAAACTAGGTTTGGTTCGCTTTTATTTCCCTAACGTTTAACCTAGCCTCTTGCACAGGGTAGTCCCTTGGGGATCCTCTAGGCCGACTGGATGAAAGCTCTGTAGCAGGTGATAGCACTGATGCGCCTCACTGATGCTGACTCGGACAGATGGCACTCCTGCCTGGGCTGCAAGTGCTGTCGAACCATCAGTGACATGAAAGTGATTTCCCTCAAGGCACGTAGTACAGAAGCCAGTGATAACAGTCACTTTTGCAATGAGGCGCTACTGTAAACTGAGACCTGCATGCATCTGAGGGCCACTGATGGTGGCCCACTGGCAGGCCTTGGACTTGACCCATCAGAGTTCCAGTGTGTGGTTGTGTGGTTTCCCCATGTCCTCAGGGAAGGCCCCATGCAGAGTTTCAGAGAGGGAGTTTTCTCATGTACTAAGTAGTTATCAAGGACCTAGCTACATGTGGGTACTTCAGAGAGGCTGCAGGAGAGAAAAGGCTGTGATGACACCCATAAGATGCCTGTTTTCTAGTAAGGGAGGGATGCGAGTACTTGTCTTTTGGTGGAAAACAGAATCTCCCCAGAGAAGGAATTAGGGAAGACTACAAATGAAGGAGGTAGAGCTTAAGGCTCACCTTGCGGAGTGGAGAGGAATTTGGTGGGGAGAGTGGAGAAATCAGCTCACGAGGAGAGAAAAGCAAGAGGAGAAGAGGAAAACACTAGGCTGGATTTGGGGCACTGAGAGTTTGCCAGAAGGGAAGTGGGCCCCTGGATGTCACTCCAGGACTGGAAGTAAATCTTGTTTACTTTTTAATGTTACATCCTAAGACTACAGTTCTTCCTTTCTCAGGCAAATAGAGTGGGGACAGAAAAAATTCTTTCACAGAGTAGTAGTAAACAATCTGCCTGCCAATGCCAGAGACAAAAGAGATGGGGGTTCAATCCCTGGGGTGGGACCATGCCCTGGAGTCGGGCATAGCAACCCTCTCCAGCATTCTTGACTGAGCACGCATCAGTGAAAAAGAAATGCTTCCGGTCGTAATAGTAAACAAGAATTGCAGTCGCCAAGTCATCTCATTACAGCCACCCTGATGGTGAGCCCTGAGGGAACTCAAGATTCAAACAGGATGCCTGCCACATAGCAGTTAACCACGGGAGCCACCCTGATCACACACCCTGAGGACACTCAGGATGAAGCAGTACAGAACACTGGCCCCAGACAGCTGAGGTGCATGGCAAAGGAGCGATTTCAGTCAGTGCAAACTCTTGCATCTTCTCTTACATAGAAGAGTGCTAAATTACTTGAGATGTCTGGTTTTCTTTAATTAACAGTAATCTTTTGATATTCTGACTACCTGGTCTTTGTTGCAAAAAATCCTGTATATCCAGGCCCCTCTCTTCCCTCCTGGGACCAATCTCTCAGGGAAATCTGAGAGACTGTGTCCTGGGCTTAAGTCCTCAGTTTTGTCTGCCAAATAAAACATAGTTCTCAACTTTTAATTGTGCATTGTTTTTCAATTGACAATAGAGAAGCTAAAAGTTCTTCCAGAGTTTCTCTAGGTCATTTCTAGTTGTATTGGTTCCTCTCCTCATTCTCTCTCAACAGAAAAAGGCAGTGATTGGTGAGGTAGCTAAAGGGGCAGATAACATTTTGGCCCCAACATGGATAACTACCTCAGGTTACTATAGAACCTGTAGTACCATGCCTTTGGTTGGATAGTTCTATACATTTAGTTCTCTAGTTTGATAGATGGGCTTAAAATCTACAGACCAATTCTCCCCACTTCCCCAGCCAAAATGCAATGGGCATGTTCGTGTTACGTGTATCATACATCTTCGTACATCTGGATGCTCTGCATAATTGATTCGGCATAATGCTCTTAGGCATGCCATTTTGCTTGTTCTCAGGGTTTATCTGATTGCAGATACTCAGCCAAAGTTAATATTTCATGAGATTCAATCATAACTTGAGGCTACAAATATGATGGAAGTCATGCCTATTGTTTTTCTTAAAAAAATAATAGACAATTTTGCTGCACTCTTACACTGAGCAACACAAAATGCTATTTGAGCACAAGTCTCATTTCCTTTATTTGCTATTCCTATGAGCGATGATGAATTTTAACAAGTTTTCTAATGATTTAGGCCATTGCTCTCCTAAGGCCATATTATTAAGTCATTTTACTGACTTATATTTACAAAGGGATTATGAAATCCTAGGCACAGATATAAGAATTTAACAAGTTTAAGTCATGTAATCCTCTTAACAACCATATGAAATACATGCCATTATTATGACTTCTATTTTACAGATAGAGAAATTGGGGCACAGAGAAGTGAAGTAACCTGCCCAAGGTCACACAGATAGGTTACATTGTCATTTGAATAATTCACATGCAAAATTCCAGGTTATGGTTGGTATGTCTGCTGTAACCTGTGTGAAAAAGGATAAAAAGAATATGTCTGAGAGATTCTCCCATGCTGTGCTCGAGGCAGAATTGTGTTCTTAGACTGTTTTAATAGAAGCTAATTTTCTACCAGTTACATCAGTAGTTGTCTCCCTGTAAACTCAGTATTTTAACTAACTGCAAATGTTTAAAAATGAACAATTTCCATTTATATATGACAAACACACTAGCTCTGCCAAAGTCCAGCTCCGCACTGTATAATTATGATCTTTTGTGTTGAAAGATGTAGCTGTGGATCATGGCATCTTCCAAGATGGCAATGACTGTATAGTTACTAATAAATGACAGTTACTGTATACAACTTTTTGTATATACTTTTTGCTTCCTCTTGTCCCCCTGAAAAAAACTCAGCCATAAAAAAGAATGAAATGTTGCTATTTGCAACAACATGAGTAGACTTGGAAGGTATTATGCTAAAGTGAAATAAGTCACACAGAGAAAGACAAATACTGTATGATATCACTTCTGTGGGGAATCTAATAAAATACAGTGAACTAGTAAATACAGCAAAAAAGAAACAGACTTATAGAAAACAAACTAGTGGTTACTAGTGGGGAGAGAGAGGGAAGGGGGAGGAACAATACAGAGGTAGGGAATAAAGAGGTATAAACTACTATGTATAAATAAGTTACGAAGATATATTGTATACCACAGGAATATAGCTACTATTTTATAATAACGATAAGTGGAATATAACCTTTAAAATTGTAAATCACTATATTGTACACTTGTAACTTATAGTATTGTACATCAACTATACTTCAATAAAATTAACAAAAAAAATTTAATGTTTATGTAATGGTGTTATATGAATCTCTAACTGGAAAACAGTGATAAATGTTATATATGCCAAAGAGACTTAAGTGAAAATAATTTATATGTAAACACATCTTTTCTTTGATGGTATTGATGTGCTAACAATGGTGACTGATTCTGAAGCTGTCAATGGAAGGAACACAGAGTTCCCAAAAGTTACTTTCCCAAGTATCTTTATCCTGATCTCAAAATTCGATCTAAAATAAGCAATGTACACTTTTTATCCAAGTAAGTTGAAATATATATATATCTTGAAAAAAAATGACAGCAACATTTTATATGTGCCAAGCACATCCCATGATTATTTTGTTTAATCCCCTGAACAATGCCATGAGGCAGGTCCTGTGGATGTCTTCTTTCCACAAAGGTGGAAACAGGCCTAGAGAGGTTTAGTAATGGAGGACAGGTCACACAGCCAGGAAGCAGCAGAGCAGGGATCTGAACCTTGGAAGTGTTTCCTGAGCCTCTGGTCTTGGCCACTGTGCTCTGCACCCTTACCCCTGTGCGTAGAGTACATAGCTGCCTCTGGCTAGGGATTAAGAACTGATCCTGATAAATTTCTTGTTGCCTTTTTGTGTCTTCATAAGATCCCACTACTGTTCTTTGCTGTAGAGCAAGTATTTGAAGAGTCAGATTTCTCCCATTGTTCCTCCTTCATCAACCTTACGCTTAGCCTGAGTTCAGCATTTGCTGATATATTGATTTCTAGCTGATCTCACCCTGCTGGAGGGTAGAGCAAGAATATGGCGCAGGCCTGGGTGGGGCGAGGGAGACCCTCATAAAGTGGAGCCTGACACAGAATGTGGGAACTATACAGGAGGGAGTTTGTGTGTGCTATAATAGTAGGCACCTTGAGAAGCCTATGCACTTATTTACAATAACTTCTACTCTTACTTTTAGGCAGTGTTTTTTCTTCCATCAAGCATGGTGTCCATCATAGTAGAAGCTCAATTAGCACTTGGTGAATGCATGAATGAATGAAGGACAGACAGAATGAATGGATTGTTTATTTGGTTTCTTTGATATAAGGGCCTCTGCTGCTTTTCTCGATTATATTTGCTCCATCCAGCTCTTCCCTCCTGCATGCCTGGATTCTCCTCCTTGCCCCCTCCTTCTCTCTCTCCCTCTCCCCTGTAAGTCCAGGGTGTTACTAGACAGTTGGTGGCAAGAAATATTCTTTTGGGTGATGTTCCAGATGGTGGAGGTTCTATAGTTTCAGAGTAGAACCATTCTTTAGGGAAAGTAGGAGTTAAATCCACCTTCAAGGGACTAAAATTACCACCTATGATATTAATGTAGGAACATGCATTCTGAGTCCTAAGCAGACTTTGGTGCAAACCACTGGGAACTGCATATGTTTGAGAAGCTCATACCATCCAAGCACCTGAAGTGACATCCTCTCTACATCTGTTCTCATGGACTAACAATGGCTTATTGACTTTGCTGCCTTGCAGAACATTGGTCTATAAGACATCTGGTCCATGCTAAGGTCCTTGATGTTTACAGGATCATATAGTGCTGTCTAAAAGGTCCAAAGACATTTGGTCCATTGCCAAAAGGTCCCTAATATTTGGTCTTGCCCGAAATGATTTGGCGTGCACAGCAATCAGAGAAGAGGTAAAAGGGACCCAAATTGGAAAAGAAATAAAGCTGTGACTGTCTGCTGATAACATGATACAATACATAGAAAATCCTAAAGATGCTACCAGAAAACAATACTAGAGCTCATCAATGAATTTGGTAAAGTTGTAGGATACAAAATTAATACACAGAAATCTGTTGCATTTTTATACACTAAGAAAGAAAGATCAGAAATGAGAAATTAAGAAAACAATCTCATTTACCATCACATCAAAAAGAATGAAATACCTAGGAATAAACTTCCCTAACATGATGAAAGACCTGTACTCTGAAAACTATTAAGACACTAATGAAAGAAATTGAAGATGACATAAACAGATAAAAAGATACACTGTGTTCTTGGATTAAAAGAATCAATATTGTTAAAATGACTATACTACCCAGGCAATCAACAGATTCAATGCAATTCCCATCAAAATACCAATGGCATTTTTCACAGAACTAGGAAAAAGAATTTTATGGAAACACAAAAGAACCCGAGAAGGCAAAACAAACTTAAGAAAAATGGAGCTGAAGGAATCAGTCTTTCTGACTTCACACTATATTACAAAGCTACAGTAATTAAAACAGTGTTGTACTGGCACACACACACACACACACAAACCAGAAATATACATCAATAGAAGAGGGTAGGAAACCCAGAAATAAACCCATTAATCTATGACAAAGGAAGCAAGACTATACAATGGAAAAGAGATCAACTTCTTCAATAAGTGGTGCTGGGAAAACTAGACAGCTACATGTAAAAGAATGAAATTAGAACATTCTCTAACATCATACATAAAATAAACTCAAAATGGATTAAAGACCTAAATTTAAGAATGAATACTATAAAACTCCCAGAGGAAAACATAGGCAGGACACTTTTTGACACAAATCACAGCAATATATTTTTGAATCCATCTGCTCCAGAAAACAAAATAAACAACTGAGACCTAATTAAACTTAAAAGCTTTTGCACAGCAAAGGAAGCTATAAACAAAATGAAAAGACAACCTAGAGAATGGGAAAAAATGTTTGCAAATGGTGCAACCAACAAGGGATTAATCTCTAAAACATATAAACAGCTCATGCAGCTCAATATTAAATGAATAACTTTAAAAATAAGATTTCCTCAGACACTTCTCCAAAGAAGACATACAGATGGCCAAAAACCACGTGAAAAGATGCTCAATATCACTAGTTGTTAGACAAATGAAATCAGAAATATGAAGTATCATCTTACACCAGTCAGAATGGCCATGATCAAAAAGTCTACAAATAATAAATGCCAGAAAGGGTGTGGAGAACAGGGAGCATTAATACACTGTTAGTGGGGATGTAAATTGGTGCAGTCACTATGGAAATCAGTATTTAGTTTCCTTAAACTGAAAACAGAGCTACCATATGATCCTGCAATTTCACCTTTGGGCATATATCCAAAGAATGCCCCATCCAAAGAATACGATCATTCAAAAAGATACATGCACCCTAGTATTCACTGCATCACTGTTCACAATAGCCAAGATGAGGAAGCAATGAAATGTCCATCAACAGAGGAATGGATGAAGATGTGGCACATACATACAATAGAATATTACTCAGCCATACAAAAGAACGAACGAATGCCATTTCCTGGGCTTCCCAGGTGGCACTATTGGTAAAGAGCCTACCTGCCAATGCAGGAAACATTAGAGACGTGGGTTTAATCCCTGGGTCTGGAAGATCCCCTGGAAGAGGGCATGGCAACCCATCCCAGTATTCTTGCCTGGAGAATCCCCATGGACAGAGAAGCCTGGTGGGCTATAGCCCATAGGGTTGCAAAGAGTTAGACAAGACTGACGTGACTTAGCACACACACACGCAGCAACATGGGGGGACCTAGAGATTATCATATGAAGTAAACCAAATATCATATGATATCACGTGTGAAATCTAAAAGAAAGACACAAATGAACTTACTTACAAAGCAGAAACAGACTCACAGACTTTGAAAATAAATTTATGATTGCCAAAGGGGAAAGGTTGGGGGAGAAGGGATATATTAGCAGTTTGGGATTAACATATACACACTCGAGCTCAGTTGCTTCAGTCGTGTCCGGCTCTTTGCAACCCTTTGGACTGTAGCCCACCAGCCTCCTCTGTTTGTGGGATGTTTCAGGTAAGAATACTGGAATGGGCTGCCACTTCTATTCCAGGAGATCTTCCCAACTCAGGGATCAAATCCACCTCTCCTGCATTTCAGGCAGATTTTTACTTGCTGAGCCATCGAAGAAACCTCTACATATACATACTACTACATATAAAATAATCAACAAGGACTACTGTATAGCACAGGGAACTTTACTCAATATTCTGTAATAACCTATATGGGAAAAGAATTTGAAATAGGGTAGATGTATGTATAACTGAATCGCTTCACTGTACATCTGAAATATAGCATTGTAAGTCAACTACACTCCAATATAAAATAAAAATTCAATTTAATGTTGAGGTATGGCAGAAACCAACACAACATTGTAGAGCAATTATTCTCCAATTAAAAATAAAAATTTTAAAATTAAATTTAAAAAAAAAGAAGATGCAGTATTAGGAAAACTGCATTCCTGGTGCCAGCTATAGTCTCCCAGAGAGTTTTATTTTCCAGTTGGAGTTTTTCACTGATACATCACGCCAGCATTAGGACAGGCTGTACATTAAGTGGTTTTCCTTTCTGTGTCTTTGACAGATGTACCATCCCCACACCAGCGAGCCTCGGCTAGGATGAAACCAATAGAAGAAGGAGTGGAAGATGACGACGAGGTCTTTGAACCTGCGCCTTCAAATACATTTAAAGTTCGTCAGTGGCCTTGATCCCAAGAGAGGATTCAAGTTACCAAGAGGGAAACTGTCTTGGAGAGATCCTGAAAAATACCAGCACTTCTTCACGGCTTTTAGATTTTTTTCTGCTTTCATACACCCAGCTTGGTAGAGTCTGAGGGCAGGAAAGTGAGGGAAATTCAAAAATGGGAAGGGTACCTTCACTTTTACTGGTCAGCTTTCAGTTTCACTGAGCCTTCTGACTAAAATGTGTGCTATTTTTGAGAGACATTTTCACAGTGTTTTCTAGATATATTATCATTTAAATTTTAAAAAATCTTAGTGCTTTGTCATTTCAGATGCCTTCATTTATCTTTCCAAGTTGTTGTTCACTTTTCAGAGAGTTTATTCTCTGCTGTGGCAATGGGGTTGTCCATTTGATTGAGGTGGAGGGAATGTTTAAAAAAAAGAGGCAGGGAACCTCAGGCTTTGCTCAATGGATTTTCTGGCTGGAAAATTTTAAAGAAAGATGTGGTGCGACTCATGTATATTTTTCTCTCAGACCAGATACATCATTCTACTAGAACATCTCACATTTGTGGACCCTGTATGGATAGGTTGATAATGGACAAAGCTCATCAGACTTTACTCACATTACCCTGATATTACACTGTTTGGAAGTTGGGATGAACCCTAGACCTGGAAATGTAACAGTGGAAGCAGTTCTGAGCTCAGGGTCACCCTTTGGCTAAACCAGCTCAGCTGTGATGTGGAGCCATCTCGCCCCATGCTCTGAAGCACATTACTGCAGAGTCAAGTGGCCAAAGAAGCGCCACAGAATGATGAGGCTGACACAGCCACTGTGCTCTCTGGCTACTCCTCTGACTTTCAGATGGTTCCTCCAGGGCCACAGATGGCTCCTTACTGTGTGTGTGTCAGACACCAGATGCCAGGGCTGCAAACGGAGACACAGCTGTGAGGCAGACGGTCCACCACAAGCTCTGCCGTGATCACCCAACCTAGAGAGTGTTGTGAGGACCTTGATTCTAGATCTCTTTTTTCCACCAGTTGTGATTCTAGACACGATGGTACTTGGGAAATTTGCGTAAATCATCAAGCGGGTCAGTGTGACTGTGGCCCTTCACGGGCCACCCATTTGGGGGAAGCCCTGGGGAAATGGCAACCCACTCCAGTGTTCTTGCCTGGAGAACCCCAGGGATGGGGGAGCCTGGTGGGCTATGGTCTATGGGGTTGCACAGAGTCGGACACGACTGAAGTGACTTAGCAGCAGTAGCTTGGGCTTCCCTGGTGGCTCAGACAGTAAAGCGTCTGCCTGCAATGCGGGAGACCCAGGTTCGATTCCTGGGTCGGGAAGATCCCCTGGAGAAGGAAATGGCAATCCACTCCAGCACTCTTGCCTGGAAAATCCCATGGATGGAGGAGCCTGATAGGCTACAGTCTATGGGGTCGCAAAGAGTTGGACATGACTGAGCGACTTCACTTCACTTCCCCTGAATGGCTGTGCTCCATCATGCCCCACAACCTTTATTTTGTGTACTCCGACTCTGAGTTAGTCCCATTATGTTAAATAACAAGAAAAGTTCCATAAAAAATTATTTTCAGGTGAGCTGAGCCAAAAGCATCTTTTGCCAAGAGGTGATTTCTATGAGAGAAGATATAAAACTTAAGTACTCCAGGGTCACTTCATTTTCCTAAACTCATTTTTTAAAGCCAGTTATTTTAGTAATTTCAATTGAGTCAAATTTACATGCTTGATCACTCACTAAGAAAAATTCCACAGACTGGGTATCCAGCTCCTAACACATTCATCAAATGAATAGCTTGTTAACCTCACCATAGAAAGGCTGATTTCACTTTCTGCTGTAGTGGTCTCTTCTGTTTGCTAAATTAAGATTTTATTTTGGGGAAATGAAACAAAGGTGAGTGAATGACTTTACCTTGACTTTAAGACTTCAGATACAGCAGACTGAACTCTCTCTTTCAGTGCCTGAATCAATGGTTTGAAGTAATGGTGTTAATACCACTTTAACTATTGAAGTGACGCTATGTAGGCCACTGAGTTTATACATGCATAGGACTAATTTATAAAATCGTTCAACAGAGTAATTAGATATTACATCCTTGTCTAAGTAGAAAGCAATTTTAGATTCTACAAAAGCCATGTTTGTAATGTTCTGTGAGTCCACAGAACATTGAGATTTTCTTACCCTGACCCATTTTCAGACACGTCTCACTTAATCAGCCTTAGACAGCAGAGGGGAGCATCTCTAATGATCAACCTGGATGTGTTTAGAGGTTATTTTCTGTAGTGCTGGGAAAGCACACTGTTTAAAAGCACACTGCTAAAATTAGGTGATATGCAGTCATTTACTTTTTTAATGTGTTTGTGTGTTTCAGTGCCATCAATAATGAAGATTATAATCTCAAGATTAGGAATCTTCAAAGAGCCACTTATCTTGAATAGGAAACATAGAACTATCTGTAAATACATCCCTCTAAAGATGACAGTGAAGGAGCCAAAGCCATTGAGTAGTCCTCCCATTAGACTTGATAGCAACAAAGCAGATAAGAAAACATAAAAGATCTCCTATGGATGATTTTTATAGATTCATGGACACAAGTGTGTCTTTTATAACATGTAGATAAAAAACACATTTGTTGCCAAAGCAAACAATAAAACGCTTCCTGTGTTTTTTGGCCTTCACTTAGCTGTGTGACCAAGGTCCAGAAAATGGCCTACAAAAATTACTCTATTTATCACCCCAAATCCACTATGTTGAAATGTAACTTCAAGTTCCTTGTATGAAGCTGGAGTCAACATTTATACCAGAATGTGTGGCATTTATAATATTCTGCAAGCTCTCATAAGTGTTGTATTTATAAAATAATAGCACAAACCCTATGATGTTTATAAATTTAAATTAGCAATAATGGGTGCTATATAATTATTTTTCAGTTACCTCTTTGGCTTCCTGGGATCTTTTCTGTTTCTCCCTGTGGTTCACTTCACTTTAATCATTTTGTGCCTTTGTGCTTTGCTCCCAACAGTGTGTTGTGCCCACTGGGAGACACCACCTTCTTTGCATCTGGTTCTCCTTCCACACGCCTGAAGTTTTTCTGATTTTGTAACTTGCAGCTGCTGATTCTTGCTTCCCAGGTCCTATCGTGGCCTCAAAGGCAGAGTCACTTAGATGCTAGAAAAAGTATTTGGTAGAGAAATTTATGTAACTACACACTTAGCTCTGCCTGTGGTGCACCCAGGTGACGACCTTGCCCTCTGGTGAGGATTTAATGCTAGTGTGTGTGGCACCCAGTCGAGCCCTTGGGCATGCTGGTTGGTCCAGACCCTGGGGTGCAGCTCCAAGGATTCACTGTTGTTTTTAAAATCCATTTTCCTGGGCATTTGTAAAGCTGCTCTGCAGAAACCGTTGACTTTGCCATATTTCCCCTCCCTTCCCTCTTTCCTAACCTGGTTTCACAACCTTTTTCTAATTATGCCCAACTAGACTGATTAGAAATTCCCACCCACTCAATTCCAATTCTCCATGTGAAGGGATAGGACTACGCGGGGAACTCAAGGTTGTTCCACACTCATGACCCATCTCACTGACACTCTGATCATCACAGGACCCCCATGACATATTGCAGGGGAAGTTTAAGAAACCCACTTTAAGCACTATTTACAGATTTTACCAATATACCTACAACCTAGTTTTAAAGTACCTGAGAATTTTGTGAATGCTTTATACAGACATAGTATTTATAGGAATTGCATTCTTTCTGCTTTTAGATGCCATTTACATGGATATCATTTTACTTTATAATAAATTTACATTTTGTCTGAATAGAGCTTTATAGTTTAAAATATCTTCATCTTTTGTCATTTGATCAAATAAACTTCTTACTTGGAATATGTACCCTTTTTAAAAATTTTACTTTATTTTACTTTACAATACTGTATTGGTTTTTAAAATTTCATTTCTCTTAGAGGTAGCTGGTTTTCTCTAATGCCTAAAGGTCCAAGAGCGAGCCTTCACGGGTTATGGGAATTGCTCTGGTTTAGGCAATCTGAGCAGACATGCACAAAGCATGCTCCTGGGTTAGCTCCACTTAGTTCTGAAGGCCTGCTGTCTTGCTGCCTTTGGCCATGAAAAGGGTGGGCCACAAAGCAGTGGACAGTCCTGCCTGGATGCAGCGACTGAGAAGCCTCCAGAGTTTCAATGTGAGGATACATATATTTCAAATTTTTAATCCACTGTATTTGAAACTTCACTTCTAGTTTTCGTAAGGTTCAGCAATACAAGGAATCACATGAAGGGGGCGGAACACGTCTCCTGGGTCTACTCTGCGGTGGGAAGTCTTTATTTTCATAAAGAAACTCGTATTCGCTTCCATCACCTGTGCTCGATGTTAAAAAGGGACTGGAAAGCCCATCTCTTGGCCATTTGTAGTAGGTACTTGACACCTAATTAACTTGCCCTGATCAGCGCCAAGATGAGACCCAGCTGGACCGGGCATCTTACACCACTAGTTAAAGAGTTAATTCTCTTGCCCGATAACCCGCGTCATTCAGGCCTAATGTCTGGTTCTAAGACCTGACTTTCAAGCTGACCCATCTTTGGGGCAACTTCCCCTTACCCAGCCTGTGCTGTGAGACTTAAGAGTTTCCCATTATGCCCACGAGGGGTTTTCTGTGGATGGGTGTGGGTACAACCCCACATGAGCTAAAATCGACAGGACTTGGTTCCAGATTTGTGGGAGCAGAGATGGTGGTGAGAGGGGAAGAGTGTCACAGAGCTCCAGCTGGAGTGCTGCTGGACTCCGTGGTGAGCAGCAGGTTGAGTAGAGAGACTACTTTCTTCATGTTGCGTTTGAGGGGCCTCAGGGACAGCAGAGGTGTCAAATCTGAAACTCAGAGGTGGGGTTGGGGCTAAGGATACAGATTCCTGAGCTGAAGATGGCACCACGAGCTTGACAGCTTCCCAATAGGTAAAAAATTTTCTGTTAAAGGGTGTGTGTGTGATGAATAAATATGAATGAATACACTACACCAATACTTCCTTAATGTGGGTGGACCTAGAGGTTCTCATACTAAGTCAGAATGAGAAAGACAAATCTATGATATTGCTTATGTGTAGAGTCTAAAATATACAGATGAAATTATTTACAAGTCAGAAACAGACTCACAGACATAGAAAACAAACTGACAGTTACCAAATGGGAAAAGGGATGGGGACAGTATAAATTAGGAGTTTGGGATTTCCAGATACAAATCACTATACATAAAATAGGTAAAACAACAACAACAAAATAAAACAGGGTCCTACTGTAAAAAATTTTTTCCTTGCTATTTACTAAGGGCAAATATATCCCCACTGACTCTCAGGTTCTCCCAGCCTCCTTTGTCATCCTTTCGCAAGATGATTGCCATCTTCCCAGCTTACAGCTAAGCTTTCTGCTTTTCTGTCCCGTTTGCCTGGTCTAGCTGCTCAGTGCAGGCAGGACTCCATATCGCAGGACTGACCCCGGGCCTGCTCCTGGGAAAGCAGCACCGTGGCGCAGGATTTCATCCCCTGACTTATTGCACGACAAACCAGCAGAGGCAAATGTGGCCTGAATGAAGCTAAACTACCTTACAGCTGAGTAAATGAAGGCTCACAACCAAAACCTGACTGGTGGAGGAATGGAGCCTTCAGGGAAAAATGATTAG
This sequence comes from Oryx dammah, assembly GCF_014754425.2. Lineage (NCBI taxonomy): Eukaryota > Metazoa > Chordata > Mammalia > Artiodactyla > Bovidae > Oryx > Oryx dammah. The sequence goes on from NW_024070188.1 coordinate 32,402,951, forward strand.
CGCCATTTACCTCTTGATATTTCTCTGCGAATGCTGAAAACCTCAGAGCTGCTCCCGTTCCTTGGTGGTTACATATGATTAGGTCATTTGTGTAGAGAGGGACAGAGGTGAATCCTGGAGTCCCCTTGAAAAAGTTCAGACAGGGGCCAAGTTTCAGGCCCTGGCCTCCCACGGGGGCCATGCTGCACAGAAAACAGAACAACTGTCAGCTGCTCTGAATTCTTTCTCTTTAAAGGGTTTCTGTTATCTTGCAGGCCTCCCTAATGTTTTTCAGTGTGCTTCCCACTATTTCTGTTGTTCTCATCTAACCTCGTTAACTCTTCTCTTTATTAGTACGGATACATTTTGCTATAAGAATAATTATGATATAATGTAGTAGTAACAGCTGTCTACTAAGTGCATATTATTTACCAGAGACTGTTAAAGACATTTAAAACAATTTAGTATTTTCACAAAAGTCCCGTAAGGTGGTTAACACAACAGAACTGAAGTCCAAATAAGCTGATTTTGCCAGAACAAACCAGCCAGGAAAAGGGCCGTGTTCCATCCCAGATACCTCAGCCTGTGGCCCTGCTCGCCCTGCTGCTTTTTCCGGTCCTCTTCAACAGGAAGCCTGCAGCCGCCACTACCACCTGTTCTCAGCTTCTCACCTTAGGTTATCAAAGGAGTTTCCATGCTGGAATTAAAGACTATAATACTTCATATTTTTTGTACAAAAAATATGTATTGTTTAGGGAGAGGCTTTTTTTTTTTTAAGACAAATGAAAAGCCAAGATTTATATTGACTTATAATCTATCAGCTCATGTGAAAATATAAGGTTCTAAATACATGATGTCCCAAACTGGTTTCTAATCTCTGCTGTCCACCTCTCTTAGCTCAAAGCACTGACTTGAAAAAGGAGGCAGAGTTTTTGCCCTTGGACATGACTTCGAAATTAGGCAGATGTAGTTCTGAACATGGGCTCTGACCATGTGATCTTCACCAAGTCCTTACGCCTCTTAAAGCTGCTGTGTCCTTACCTGTATTCTGTTGCTGCTAAGTTGCTTCAGTCGTGTCCGACTGTGCGACCCCAGAGACGGCAACCCACCAGGCTCCCCCATCCCTGGGATTCTCCAGGTAAGAACACTGGAGTGGGTTGCCGTTTCCTTCTCCTGTATTCTCCAAAGGCATAGTTGGCACAAAGTACAAGTTCGTTCTCATCCCCCTTTCCCTTTGGTTGCTACGTTGAATCCTTAATGATTCTGGAGTCTCGGTAACCACAGTTCTTGTATAGAGTCAGAGAGTTGGTATCAGCAGGACCTGAAGGACAGGCAGGGTAGGGGACAGGCACCGAGGCCCCTCCTGCTCACAGCAGAAACATCTGCAGGTCTAGGGCACAGTTCCCAGGCTGCAGTCTCTCTGGACATCTTTGGCTGAGGCAAAGAGAGAAGGCCATCTTGACTTCCACACATGCCCCCAGAAAGCTGGAGGCGGGGAAAGGAGGCTGTATGTGCCTCTCGTGGGAGGTTGCTGTGAGTAGAAAATACCAGCATTAGGTTAAATGAGGCTCTCCAGGAGGTGAAGAGATGACCGTCTTCAGCTGTGGTTGTTTTGAACAGATACCTTGTGTTCAGCTCCGCATGGGGACCACGTGAGAGCCAAGAGCAGGTGCACTGGATACACGTGCATGGAGAGACGTTCCTCTATTCCCCAGGGAGTAAGGGTGGGCGGCCAGGTCTCAGACACTAAGGAGACGGGTGTTCCTAATGCAGCTTGATTATTCAAGAATGCTAGGACCCTGGGCAGCTCACGTCTCCTAGGGGAGCCCCAGTTTTATCTGTAAAAGGTGGTGCAACCAGACGAGGGATATGCCAGTTCTGGCAGTTTAATTCCCAGTGTGTGGGCTTCTTAAGGGCTGCTGCCATGATGTCTTCTTGTTCCAAGTGTGCCTTGCGGTCCAAGCGACTCACGACTCTTTGTTTTGTTTTTGCTTGAGGATGACTTGAGGGGTTAGACAAAGTCTCACCTGCTGTCTTTCTCTCCAGAGTTCCCCCGTTCTTGGACTGCCCTTCACAAACGCTGTATCGTCTGTGTGAAGTTGAATAGTATCATCACGATAATGACTTGCACCATTGCAGTCTGTCTTTCTGGTGTATCATTTAAAGTTTTCTCGAAAGTTGTTTTCAAAACAGTCAGCTTGCTGACAAATCCCTTTCAGACCTTTCCAGAATGGTGGAGACTGTGGTTTTCCTTTGGAGGGGACAGAACTGTAGAATTTTAGAGCAGGTAGGTAAATTTCACCAGGATCACCTGGAGGCCCCTATTAAAAACCAGCTCGGGCACAGATGTGGCGGTCTGCCTGACCTAAAAGTCTTGCAAGTTCCGGCCTCTTATTGGAGCCTTTTGATGCTGCCCCTGGTTCTGCCCCAAGACCTCAAAGCCCTTGATGACCAGTATGTGAAGGACGCCTGGAGAAGGAAATGGCAACCCATTCCAGTATACTTGTCTGGAGAATGCCAGAGGCGGAGAAGCCTGGCAGGCTACAGTCCATGGGGTCACAGAGTTGGACACGACCAAGTGACTAAACACACACACACAATGGGGCTATCCCAGTGGCTCAGTGGTTTAAAAAACCTGCCTGCCATGCAGGAACCTCAAGAGACTCTGGTTGGATCCCTGGGTCTGGAAGTTCCCTTGGAGGAGGGAATGGCAACCCATTCTAGTATTCTTGCCTGGAAAATACCACGGACAGAGGAGTCTGGTGGTCTACAGTCCATGGGGTCACAAAGAGTCAGACATGACTGAAACAACTTAGCACACACACGTGAAGGACAAATTTAGGAAACATAGGACCATTGGTTATGAGGAGGCCAAGGGATTCTTGCAGCAGTGCTATAACAACAAGCTAATGAAAGCAGACAAAATGCAACTCTAAAGTTGTTTGGAATCTCCCTACCAGAAGAAAAACTTAATGCTGTTTGTGGTGAACAGATTGGCAAACTGTAGGAGCTGATGCAAGAAGCCACTAAACCCAATGGGCAATTTAGTACTAGTGAGTCTAGGAAAACAACATTTCAGTCTATACAATAAAGTTTAACAAAGGGGAGGGGGTAACAACTCACCGGATCCCATCCCAGAATTTGATTCGATATAGCCGGGGTAGAGACCGAATGCGGCAGTTCTGAGTTCCCAGATAATGTTTATGCTGCTATTAAGGGGACCATTCTTTGAAGTCCCCTTAACTAGTCCAGCCCCCTTATTAGCAGATGAGAAGGGTGTGGCTGAGAAAACCGAACCCAAGAAAAACTAGAACCCAAGTATCCTTGTCCATAGTCCGATGGCTTTCAGTTAAAAAAAGCAACTTTTTTTTTTTTTGCTCTAGATCAATAGTTCCCAAACTTTTAATGAGTCAGTTAGGGAATCAGTTAAAATTTGGCTCCAGTAACTCAATATACTTAGAAGAGTGAGTCTTAACCTTGGCTGTACATTGGAGTCAGAGATTCTGAAGTAATTTATCTGAGCATCAGGATTCTTAAAAGCTCCCCAAGTAACTCAAAGTGAAAGAAAGTGAAGTCCCTCAGTCGTGTCCGGTTCTTTGCAACCCCGTGGACTGTAGCCCACCAGGCTCCTCCGTCCATGGGATTCTCCAGGCAAGAATACTGGAGTGGGTTGCCACTTCCTTCTCCAGGGGATCTTCCTGACCCAGGGATCAAACCCTGGTCTCCAGCATTGCAGGCAGACGCAGGGAAGCCCAAGTAACTCAAAGGGGAAAATAAATTTGAAAAGTTTTGGTCTGGAGGAAGGTCAGAAAGCTTCACTAATCCAGAGATCCCAGGTAATTTGGCTGTAGCTGCAGGATGGTCTGTACTTCACAGGCAAAGGTTCTCCTGATCTTACTTCCTGCTTTAGGAAACAAAAAAGACACTGAAGTGTTAGTGTGAGGTTTGAAGAGTGAATACCAGAGGCATAGGTGGATCTATTTTCCTATGTATAACAATATTTATTTTGGAACATTTAGTCTCTTTTTATTAAGACATAATCTAGGACAGTATATTAATTTCAAGTGTACAACCTAATGGTTTGATATTTGTATATATTGTGAAATGGTCATCAAAATATGTCTGATTAACATCCACACATAGTTACAAATTATTTTTCTTGTGATGAGAACTTTTGAGATTGACTCCCTTAGTAACTTTCAAATGTGTAAAAGACTGTTTTACTAGTCACCGTGTTGTACGTCACATCCCCAGGACTCATTTGTGGCTGGAAGTTTGTACCTTTTGACCACTGTTGGTGTATGATTTTGATCCTTTCAACTCCTTACTTTCTTTGGCTCCCTGTGGCTTCCTATGTATCAGAGTTAGAAAGAAGCTTTCTACCTGGTTTCGGTGTTGGGAGGAAAAGAATTAATTAGAAGCAGAATCCTGAAGTGTCTTTTCTAGCTCCAAGTCTATTTGTGTGACCTGAGCAGTTAATGTCATCTCCCTAAGTACAATTGTACATTTCTTTGTAATACAGAAATAGTTATATCTGCCATCTTTACCTTAGAAGGGCTTTGTGAGAACCAGATTTCAAAGCTCATGTAAACTATAAAACACTATAAAAGTGAAAGCTATTATTAAATTAACCAGCAACACACAAATGGGAGCTTAAAGTGAAAGAAATATCTCTTCACTAAACTATGCCTGGGAATTCTGTTGGAACTTGTGTCTAATTTGTCCTTGCTCTTAGACTCTAACATTCAAACCCCAAATCCAGAAGAACTGGGTATGATAATGTGAGCACTTTAACAAAATATGGTTTCTTCTCAGATATTGGGAGCATAGACAGACTTAGTAAGATGTCTAAAGTGAAAAAAACACTGCCAAAGATTTAGGTAATAAAATACCAAACAAAAAATTTAAAAGTCTTTTATTTCTTATAGCTTGAAAGGTAGATGAGAATTTCTGGAGTAATAACACAACATGAGTATTTAATTCTCTAGGGTTGTTTACCCTTTTGAAGTTTCTTATTATAAGAAAACTTAGAAATAAATGAAATACTTAGTAACAAGTTAGCATTATCAGTATCCCTTCAGCATCATGAACTCCACAATGACAGTCTCTCTCTTGTACATAAGAGCCTATAAAACCATTACTTATAAGTACATATTTTTCTAGGCAGAAATTTTCCTAGATAAGTTTATCAATCATGATCAGAAATTCAAATATGTAGTAGCTAAGGTGATGCAAAGTGAGTGAAGAGTGCCCTCTGGTGGTGTCATGCATAACTGAACTGTATCAAGGTTGTTTTAGTCGCTAAGTCCTCTCCGACTTTACGACCCCGCGGACTGTAGCACGCCAGGCTTCTCCTGTCGGTGGGATTTCTCAGGCAAGTATACTGGAGTGGGTTGCCCTTTTCTGCTCCAGTGGATCTTCCTGACCCAAGGATTATGCTTGGTCTTTCATCGAAGAATTACTATACTACTGTTCTACAGTTTCTTAAAAATCAGACTTTCATCTTGTTTTCTTTGACTAGTTTTATTTATTTTGGCTGTGCTGGATCTTTGTTGCTGCGCTGACTTTTCTCTAGTTGCAGGGAGCGGGAGCTACTCTGTTTGAGATGCACGGGCTTCTCATTGCGGTGGCTTCTCTTGTTACAGACCATGGGGTCTAGGGTGGGGGGTGGAGGCTTCAGTAGTTGTAGCATATGGGCTCAGTAGTTGGGGCTCGAGGGCTCTAGAGCACAGGTTCACTAGTTGTGGCTCACAGGCTTAGTTGCTCTGTGGCATGTGGGAGCTTCCCAGGCCAGGGATTGAACCGGTGTCTCCTGCATTGGCAGGCAGATTCTTTAGCACTGAACGACCAGGAAGCCCCCAAATCGGAATTTCATCTTAATCCGAGAGAATTTTTACATCTCCAAAGGCCCATTGTACAATGGACTGTATTAGAACACACCTTTTAATTGTTGTGTTATTTAGGTTCTCTTTTACAGAAGTCCTAAAGAAAATTCTAATTGAGACAGTGTTCCATTAAGAAATAATTTTTAATTAAAAAGCACTGTAGGTTGTTAATATGGCACCTCCAAATGGAATCTCTTTAAAAATCTGACCTTGGTCCAGAGTTTTTTGTATTGCTTATTTGTTTTGGTTTGGTTTGGGGTTGGGTTAGGAATTGTGTTGGAACATTTAGACATTGTCCTAGGGTTTTTACAGGACTTGTTGAATCTTTTCTGACAGGCTTGGGAATAAAATCTGGGATGATCCATGTGATCGAGGCAAAGACAGAATATTGACCCAAATGACATTCTAGGGTCTCTTCCAACCGTTTTGTTCTATGTTAAACTTTCCTTGGCAATCTGATACATTTCCATCATTGCTGTGCAGTATTAACAAGTAGAAGGAAAATACACATCTAAGGAAATAGAATGAGCTCTGCCACATCTCCAGAATGGTTCTGCAACGGCTGCTCACACTTCGGCCCCTCCTCTGTACTTTTTCCAATTTTTTACCATGAGAAAGTTTATTGTGGTTGGAATGAGATTTTATTATTACTGTTTTAAATGGATTGCCCTGAATGAGTGGCAGAAGCAAGTTTAACACAGGACCGGCAAATTAATATCTGGACTAGCTAATGAAAGTTATTTGTTCAGAATTAATTTCATGAAGAAATGAAAGCATGTGAAGAGCTCATGTGAAGATAATGGTCGTGGCTTGAATACGTGAAATGATGAGCTAAATGAAATAAGTGATTATAAATAGGACTTGAAATATCTGCCATAAATACTCGAGGCCACATTCCTAGAGGAAAATATGGAAAATAGAAAGTATCACATGTCAATAATACACACATCTGAACTAACTCAAATCAAATATGGTTTGTGTCTTAAATTTGAAATTGTCTTTCACTATACCTTGATTTTGCAATATTGCTGCTGCTATAATACTTAGGTGTGAGTCCAGTTTTCCAGACAAAAGAACAGAATGAACCATGTCATTGGGGTGTAAGCAAAACACCCAAGGTTGAAAAGAATTTTTACAAACTGGAGCAGGCAGCTCTAGATGCTACGGGGCTCAGAAATTAACTAACAATTGAGGCCCTCGACCTTGAAAAAAATAATTCACATCTTCAAGAAACTTCATTAATTTTAGAAACAAAGTACACACACGTGTCCTAAAGTCAGGAAGCTTTTAAAGTGGAAATACTATGCTAAGAAACATGCCTGATATGCAGCCTCAGAGACATTTATCATTTTTCAGGGTGCCTAAGATACTTCAGAAAGTGTGTGTGTGTGTGTGTGTGTGTGAGAGAGAGTCAGAGAGAGGATTAGACAGAGTAACATATGATGAAGAGATACCACACGCCCAAGGTAAGAGAAACCCAAGTAAGATGGAGGTGTTGCAAGAGGGCATCAGAGGGCAGACACACTGAAACCATACTCACAGAAAACTAGTCAATCTAATCACACTAGGACCACAGCCTTGTCTAACTCTATGAAACCAAGCCATGCCCCGCAGGGCAACCCAAGATGGGTGGGTCATGGTGGAGAGGTCTGACAGAATGTGGTCCACTGGAGAAGGGAATGGCAAGCCACTTCAGTATTCTTGCCTTGAGAACCCCATGAACAGTATGAAAAGGCAAAATGATAGGATACTGAAAGAGGAACTCCCCAGGTCTGTAGGTGCCCAATATGCTACTGGAGATCAGTGGAGAAATAACTCCAGAAAGAATGAAGGGATGGAGCCAAAGCAAAAACAATACCTAGCTGTGGATGTGACTGGTGATAGAAGCAAGGTCCGATGCTGTAAAGAGCAATATTGCATAGGAACCTGGAATGTCAGGCCCATGAGTCAAGGCAAATTGGAAGTGGTCAAAGAAGAGATGGCAAGGGTAAACGTCGACATTCTAGGAATCAGTGAACTAAAATGGACTGGAATGGGTGAATTTAACTCAGATGACCATTATATCTACTACTGCGGGCAGGAATCCCTCAGAAGAAATGGAGTAGCCATCATGGTCAACAAAAGAGTCCGAAATGCAGTACTTGGATGCAGTCTCAAAAAACACAGAATGGTCTCTGTTCATTTCCAAGGTAAACCATTCAATTTCACAGTTATCCAAGTCTATGCCTCAACCAGTAACACTGAAGAAGCTGAAGTTGAACGGTTCTATGAAGACCTACAAGACCTTTTAGAACTAACACCCAAAAAAGATATCCTTTTCATTATAGGGGACTGGAATGCAAAAGTAGGAAGTCAAGAAACACCTGGAGTAACAGGCAAATTTGGCCTTGGAATTCAGAATGAAGCAGGGCAAAGGCTAATAGAGTTTTGCCAAGAATGTGCACTGGTCATAGCAAACACCCTCTTCCAACAACACAAGAGAAGACTCTACACATGGACATCACCAGATGGTCAACACCGAAATCAGATTGATTATATTCTATGCAGCCAAAGATGGAGAAGCTCTATACAGTCAACAAAAGCAAGACCAGGAGCTGACTATGGCTCAGATCATGAACTCCTTATTGCCAAATTCAGATTTAAATTGAAGAAAGTAGGGAAAACCACTAGACCATTCCAGTATGACCTAAATCAAATCCCTTATGATTATACAGTGGAAGTGAGAAATAGATTTAAGGGCCTAGATCTGATAGATAGAGTGCCTGATGAACTATGGAATGAAGTTCGTGACATTGTACAGGAGACAGGGATCAAGACCATCCCCATGGAAAAGAAATGCAAAAAAGCAAAATGGCTGTCTGGAGAGGCCTTACAAATAGCTGTGAAAAGAAGAGAGGCGAAAAGCAAAGGAGAAAAGGAAAGATATAAGCATCTGAATGCAGAGTTCCAAAGAATAGCAAGAAGAGATAAGAAAGGCTTCTTCAGCGATCAATGCAAAGAAATAGAGGAAAACAGCAGAATGGGAAAGACTAGAGATCTCTTCAAGAAAATTAGAGATACCAAGGGAACATTTCATGCAAGGATGGGCTCGATAAAGGACAGAAATGGTATGGACCTAACGGAAGCAGAAGATATTAAGAAGAGGTAACAAGAATACACAGAAGAACTGTACAAAAAAGATCTTCACGACCAAGATAATCACGATGGTGTGATCACTCATCTAGAGCCAGACATCCTGGAATGTGAAGTCAAGTGGGCCTTAGAAAGCATCACTACGAACAAAGCTAGTAGAGGTGATAGAGTTCCAGCTGAGCTGTTTCAAATCCTGAAAGATGATGCTGTGAAAGTGCTGCACTCAATATGCCAGCAAATTTGGAAAACTCAGCAGTGGCCACAGGACTGGAAAAGGTCAGTTTTCATTCCATCCCAAAGAAAGGCAATGCCAAAGAATGCTCAAACTACCTCACAATTTCACTCATCTCACCTGCTAGTAAAGTAATGCTCAAAATTCTCCAAGCCAGGCTTCAGCAATACGTGAACCGTGAGCTTCCAGATGTGCAAGCTGGTTTTAGAAAAGGCAGAGGAACCAGAGATCAAATTGCCAACATCCGGTGGATCATGGAAAAAGCAAGAGTTCCAGAAAAACATCTATTTCTGCTTTACTGCCTATTCCAAAGCCTTTGACTGTGTGGATCACAATAAACTGTGGAAAATTCTGAAAGAGATGGAAATACCAGACCACCTGACCTGCCTCTTGAGAAATCTGTATGCAGGTCAGGAAGCAACAGTTAGAACTGGACATGAAACAACAGACTGGTTCCAAATAGGAAAAGGAGTACGTCAAGGCTGTATATTATCCCCCTGCTTATTTAACTAATATGCAGAGTACATCATCAGAAATGCTGGACTGGAAGAAAAACAAGCTGGAATCAAGATTGCCGGGAGAAATATCAATAACCTCAGATATGCAGATGACACCACCCTTATGGCAGAAAGTGAAGAGGAACTAAAAAGCCTCTTGATGAAAGTGAAAGTGAAGAGTGAAAAAGTTGGCTTAAAGTTCAACATTCAGAAAACGAAGATCATGGCATCCGGTCCCATCACTTCATGGGAAATAGACGGGGAAACAGTGAAACAGTGTCAGACTTTATTTTGGGGGGGCTCCAAAATCACTGCAGATGGTGACTGCAGCCATGAAATTAAAAGACGCTTACTCCTTGGAAGAAAAGTTATGACCAACCTAGATAGTATATTCAAAATCAGAGACATTGCCAACTAAGGTCCGTCTAGTCAAGGCTATGGTTTTTCCTGTGGTCATGTATGGATGTGAGAGTTGGACTGTGATGAAAGCTGAGTGCCGAAGAATTGATGCTTTTGAACTGTGGTGTTGGAGAAGACTCTTGAGAGTCCCTTGGACTGCCAGGAGATCCAACCAGTCCATTCTATAGGAGATCAACCCTGGGATTTCTTTGGAAGGAATGATGCTAAAGCTGAAACTCCAGTACTTTGGCCACCTCATGCAAAGAGTTGACTCATTGGAAAAGACTCTGATGCTGGGAGGGATTGGGGGGCAGGAGAAGGGGACGACAGAGGATGAGATGGCTGGATGGCATCACAGACTCGATGGACGTGAATCTCTGTGAACTTTGAGAGTTGGTGATGGACAGGGAGGCCTGGCGTGCCGCGATTCATGGGGTCGCAGAGTCGGACATGACTGAGTGACTGAACTGAACTGATGTCCACTGAGTTGGTGATGCCATCCAACCATCTCATCTTCTTATCATCCCCTTCTCCTCCTGCCTTCAATCTTTCCAACCATCAGAGTTTTTTCCAATGAGTCAACTTTTCACATCAGGTGGCCAAAGTATTGGATCTTTGATTTTAGCATCAGTCCTTCTGATGAATATTCTGGACTGATTTCCTTTTGGATTGACTGGTTTGATCTCCTTACAGTCTGAGAGACTCTCAGTAGTCTTCTGCAGCGCCACAGTTCGAAGGCATCAATTCTGCTTTGGCGCATGACCCTTATTTCTAGGGTTCGCCCTCCTGGGATCCAGACAAAAAGCTCAGGTGTTTACCAAGGCCCATCTCACTCTCTGAGACTTCAGATTCTCTCTCCAGCAAAGATGGCTGAGGATACATCCAGTAATTCCCTCAGCCTCCCAGCCAGCGGCTGCACTAGGACAGGGCGAGGATGCTGCCTTGGGCAAGGAACCTGCCTGAAAGTGAGCACCCCTTAAGTTTTACACCCCAGACACTTCTCTGGCCTCATCCTAGTTGTGACTCTGCCCTCAGTTGCTATTTTCTGCTGGATCTGCAGATTGTCGATGACTTGGAAGGAATCTGTATGAAGATTTTGGGGGCTCCCTTTTTCATGAGCCCTCCTCTCCAGGATTTATCCTTCTTTTTTCTGTTGCTCCGGTAGCCCTGCCTTTGTCTCCTCAGCTCAGTGAGACTGCCACCTCTGGTGTGGTCTAGCCACCCTGTGCCACCTCCAAGACCTAGGAAGTGACCACAGGGGAAAAGCCTGGGGCAAACGTGCTCACCTCTCATGGTTTTCCCTTTGCAAACTTGGACACCCCTCACGTTCCCGGTTGCATCAGTGGCCCTCCCCTACATTCAAAATGTTGCTTTTTAAAATGCTTTGTTTGGGACTTCCCCAGTGTTTCAGTGGCTAAGACTCTGCCCTCCCAATGCAGGGATCCAGGGTTTGATCTCTGGTCAGGGAACTAGATCCCACATCCCACAACTAACACTCAGTGCACCCAACACTTAAAAAAAATACTTCATTCCACCAAATTCACCTCTTTACTGGTTGATTAAACATGCACTGCTTCGATTGGATTCCGACTTTTTGTTTATGCTATTTCTTCTGTCCCAGATTCTCTTTTCTCAGCCTCCCAAACCAAGCCCATCTTCCTGCCCACTGAATCTCACCTCCTCAAACCACACCTGCACTTATCAAAAATGTTGATTTTGAACAATTTTTACTGATATGACAAACAATATGTTAAAGTTGCAAACCATATATAATCTAATTTGATATTAAAATACCTGTATGTAATTTATTGAAAAAAGACAATGAAGAATGTTAATGGTTATTTATAGGTGATAAGATTATATGTGTTTAAAAGGTTGTCCATATTGGAAATTAATAAAATTTAAATTTAGAATAAAATGCAGGGGATGGGATTATATACAATTTTCTTTCAAAGTTCTCCATATTTTCTGCAGTAAAGTACAGCACTACTTTTTAACAAAAAGCTACTATTTTAAATAATCAATGAAAGTAAACATGTTGAAATGTTTACTTAATAAGCTTCTCATGAGCATTCATGATCGAGCCCTTCACATCACTCACTGTTGCACGAGGTAAATGTACTACACACTGCTGAACTGTCCACTTAAAAACGGTTAAGATGATACATGATGTTATGTTTTTCGCTTTTTACCATAATTAAAAGGTAAAAAGAGTTCAGTAGACCACAGCGGGGAAAAGTGAATCATCCACGTATATAGACTGGAAATGAAAATCTGTGTGATGGTGAGGCTGGTCAATTTATAGAACTCAGCAGTTTTATAAAGTTGGTTGCAGAGTATATCAAATCTACATTCATATTTAGATATTTGGTACTGGAGTCACATGTCCTTGACTGTTCTTTTCAAATACTTAAATCCTTGGGAAAAAATTGCAGGAAAATTCTAAAATGGTTTCTCCAAAAGGGTGTGAACACTTCTGCCCCAGGCTACTTTTCCTGACCCCAGGAAGTATGTCTTGATTACCAAGCTTGCACAGTCCATGCTGGTTGACACAGGATGATTCCTAATGAGGACAGGACCCACCTTTTCTCCTTCATTCAGGTGGAAATTATTTGCCATCTGTACTGTCACAGCTAAGTTTTATATTTAAAATAACTGCGACTTGAGGATATGTTAAAACTATTTAATTGATACTCATTTTGGTGTAAATACTAAGTAGTCTTTTTACCCATTCATTAAATGGACAAATCACACAAAACATGAAAACTCTCCAACACTCATCATAAATGCCAACGTTATATGTTTTATTTTTAATCAAGTAATTTCTTTAAACCTCAAAATATCCATAATTGACAGAATAAGACACTAGGCATGAGATGATAATATAAAATCCACGGTCTGTAGAAAGGCAAACAGTACTTGTAGTCCATCGAGATGACTGTACACAAGTGAAACGCCATTCCGACCATCTATTCCTTTTTTGTCCTTTAAAAACATACAGTTCAAGTGTTTTTTATTTTCACTTGTAAACAACATGAGCCAAAATGGACAATGAGGTCATCTAAAGACTACACAGGATAATTGTAAAACACTAGATAAAACACCATATTAAAGTCATATAGAAATCAGTGTTCACTTTGGTCTCTATTGTGGTTAAAGTTGTTAATACCAGAAAAGCAATACATACTAATTAAAGCCAGCTGGTGGTGGGTGCCAGTGGTTGGTAGCTGTAAGTAATTCAAGAGGTAGTCAACACCATCATTTTCAAGCTGGTTAACTCTCACACATGTGAAGCCACAGATATATTCAATGTTGCAATAGTTTCTCACTGTACAGTACTTGACCATAACATTGCAGCTTTGCTCCAAACAGACAATTTAACAATGATTCAGAGGTCAACCTCTCACTCTAACTGAACTATGACACAGATCACACAACCACCACATCTGAAAGAGGCTGTTGACAGCGATGTAAGACAGAATTTGATGCTTGTAACAAGTTGTTCTTCCCTAAAACAAATAAATCTCATTAAGACATCTAGAAAATTAAAGTCTGTGCAGCTGCACGTGTACACACTTTCCCAAATTTTATAACCAAAGGGGAAATACACATATATATCTTATGATAAACATTTCTTAAGAGAAAACAGATAAATTAATTTAAATTATCTTTAAGACTTAATGAGATTTTCCATGTCCTGTATAACTCATCTTACAGTGAAAGTTACAAAGTCTATTAACACTTATGGGCTCCTATTCACAAACTACATACAACTAGCAGTAACTTGGGGCCACATTGGTGCAAAATAAAACTGGGCCAAAAAATATATATATCGGCAATAGAAACACCTTTATTTGTAGATGGACCAATGCTAATAACATGATGTTTCTCGATCTTTTCCCATACATTGCACGCCAAATTTCCAAGTTATAAGCAGGCAAAAATCTTTCTAAATCTTTCAACTGTAAAAATACATCCAAAGTCTTCTAGTAAAGACGAAAAATGCAAGTATAAAAATGTTTCTACTATAATCTGCCACGTAGCAATGAATAGCTCACAGGGCTAGGAGACCGGTCGTGCATCTTTTCCTAGGAATTACATTTGTGTTGATGTGGGTGGGGAGAGGTCAAAGGGGAACTATTTCACAGACCTCCTGCCCAACCCATTAGCAACTCCAGTAAACTGATGCTTCACACAGATCCTACCCCTCAGTAGCTAGAAAGGGCATTGCACGTCCACTGTATGTTCACTCCTCGGCAGCCAGTGCTGTTAATTATGTGCCTGGACAACAATACTGCAATCACTTGGCCTCAGCGCAGCACAGACACAAACGAAGGAGATTGGCATCTTTGATACTTTTGCCCAGCACATACTACACTCATACAAGCAACCTTACTTCCTGACTTCTTCCCACTACCGACCTCTGGGCAAAGCAGCTATTTTGAAGAATGACTTGTGTGCTCTGTTTTGCTTCAGTAGAAGAGTCTATGTCTTTAAATACATGGTCACTTGAAGGAAATGCTCGGAGACTTCGTTAACTAGATGAGATGCTTCATTATTCACAAGTGTTTGTCAGAAACATGCAGTTATGAATTGCTATCTATATTCTAGATAAAAAGATTCTGTACCAGAGAATTGTCAGCCACTGTAAGGCTGGAGCAGCATAAAGGTGTGCTATGCATCAACTATGAGGTAGCCTTTTGCTGTAAACAGAGTATTTCACCCATGTAAATGGACACTGTGCTTATGTCAGTGATATTCACATCTGAAAGGAGTGGAGGAAGTCTCCTTGAGTAATTTTCACATGAAATTAAAAAAGGAGAGCTGATAATTGCTATTTGGACATTTTGATCTATGTCAGACTCAGAGGTAGTTATTACTAACATCAGTACATAATACTTACATAAAGGTCTAAGTTATTTGGTTTGTTTTGAGTAAGCAGGACTGTAGACTATTCTGTAAAGAAATAACAATTATTATACGGTATGTTCCCTGAGCGAAGTTCTTTGTCCTGAGTATGTTTATGTAATAGTGATAATATTCTTATATAAAAAATAAACCCCAACTTTTCATCAAAGATAGGTTTGGTATGTGCTTAGTTCAGTCTGGTGAGATGCTGAAAATTGATTTCAAATTGCACCCATAAGGTCCACAGTTATAAAATGTTTCTTTTTTTAAATCGTGATCTCAGCTCTGAACTTTTTATATGTAAACAGGGAATGTCCAATTTTCAAGTCCATAATTTCCTATTTCTAATAAGGTCAAGGAACTTTGGTTTGAATTTTCAAAGTGACTTATTACATTTTGCATTTTTACTGTCAACCTGCTTATTATACCTGCTAAAAATTAAGCAATGCCACTTTGATTTGTCTACATAATTTAAATAAGCTTACACTCCTCACATAAGGCAAGGAAGTACTTCTCTATAGCTATTTATCACATTCAATATCGTCAAAGGTAAGCTTTGCATCACAGCATACTGAGATTTCAGTACATCCCATGGAGACTCTCACAAACACTGTCAACTCAAGCTGAGTTGGGAAGGGCTGGTGGCCCAGCCCCAGGCTCGCTTGCTCTCCTTCCGCGTGGCTTGCTTGCTGAAACGGGGGCAAAACCGTACAAGTCTCCCTCGGCAGGACAAGTTGGGAGGGAGCAGAAACTGTTCAGCAGAACGTGTCTCATTTGAATCATGCTATTTTCTGTTTCTGATTATCTGAGCTTACACCAACAGGCTCATACAAGACTCTATTTACTGCCAATGTTAAGCCTTACTACTAATTGGTACCTTCTTGGAGATGTTCCCAAAATTCATCCGTAAGATCTAGAACCAGGATGACAGCAAAATGAGTGTTTTTCATGACTGGAAGCTGAAGGGATCAATCCTGTGGCTGGCCCCTAGCCTTTGACACCACTGTCTCTGTCTCCACCACTGAATGCTCATCCCAAATCTAGCAGCCATGAAGGAATTCTCATAAGATCAACTGTATTGTATAAAAAACACTCCGCTCTCTGGTAGGAGAGGTTTGGGAACCTTTCTCCCCAGGCTCGTCACTCTAGTCGCCTGCCACCAAACATGATGCTTTTTCATATTATTCAAGGTCATACATCATGGGCAATTGTGAGCATCCACTCAATATTCATTCTCAACCCTGGCATTTGACTGTGCTGTTTTGCGTGTTTGTTTTAGAAACAAGTTAGGTAACTCTCCAGGGGGAATAAAAACAGCCACCAAAAACATACACCCAATGACTGGAGTTTTCCTCCAAGGTCTTCAGTAGTAAACAAGGAGGCCCCTGCTCGAAGTGATGGTTAGAAGGATTGACTTAGTCAAGGGGAGCTGCTGTCGCCACAGTCCCTCAAAAACCTCACAACAGTTAAGAGATTACAATGAGCTGGTATCAAAATACCATTGAAAACAATCACTTCACTACATTTATACATTGCCCCCCCCCCCTCATTTCTCTGAATAGGCATCTAATTTACAATCAAAACATTGGAATTGAAAACACTGAAATATCGGCACAGATTACACATTCATTGTCTTTTCTGGTTTGTATCCCAGATTCAAAAAAGCTTAAACGGCAGTCGGAGGCATATGGAGTTAAGGTACTGCCTTGAAAAGGGGTTGGGTGGGGGGATACACTGTACAGATACCAAGAAAAAGAGGCAATCCCAAATTTGGGAGGACTGATGTTTTAAAAACCTTTAGTACCATATGACTGGCAGCTCTGAGATCTGAAGTATATCCTTTGGTTCACATAAAAAGTAACAGTCTTTTTTTTTTTTCCTCTAATGTAATATAAAGGGAATGGTATTTCAAGAAAAACTCCAAGGGTTATTTTCAAAACCATCTGAAAATGCTTCACTGAGGGTTTTCAATTCTTGCGGGATGTCCAATTCTGTGAGGGAGGGTGTGTGCTTGTATCTCCATACACACATATATAAAGACAAGCCCTCTTTATATATATGTCTACATTCTAAAGAAAATCCTCCTACACACACACACAGACTCAGGCTCGCTCCCTCTCACACGAGTACATACAGATAACAGCATCTCATTCTCTGAGTCACATAACACATGACACCCTGCTCCAAGGTAATTTGCTTAGAGTGATTTGTCTGTTTAAAAACATTCACAGTTCCTCAACAGTAGTTAAAAATCCCAGGTCAGCTGCTGTATGTGAAATACTGTTCCCCTGAATTTGCATGAGGTAGACTTCCCAACCGGGGAGAGAAAATGATACGTTAAGGAAGGGTTATGTCTTTTTCCTTTTTTGAACGGAAGGCCCCTTTTTGCTTTGTTCTTCCGGTGCTCCAGATGACTTGGTGGAGGAAGCTTCTTGAGGGGACCTGCCTGGCCACTCTGAGAGCTCGGACCTCGCCTCCTGAAATGATGAACAGCCGTGCCCTCCCCCCACCTCCCGAGGGAACGTCGACGTGCACGGCTGGGGCTCCGCTTCCTGTCTTCCCTGAGAACTGGCTGGCGGCTGCACCGCAGTTTTGTGGGGGCAGTTCGCCACCATGTGCGTGATGCTCTGACAGCAATGGCACTTCTTTGGCTGAGGAGGTAGACTGCATTCCTTAGCGTGATGATCAAGGCCGCCACAGTTGTAGCATCTGCAGCAAGAACAATGAAAAACATCTTAAGTAGGACCAGGTATATCATAAAATATCTCAGAAATCAAAATATGCTAAAATATAAAGACTGCCAAAGAGATTAGCTGATTTCAGTATGGCTTCTTCACACACACACACACACACACACACACACACCCGTGGTTGTACTAAACACAAAAATCAATGAAAAAACCAGAATCTGAAAGCATGAAAGACTAATCACTTCCACAGATAAATGACTCCTGAGATTTGAGTCAGGTTATTGTAAAGGAAGTCTAGTCCATTAGAGGGCAGCCGCGTTCAACAAAAAACAACCAGCTAGCTTGAAAAAGTTTTAAAACCCAGCAGTTGACTTGGAATGCAACACCAATTCAATCAGCAAATGGAAAAATTATAGAGCAAATTAAATTTTATGAGTTTAACATTTCTTTGGGTGTTAATTATTTTGGCTATGGAAATTAGTTGAACTGGAGGAATTTTCTTCCTTTTGCACAAATGAGTGCAGCGAAATTTGATAAATAAAAAGTCAGACATCTATGGTGAATATCTGGGAAATTCAAGTAATATTAGAGCAAAATAGAAAGTGTCTGATTCAGAAGAATGCTATAAAAGAAAGCTTCTAGACAGATACCTACATCAGATTAATAAAGGTTGATGCTAGTTCAGGAACGGGAAAGACTTTCTTTCTGTAGGAAATTAAGTTTTCCTTCAGGGTAAATTCTAAATTGAGATAAATATAAATCCATCTTTAATTAATAAATGAATGCACACTGGGGGCACAGCTTGTACTATGTTTGAAATTTTGACTAAGATTCTAAAAGTTACTTGGAAGATATATTTCAATCAGATTTTCTTTTAAAATGTTATATTAAAAACAATAAAACATCAAGAGAAAATATATTTCTTATAGTTGTGAAGGTTTTTAATCTACTTAGTTACATAATACAAAATTTGTTTGTCTACAAATGAAATGTTTTAAGGGTTTTTCTATTCTAAATTTATTTTCCAAATACATTTATGATTCCATTAATTCTCATCATGAAATACACACAATAGGTCATTTTACAAAATCAAAGCAAAATAGGTGGTAACTCTGGGAATCAGCTTAAGATCATGACAAAAAAGTTAGTTATAATTAACTAGCCAGCTAGTGTGTGTGAGACTAGAAAGTTAGTAACTTATATTACCAAGTATTTCCAAAACAAGCTACTATTAACCTACTGGGAAGTATATGTAGGATTGTTGTTATTGTAACTGTTCAGTCGCTAAGTCATGTCTGACTCTTTAGGACCCCATGGACTATATATATATAGCTCATCAGGCTCCTCTCTCTATGCCATTTCCCAGGCAAGAATACTGGAGCTGGTATGCCATTTCCTTCCCCAGGGGATCTTCTCAACCCAAGGACTGAACACACATCTCATGCATTGGCAGGCAGATTCTTTGGCACTGAGCCACCTGGGACACCTGTTAAGTAACTAGATGGGAGGAATTCTTTCAAAACACACATATATATCAAATAATCACAATGTACACTTTAAAAATCTTATAGTTTTACTTGTTGACTACACTTCAATAAACTGAGGTGGGGATGGGGCTTAGAATGTTTCCCTTAGAGGACTTCATGCCACCTTAACACTTTTTCTCTGTGCTCTTAATTTATATAACTTTGCTACTTAATTCACTGGGATAGAAACTCATTTGAGACAAAGGTCAGGAAACTTCTACTCGTTTTTAGTTCTACTGTTCACCAACTCTCCATCTCACTTGCAAGATGGTGCTAGGACTTGACACCTCTTGATTCTCTTCCAACTTTATCTATGATCTTGGTGTCTCTCTCCTTTCATAATGTGCAACTCAGTCTGATTTTAAGACCTTCTTCAAGAAATATCTGCCAGTCCTGTAGTGGGCAATGGAGGTAGAAAGGACCCAAATTCATCTAGAGTTGGAATTGGGAAGGTGGATGGTAGGAAGCGAAAAAAGGATTAGGGAGACTAGTTTGCTCATAAAAGCATTATTGAAATGAGCCAGTCCAAGCTGGGGAGACTCCTGAGACCAGAAGCATCAATAGTCTCGATCTTCTCTAATTTCATTACCATATCAATTATATAATCTCAATTCCAAGAATCTCTGGAACTGAGATTATATCATAACTATCAATTATTAATAATGAAATTATACAATAATTATCACTCAATTGCCCCATGCAATCCTAGTGCATCCAAAGCTGTTGGCAGAGAAAATCTGTTTAACATTATTCTATTCTACCTCCTGAATAATATATTGATTACACAATTAAACAATTTTCTGATAATTGGCAAATAACCATATTGAATTTAAGGCTTTCATAGAAAAAAATAAGAAAATTGAAAAATGATGTGATCATCTAGAGGGATGATAAAATAATGAAATAAATAATGGCTATTTCATCATCCTTGTTATTGCACTGCCCAAACTACTGTCTTATCTTTCCAGAAGGTATAAAAGACATCAGCAGACAGGACTTTTGTTGTCTTTTTTTCTAACTCTTTATTGAACACAGTTAAGAATTCAAAAATTTTTGTTTTCTGAATAATAACATAGAGAAAAAAACTGACAAGACATTTTTCAACTGTTAAGATGGGAAAAAAATACAAATACAAAAAGACAGTAATATTCCAGACTCTAATGATGATGATGAAATTAATCACATAAGCTAAATCTCAGATTATGAGTCTTCACATACTATATCCTAGAAATATATTTTATCAAACTCAAGAATCGATGAGTGAATAATATATGTCTATGGACAAAAAGGAAATTTATTACTTAGTTAATTCTTCAGGGAGAATGTTATCAAGCAATATTTTTTGATGATACATGTTTGCTAAAAGGACATGCAACAGTATTTTTTCACCTTTTATCAAGTTAGTGCTAGGGCATTTACTTGACAAGGTTCATAAGTGGAAAAATGCTGAGGCACTTACTGAAAGGAGAGAAGCAGCACAGAAACGAAAAATCTCACTGAACTGATCATTCTAATCATATTTAGGAATATATATTTTATCTTCTAAAATAAGTTATAGAGTGAGTTTTTTTTTTAATGTAGAAAAAACTAGGATAATGAACACCCTGCTTCTCCATTTATCAATATTACCTTGTGAATTTTAGAATAATGGAATCACAAGATGGGCTTTTATTTTTTTCAGTAATTAACAAATACTTATGTCAGGAAACAACTATCATATCTTCAAAAATTAAAGGGAAAAAATAACTTTTTAGGATTAAATTATTTATTATTATACTTTAATATAATAAATTAATGAAATATTACAAAGCAGATTCAATATTGTTTTGGTGGTAATTTCTCAGAGATAATGCAAAATTAAACAATAAAAATTACTCACTAATGCTTCAAATTCAGGGTCCCCAAATATAGTCTAAAATGGCATCTTTGAGAAGTATAAGCCCATTACTTATAATAATGCTTTTCCACGTACTTCTCTCCTATAAGCGCAAAGTGAATTCTTAAATTTGCCCATCTATAAAATACCTCCTTTTGAATTAAACTCACTTCCTTGAGGATAACACCCACTTAGGAGCTCATTTCTGAAGAGAGAGAAAATAGGTTAAAGGCTGAGTAATAGAGCTGCTCTCCCACGGACACATCAATTTCATCAGTCACTGTGGAATGCACACTGTTATCCAATTCAGGGAGCCACTTGCCCGCTCATTTACCAAGGGCCTCATGTCAGGATTTCATTTTTCCTCAAATGGGGTCTTCTATTATATTCCACATGTACATTTACCACTACATTTATTTGGGTTCTGAAAGTTACTTTTAAGGACACTGCATCATTTTGGTCTCCTTGCATT
This sequence comes from Oryx dammah, assembly GCF_014754425.2. NCBI lineage: Eukaryota > Metazoa > Chordata > Mammalia > Artiodactyla > Bovidae > Oryx > Oryx dammah. The sequence goes on from NW_024070188.1 coordinate 32,424,547, forward strand.
TTGATCTGCATAGTTAATTCACTCCCTTAGCTTTTCAGATTTGTTCTATGATTAGGCCAGACTGCCTTCCATGATGAAAAGACTTGCATTCAGTATATATGTGCTTAGCTTTAAAGGGGAGGAGTGGTATGTATTCTCCTCTTCTATTTAATCATTCAACGCCAATCACTCTTCCTAAGAGTGTAGCTCACACCCCATTAGGAAACCGCTTCCTTCCCTAGGGACTGACACCAAAATGGAACAGCTCACAAATAATATCACACCACATTCTCTATACAAAGCTCTGCATGGTACCAGTCTCTTTTGTTCACTCTCACAACCCCTCCAAATCAGTTTAATTTGAATGAATTTTATGTTATGATGCGAGCATTAAAACAAGTCCCAAAAGTGATTTTAAAAAATGAGGAGTGACAGTACATAGACAGAAATCCAGTTTTGTTTGTCTAAAAATGTCATGGAAAAAAACCAAAACAAAACAATGTAGGTGCTCCTAAATATTTGAAAGTCTTAATAAGAAGATATATAGAAACTTACATTCTGAGAGCTAAGAGGGAGGCATTAAGGATAATGATACAGGCACTTCCCTAGCGATCCAGTGGCTAAGATTCCACGTTCCCCGTGCAGCGGGTCCGGGTTCGATACCTGGTCAGGGAACTAGATCCCACATGCTGCAACCAAGAGTTCACATGTAGCAACTGACGATCCCATGTGCTACAACTAAGACCAGGTGCAGCCAAATAAATGAACATTAAGAGAAAAAGAAGATAAGGACACAGTGATCTGTAGGCTTCTAAAGAGGAAGGAAATGTTGAGAGAACCTAAGTAAGACAGTCTCACTGAAAGAGAACAAAGTGGGAAAAGTGCAGGCAATAGGGCAGGAAGGAGGGATAAATACAGGAAAGGAGTACATAAAAATCCCTGGAAGAGAGAGATGAAAGAAAAGATCAATCAAATTTCAAAGTGGAAGTCCAGAGGGGTAAAGAAAAGTCATGAAATGTGGTTCATCAACTCTCCTCTTGGTATTTTGGGGGGGTCCTATGGAGTGAATAAGCTATACCCAGATGTGAATTTAGGTTGCTGAGAAACTTTCAGACAAAATGGGGTCTTCTGGCCTATGAATCTGCCTCTCTTACCCTCAGAAGGTACAGGGGTGGGCAGATTGCATCTGTCATAGCAAGGCTGAACATACTGTTAAAAGAGTTAAAATGATAATTACAGGAATACTGAGGTTCGATTTATTAAGAGCTTATTACATTCCAGACACTGTGCAAAAGGTTTTGAATACACAAAATAAAATTGAATTCTCCCCTGAACCCTATGAAATAGGTACTACAATATCAACATTGTATCAGGGCTGCCCTGATGATTCAGTGGTAAAGAACTGGCCTGCTGATACAGAAGACATGGGTGAGGGCCCTGGTCTGGGACGATCCCACATGACACAGAGCAGCTGGACCCATGCGCCACAACTATTGAGTCTGTGCTCTGGAGCCTGGGAGCTGCAACTACTGAGCCCACATGCCCCAAGCGAAGTCAGCGCGCTCTGGAGCCCACGCTCCACAACAAAAGAAGCCATCGCGATGAGAAGCCTGAGCACCGCAACCAGAGAGAAGCCCACGGAGCAGTGAAGACCCAGCACAGCCAGAAATAAATGAATAAAAATTACTTTAAAGACTCACAGCTTACTGCTCTTTATTAGAAAAGTAGAACAGTGCATTGATGAGAAAACTAAGTCTCAGAGAGTATACAGAGAAGGAAATTTTAACAGAAAATAATACATTTCACTTGTATTTTCATTATATAAAAACATTATACCCAACAATATTGATGTAACTGTTATCACATATAATCTAAAAAATACAGGGTCCTGAAATTTAAAACAGTCACAAACACACAGATTTGAAGTCGATTTTTCTTGAGACTTGGTTATTGTTCTGTCACTGTGCTATGGGCAAGTGAGCTTCTCTTTGCATCTATAAAATGAAAAGCAGCAACTAATCCAGGCCAGACTTTTGACTGCCAACACCCAGTTTTTTTCCCACTCCTCTTGTATTTTCTACTCCTACTGTCCAAAGTTTTCGTCTAAAAAAATCAGTAAATAATTTTTCTGTTCTTCTTAATCATACGTTTAAGACCGAAAGTTGGAACTTCAGGTTAATAACCTATAATCAGAGCTATTAAAGTAACTCAAAGAAATTCCAGCCAAAATAAAGAAAATGAATTCCAATCACTGTAGTTGGAACTGCAGTTCCCATGTGGTGGTTCCCACTGCAGTGCCCATGCGATCGCACTGTGATATAAACAATGTATTCAGGCCTTGAAATACAAACTGCAATGAGATTCTATTGGCTGAAGCAAATATAAATTGCTCTTGGGGAAAATGTGATAGCATAATTCAAAATATTAATATGTATCCTCTCTAAGCCAGCAACTCTAACTCTAGGAATTTGGCCTTCAGGAATATTCACTGATAAGCACAATGATCTAGGTACTAAAATATTACAGTATTGTCCATACTGGTAAAAAATTGAAAAACTAAAATGATAATAATTTCAACAACAAGAATAAATATTTATAGTCAAAACCAGGTGGTCTGGTTACAGAATCTTTGCTCTGTTACAGTGAGCTAGATATGTGAAAATGAGAAAGAAATTAAAGCCCATATACTGAGAAACACTCTACAGATATTAAAAGGAATGAAGTAAAAGAATATTTTTTAAAATAAGGTAGATTTCTATGTATTGACATGGAAAGATCTCCAAGATAAATTAAGTGAAAAAAGCAAAACACATAATAATAAATAAAAGAAGATATGATCTTTATGTTTCAAAAACACTATATACAAGTAAACGTATGCATTTTTAGATGCATAGAAAACCACTGGAAGTGGTTACATCTGGAGAGAGTAGATGTAAGGTGAAGGGGAACTTTCATATAAGAATTCCATAAGTTCTTTATAGTTTCTTTTTAAAATAACCACCAGAAAATTTATAATTATTTGTACAACTGAAAAAGGAAAAAGAACAATTATAAAGCTGTATTTCCATTTTATAATTTGACCATTATTATTATCAGTCATCTAACAGTTAACTTGCACATGAGCAATTCTAGGACCACCTTGGAAGCTTTTTAAAAAATACCTATGCCTGGGTCCTGCTGCAGACCAATAAATCAGAATCTTTGAAGGCACACCCCAGGCATCAATACTTTAAAAAAAAAACTTCCCTGTTGATAGTGAGCAGCTACTTGAGAACCACTGCTACATACAAACCTGAGTTTACCACTGACAACTTTAACCAAGAGATCACCTCATAATCCCAACCACAAGAAATGTAGTTCAAAACTGAATACCAAATATTCCCCAAATACTGTTTCAACAATTCACTGATGCCTGGAAAGGAAGAAGGCAGAAAGGAGGAGGGAGAGAGGAAAAAGGTTATGTATGGATCTTGTTTCTTTACTATGAACTAAAAATGATTCCCTGAAACTTCTAACAGCACAAAAACCTGCATCTTTTTATCATCACTGTGTGTGTCAGTCGCTCAGTTATATCCAACTCTTTGCAACCCCATGGACTATAGCCTACCAGGCTCCCTGCTGTCCATGGAATTCTCCTGGGAAGAATACTGGAATGGGTGGCCATTTCCTTCTTCAGAGGATCTTCCCAATCCAGGGATCAAACCTGGGTCTTCTGCATTGCAGGCAGATTCTTTATCATCTGAGCCACCAGGGAAGTCTCCTGCTTATTTTGGTAGGAAAAGACCGCGAAAATCTATGGAGTCTAGGTTCCGAAGTAGTTTCTCTGTTTCTGAGGCCATTACTCAACTCTTAGTTCATCGTTATGGGTTAAATACGTATGCACCCATATCATCAAAACAGGTGATAATTTATAGCCATTGAATCAACTGCTCCTTTCTCTAAATTTCACTATTATCACCAATTAATATTTATTGACTTCTCATAATAATTCTTTTAATTCTCCATTTCTGTTGCCTCCATCTATAATAATTCTCAAAACCATATAAACTTGTTTCCTGTAGAGATATTCCTGCAAATATTTCTAATGGCCACATACAAAATTAATATAAACATAATGAAAAGATGTTATGTTAGCCATGGAATTTTTAAAACCTCTAAAATGTAAACTACACTTCACCTAAAAGACTGCCACTGATAAAATTACTCCTGCCTACTCTGTTTTTTTTTCAAACTTAAAGATAAATAAAATGTATAATAGATGGTATTGTTGTTCAGTCGCTAACTTGTGTCTGACTCTTTGTGACCCCATGGACTGCAGCACACTAGGCTTCACTGTCCTTCACTATCTCCTAGAGTTTGCTCAAACTCATGTCCACTGAATTGGTGATGCTGTCTCATCTCATTCTCTGCTGCCCTCTTCTCCTTTTGATGTCAATCTTTCCCAGCATCAGGGTCTTTTCTAATGAGTTGGCTCTTTGAATCAGGTGGCCAAAGTATTCAGGCTTCAACTTCAGCATCAGTTGACTCATTGGAAAAGACTCTGATGCTGGGAGGGATTGGGGGCAGGAGGAGAGGGGGACGACAGAGGATGAGATGGCTGGATGGCATCACTGACTCGATGGACATGAATCTGGGTGAACTCCGGGAGATGGTGATGGACAGGGAGGCCTGGCGTGCTGCGATTCATGGGGTCCCAAAGAGCTGGACACGACCGAGTGACTGAACTGAACTGAACCTCTTTTTAACACCTGATTCTAGATACCTAGATACCTTAGCTGTGATGGGATCATGCAGGCTGTGCTGTCAGAGTGCCCACTGCATGTGAGATCGGGTCCTATTTTATAACGGACTGTTTTGGCCATTATATCTAGATATAATTATCTAGATACCTTGTCTGTCAGTGGATTCAATTGCTTACAATACCCCAGCAATCACTTTCACAAATACAAATGAAAAATAGAAAAAAAACAAACACTTAAGAATATCTACAATGAATATCACTTCATACTAATGAAATGTATGTGAATAGTTAGCTAAATGGTAATATACACATATGTGTGTGTGTGTGTGTAAAATCTTGTTTGATGTCTTCGCCTAACTGCTTTTTGGATTGCTTATGTTTATTAGTTTTTGGACACTCTCTTTGATTAATGCCATGGTCTGTCATCTGTATCATAACACCAGCTAAAAATGTACCGCAGTATCTTGACAACTGGCTAAAATATAGTAATAGCTCTATTCGCAAACCTTTCATCATCTTATAAAAACAAGAAGATAAGATGGAAAATGTGTGGGACAGACATGTGATGAATGATGGTGCAGGGTCAAGAGAAGTAGGGACGGAACATACAGCAGATTTTAAAGAGCTGAGGACATGAAACGGGAGAGAAAAACCACTGGGAAAATTGGGGCAAAGGGACCCTTTTTCATGTAAGGGCCCTTCCATCAGTTATAAGTATAAGCCAGGCATTTTTGTATTTCATTCCATTATGTTTAAAAGTACTTGGAAGTCATGCAGCAATTCCATGGAACAATAATTGCTTGTTGAGAATTGGCTACTTTGTACCATAACTTGAGAGGGAGCATTATAATGAATTCTAGGTCATAAGTTAAACCTGTATTTGGAATAGAAATGTTATCTCTCTTTTAGGTGGCAAACAACATGCCACACAGGTAATCTCTTCTGGCTAATGGAAAAGCTGAAAAAACAAGGAGAAAGATAGACTCAAACATAGATAACTTAATGCTTTCCAATTTCTGGGGAAGTCAAAACAGTCCGTTATAAAATAGGACCCAATCTCACATGCAGTGGGCACTCTGACAGCACAGCTTGCATGATCCCATCACAGCCAAGAAGTGTCCAGGTCAGGACAACACGCAGATAACACACACACACACAAACACACACACACAAAAGTCACTGTATTTTTGAAGTGGCAGAGTTGCAACTATCCAAACTGCTGGTTTAAATTTGTTCTAGTTGCAACCAAGGTCAATTTATCTACCATTTTTGGTCACACCGAACTTTAGGTATAAAGTGTTTTTAGAAGGTTAATGCAGGTAGTAAAGTGAAAGAAAGACATTCAATATTTATCTTATCTTGAGGTGGTTAAAATTGGGTATTTACTTTGAGGAAAGAATCAGATTATAGTAATCTGATTACAGCAATATGAAAATGTTGGTTCATTTATCTATTACAGCAGTCCTGCTGAAAACTTAAAACCCCAGTGCTGCTTGCTTTCCTCCAGACCATTTCACATTCACCAGTGTCAGAGGTACGACACCTGCTATAAATAAACACTGGTTTGCCCTGAAGAAAGACAATTCCACCACTGCTTTTATGTCAACGTTTATAAATTTTGGGGGGTGTTTTTTTTTTTTTTTTTTTGCTCATCACATGATTTTTTTTTAGGCACTGGCTAAAAATTAGCTTTATTTTTATGATTGCCATATTTCACAAATCATTCTAAAGTGGTATCTTTCTCTTTATGTGTACATTGAATTTTTTATTAAATTTTTGGTCCAAAACAGAAATTTAAGAGGAATTTCATTATGATTACTTGATAGGTGAAATAATAATTTGTTTTCTAGAGAAGTAGATATAAATATCAAAACAGTTTATGAGATAATTTAAACACATAATAAAAAATACTTAAAGATGAAAACACCTTAGGTATTCAAATAAGGACTGCAAAATTAAAAAGTGACTAGCTCTATTTTGTCACACACACCTTCTCAGTTAAAGCATAAAAGGAAGAGACAGCATGAGAAATTTCAAAGGAAAGAATGATGTACAGAGGTCAAGAACCAATTTTAGTGGCATGACTGATGAACTGCACAGAATAAGGTTAGATAACAGTTCCAGATTTATGCTGGTTATTTGCAAGCTGGAAGCAAAAAAGAGGTCTGGATTAAGATGCAAGCCTACTTTTAGCCAACTGAGGTATTGTTGTTGTTTTATTTAGCCAAACTGACTATAGCTTTGAAGTTACCACGGCTTAATTACCTTTGTGCCAATAATAATGTTGGTAGTGTTTGAGTTTCTATGAAGATAGTGTTAAAACAACTCCCTATTACTAGATCAATATTTTTCATATTAACACTGAATTGTTGCTATATTCCTGAATTAATAAGAACATCTTGTAAGCTTTCTACATTGACAGTGTTTATACAAGTCGTATTAAGATATATTTTTTAAGGGACCTATTGCCCTAGAGCATGTTGCTTGGTGTGATCTACCCAAAATGTCATTCTCAGGATTAATTCATGTGAAAGATGCACAAGAAGATTGTGCCAAACCATCTTCCATCACTACAGCTACTCAAGAATCAGAAGGAGTTAAAAACTATCCTGCTGAAATCACCAAAGAAAGGCTTTTACTGATCGATAAGTTTGATCTCCTCCTGTTCCAGCACCAGCTACTGCTGAGGAAAATAATGAAGTACAGATGAGATGTAAATGACCTCTGTCCACTTCTCCCTCCAGCCCAAGTGGTCTTCCTGTGACTGGCTATATAATATTGTGCTTTGTCAAGAATCAGTAGTTCTTATATTGTTTACATGTCGGTATGTAGGTTAAGTGCAAACTGAACAAAGAAAATCTCTACTATGTTCAGACAACCTTCATCAACTGTGATGTTATCCCCTCTCTGTGTAGGTCTCATTCTGAAAATTAAAGCTTAAAATCATGTAGGGGTTCCCTGGTAGCTCAGCTGGTAGAGAATCCGCCTGCAATGTAGTTTGATTCCTGGGTTGGGAAGATCTGAGTTGGACATGACTGAGTGCTTGGCTACTTCTTGTTTTCCTCCTTACTGGTTGCTGCTGCCCTTCATGTCATCCCACCTTTTTATATGACTAAAGACTGATGGCCAAGCTTCTAAGGTATTCTTACAGATCTTCACTGATCCCTTAAGAAATTTTGATTCCCTATTTGAGCATTTAAAGGCTGTGATTTTGTGAGTACACAGTCATTATAACAAAAAGAGACAATTGAGGAGCCAAGGATGGAGGTAAAATATGAAGTATGAGAAGGGCAGATAGATCCATGGACACAGCTAAGCCAGGACTGCTTACCCACATCCAGGTACTTTTTAAAAAATATATTTATAAAAATAAATAAATTAATTAAAAAATATATATATTTATTTATATTTATTTGGCTGCACTGGGTCTTAGGCGTGGCATGTGGGATCTTTAGTTGCACCATGTGAACTCTTAGTTGCAGCATGTGAGATTTAGTTCCCAGACCAAGGATTGAACCCTTGCACTGGGAACACAGAGACTTAAGTCACTGGATGACTAGGAACATCCCCCAATACTCTTAATAAGTAAAAACCATTAGGACTAGATTCTGCCCATTAACAAATTTACGTTTGCAAATTCTATAAGCCAAACTATGGCTTGCCTTGGAAACAATTCCTTTAACATTTGAATGATAGTTTTCATCTCCTTTGGTCATCCTTTAAATTTGGCTGATAAAGTTTACACTAAGAATCTCGTTTAACTTCTCAGTGGGACAAAAGAAATAAAGCCACTGAAGAATTTTTCTATGTGTCTCTAACAAAAAACTCTTTTTTTTTTTTTTTTCGCTGTGCCACACAGCTTGCAGGATTTCAGTTCCCCAACTTGGGACTGAAACTGGGTCACAGCAGTAAAAGTCCAGAATCCTAACAACAAGGACACCAGGGAATTCCCTAACAAAAAATTCTTGAAAAATATCCTGGTAGAAGTGGTAAAAGGAGGTGACCTTCTTTGGATAATACTTGATCTTTTCACTATAAAAATGTATGTGTTTCAGAGAATAAACATTGAAAAATATGACAGATGCAAGCAGCAAAGTGCTATTTATCACACTGAGTGTTAAGTTCTCTTTATGTATTTTATTTTTATAATTAATTGAATACATGTGTGCTCAATCACTTCAGTCATGTTCGACTCTTTGCAACCTCACGGACTGTAGCCCACCAGACTCCTTGTCCACAGGATTTTCCAGGCAAGAATACTGGAGGGGATTGCCATGCCTTCCTCCAGGGGATCTTCCCAACCCAGGGATCGAACCCCCATCTGCCTGCGTCTCCTGCATTGCAGGCAGATTCTTTCTTTACCCACTGAGCTATCTGGGAAGCCTGAATACAACATATGTGTAAGGAAAAAGTAGTGCTTCACTGGAAAACTGCATTGTCTAGACTCAGCACTCACAATTATGGATTATCTGATTCCGATTCTATGGGAGTTATCTTACAGCTCTTTAAATTGCCGATAACTGCAAAGTTATTCTTGCCCACACAGCGGCAAATTCTGCCCTGTCAGGTTCAATTAACTTTCCTTTCCCATGTGGAAAAAGCTAGTGCTGCCTCTATTTGCATGCTAATCTCAATATTTCTCATCTACATGTGTCTGTTCTGTGGATTCTCCTTTGAAAGTTTGTAACATCTGCTTATTTCCCTCATTTGACTTAAAAAAAAATCTTTAACACTTGCTTATATCTGTATGAAAGTCATGATGTCATCTTTTTTGAAAACTATCCTGTAATTCTCATAGAGTAAATCTGTATAGAAGCCACTTCATGAGATGCAAAGATCATTATGACATCATGATGACTTTGTTTTTTAAGCACACAGAATCTAGAAAAGAGATCAGATGCATAAATGCACAACTAACTTTAACCCTCAGGTTGTCTGTGTTGTTGTTATTGTTTCGGTTGCGCTAAGTCTTCATTGCTGTGCAAGGGCTTTCTCTGCTTGCAGCGAGTGGGGGCTATTGTTCGTTGTGGCACACGGCAGTTGCTCCACAGCATGTGAAATCTTCCTGCACCAGGGACTGAACCTATTGGCAGGCAGATTCTTATCCACTGCACCACCAGGGAAGTCCCAACACTCAGGGTTAATGGACCCAATTTAAGTTTTTGTGTTTCTCTTCAGGAATGTTATTTTTCCTATACCTTGAAAAATTTTGCTCTTTCATGATCCTGAGAAGTATATCCAAATGTTGTAAGTAGTTGAAAAAAATAAGAAAATTTAAATTTTTCCAGAGAAGATATACAAACAGCCAACAGGTACAAAAAAAGATGCTCAACATCATTAATCAGGGAAAGCAAATTAAAACCACAATGAGTTTGTCACCTTACACCTGTTAGAATGGCTGTCATCAAAAAGACAAGGGATAACAAGTGTAGATGAAGATGTGAAAAAAAGAGAAAGTTTGTGCACTGTTGGTGGGAATGTAGATTGGTACAGCTATTATGGAAAACAGCATGGAGATGCTTCAAAAAATTAAAAATAGAACTACCATAGGATCCAGCAATATCACTCTGAGTATAGACCTAAGGGAAATGAAATCCTCACCTTGAAAAGACATCACACTCTAACATTATTTACAATAGCTAAGACTTAGAAACAACCTAAGCAGTCACTGATGGATGAATGGATAAAGAAAATGTGGTATTTTAAAACACACAATGGAATATTATTTAGCCATAAGAAAGACAGATCCTGCCGTTTGCAAAAACATGAATGAACCTCAAAGGTATTACACTAAATGTAATAAGTCGGACACTGAAAGACAAGTACTTACGTGGATCCTAAAACAAAAACTGTCAAACTCATAGAAAGAAAAGTGGTTGTCAGGTGTTGGATGGTGGGAGAAATAGGGAGAGGCTGGTAAAAGGATACAAACTCTCAGCTATAAGTTCTGAAGATCTAATGTATAACATGGTGACTACAGACAATAACGCTGTACTGTATAACGGAAAAATGCCGAGAGAGTAGAACTTAAATGTTCTTACAAGAAAAAAATAAGATAAATATGTGAGGTGATGGACATGTTAATTAACTAGATGGGAAGAATTCTGTAGTAATGCATACATATATCAAATGATCATAATGTACATTTTTAAAATCTTAACAGTTTTACTTGTTAGCTACACTTCAATAAAGCTAGGGTGGGTAGAGGACTTAGAATGTTTCCTTTTCAGGACTTCATGCCACTTAATGCTTTTTCTCTTCTCTTTCATTTTATATAACTTTGCTATTCTCAGTTCACTGTGCTGGAAACTCACTGAGACAATATCAGGAGACTTGCACTTTTGTTTTTAGCTCTACTATTAACTAACTCTCCATTACTTCCCATGAGCTTGCTGGGCTTCTCAGGGGGTGCAAGTGAAAAGGATCCTGCCTGCCAACACAGGAGACATAAGAGACGCAGGCTTGGTCCCTGGGTCAGGAACAGCCCCTGGAGGAGGGCATGGCACCCCACTCCAGTGTACTTGCCTGGAGAGTCCCATGGACAGAGAGGCCTGGCAGGCTTTGGTCCAAAGGGTTGCAAAGAGTTGGACACAACTGAAGCCACTTAACATGCACACACATCTCCGGTGCTAGGACTTGACTTCTCTTGATTCTTTCCCAACTTAAACTGTCTGTATCTCTCTACTCTCATAATGCATAACTCGGTCTGATTTAATGATACTCTCTGAGAAATATCTGCCAGATCCATAGTGGGCAATGGTAGGTAAAAGAGACTCAAATTTATCTCAAGCTGGGGTTGGGAGGGGACCAAAGGATAAGGGGGAATAGTTTGCTTATAAAAGCATTATTGAAATGAGTCCATCCAAGCTGGGAGAGGGGCACCCGAGATCAGAAGCAACTCAAAGGATGAAAAAAGGGGATGGGGGTGGGGGTGGGAAGGAGGATTTTAAATACCTAGACTCAAGAGTCTCAATCTTCTTTAATTTCATAACCCTAAATATCAATTATACGAAATCATCACTCAACTGCCCTGTACAAACCTGGCATCCAGAACTGTTGGCAAAGAGTCTGTTCAATATTATTCTGATCTGCCTCCAGAATAATCAATTAATTGTACAATGAAATAACTTTCTGATAACTGGCAAATAACCATACTGAATTTAAAATTTTCACAGAAAATAAAGGAGAAAATTTAAAAATGATGTGATCATCTAGAGGGATGATAAAATAATGAAATAATCGCCATTTCATCATCCTTGTTATTGCATTGTCCAAAGTATTGTCCGATCTTTCCAGAAGGTATAAAAGACATCAGGAGACAGGACTTTTGTTGTCTTTTTCTTTTTACCTCTTCACTGAACACAGTCGAGAATTCAGAAATTTTCACCTTTTGGATAATGGCAAAGGGAAGAAAACTGACAGAAGGTATTTTGCAGTTGTTACATGAAAAAGAACACAAATACAAAAAGAGAGACAGTAATACTCCAGACTGTAATGATGATAAAATTAATCATATAAGATAAAGCTCAGATCATGAGTACTCGCATAATATATCCTGCTGCTGCTGCTGCTGCTAAGTTGCTCCAGTCGTGTCCGACTCTGTGCGACCCCATAGATGGCAGCCCACCAGGCTCCACCGTCCCTGGGATTCTCAAATACATTTTAGCAAACTTATGAATCAATGAGTGAAAAATATACTTCTATAGACAAAAAGGAAATTTGTTACTCAAGTCTTTCAGGGAGGATGAAATCATGTAATATTTTTTGAAAAGACATGTTTGCTACAAGGACATGTAACAGTATTTTTTCACCTTTTATCAAGTTTGTGCTTGTGAATTTACTTGATATGGTTAATAAGTGGACAAATGATGAAGGCACTGACTGTAAGGAGATAAACAGCACAGAAATGAAAAATCTCATTGAACTGATCATTCTAATCAGCATCTAAAATGAGAATATTTTGTTGCTATTGACTGAGGAAAATTACCACACTCTCTTCCACAAAACTATGAACCATAAAAGTTTTAAAAGCACTGTATTTTGACAATACAAGCACAAGAAGAACCATAGGTAATAAAAAGCTGGAATTCTTAGAAATATATTTTAAATCTGGATCACTATTTTTAAGATGGCTATGTTCCAAGCTCATCCATGAGTAGTTACGTTCATTCAAAGGATATTGCCCATTTTGGGTGTCTATATCTTTATATCAGAAAAATATGGAATAAAATTTGAGTCTGTTACATTTAAATTCTTATTAATTTCCAACCCAATTGTTTTTCACAACATCCCTTCATTTTTGTATCTGTAAATTATTTATAAAATGATTTTTAAAATATGTTTTACAAGAGGCCACTGAGCTCAGAGAGTAACTGGCGATGACTATTCTTCCTGGTATGCTGGTGGCTAATAAAATGTAGAGTTTGACAAATGGTGTTTATGAGATAGAAAATGTTATATCTTTTCAAGATTAGACATGGTCACACTTACTGGGAGCAATAAGAATGGTTTTGTAAGGGAGGTGACCTGGCAACAAGTTAGTCGAAAGCTACTTAAAATAAGTAAGATTTGTATAGATAAAACACGCCAGGTGAATCTATGGCTTGAATTAGAAAATGGAAGTGAAAAACTGGAGGATATATCTAGGAAGGCAACTGGTTAGCTTGCAAAAGCAAATGGAGAAGATTACTGAGCAGAATATTAAATATATTTTATAATTTAATATTTTAAAATCTTTCATCTTAAGAGTTGAAAAAAAATTGAGTTTCAAAGCTGATATATGCATTGCTCCTGACCACAAACTTAATAATGGACAGCCCAGGATTTCCCTCTACAACTCTAGTGATGCATGATAAATCACTTAATATCTCTGGGTTTCCTCACCTAAAATAAGTTTCATCATTTAGGAATCCTTTTATAAAGATGATAATGATTCCCACTTACTTTTCATGGCCACTGTTGGTCTCAAGTGAGATAAATATTTTAAAATGCTTTGCAAACTACAAAGCTCTATATAAACAGTAGGTACAATTTCTCTCCCTTATCTTGGATATTATATTCCTGAAGCACTTCCACTTCATTGGTGGTGAGATAATGGTAGAAGAACTGAAGTTCTCATGAGTTAGGGTAAGAGAATGCAAAAATGAATTACAACAGAAGCTTAAAATATCTTTTCAAGAATACTGAAGAAAACAAACTAAATAGCCTAATAATAATATTTTGCTTATCTTATAATCCTGGGTGTTCTTTGGAAGCAATGATACTAAAGCTCAAACTCCAGTACTTTGGCCACCTCATGCAAAGAGTTGACTCATTGGAAAAGACTCTGATGCTGGGAGGGATTGGGGGCAGGAGGAGAAGGGGACGACCGAGGATGAGATGGCTGGATGGCATCACCGACTCGATGGACGTGAGTTTGAGTGAACTCCGGAAGTTGGTGACGGACAGGGAGGCCTGGTGTGCTGCGATTCACGGGGGCCGCAAAGAGTCGGACATGACTGAGGGACTCAACTGAACTGAACTGAACTGATAATGCTCTATATTTAATTTGTATTTACCGTTCCTTGTCCACTGGGATTTTCTTTACTATCTCTTACTCTGAACTTTGATGAGCTATTAGCAAATTTATTTGTTTGTTGCAGATGCCAAATATTTTTTCTTGTATATAGATAATTGTTGAAATGTTCAGTATTTTTTTGATTTTTATCTTGGAGTACCTAAAAATCAAATGTAGAGTAACTTTGTTTTAATAAATTCCATCAGTAATTCTATAGATGAAGAAAATTATAAAGACAATCTGTGTATACTACAATTTTATGTATGGCAAATTGGCTTACTATTTGCATATTTTAGAAACTACTTTTTTCATCTAGCTCTTAGGATACTGTTATAATGGCTTTCTTTCTACCTTTCTGACATTATTTGCCTAACTTATTCTCAGTATCTTCTTGGATTCACCAAGATCTAAATGTATGCTTATCTATTATCATCGCTCCTTTGAACAACTGATCCATTTCCTTAAGCAATTTTATTTATGCTGATCACTCCTAAATTATTTCCACTTTGATGTCTTTCTGTAATCTCAAACTCAATTCATCTCTTCAAGGCCATCTGACCCCTTGTTTCCAGATGTCTTCCAATATTGATTAATTTTCCTGTTAGTTCCTTCATTTATCACTGCATTTCATAGTGTCTACTATCTTATTAGTTGGTTGCCTCAAAGAAAAGAAAAAGGTATTATTAAAATCTACACTAACTTTTTGTCTTTAGAAGCAAAATGGAAACATAAAGCTTACTCTTAGGTCAACTTTCCTAAACATATAAACAGTCTTCTCAAGTACCTTGTCCATTTGGGGATAGACTTCTGGTCTTGTATCATGATGTCATACCAAAGACTGGTCATTCTAAGTGATATTCCAGGTACATCTATCAACCCACCTGTTCCACTCAATTACAAACCAGCAATGACCATGTTAGTATTATCTTAAATATTATAAGTGAAATAAAAACTTATTAAGTTAGTCACCCTGTATTATTTTTAATAGCATGATAAAAAATTAACAGTGAAAAGGAAAATTACTATGAGCTTCTGGAATCTGAAGGTGGAAAGAGATAATTTAGTACCAAAAGGCTGAGAAAGCAATGGCAACCCACTACAGTACTCTTGCCTGGAAAATCCCATGGACGGAGGGGCTTGGTGGGCTGCAGTCCATGGGGTCGCTAGGAGTCGGACACGACTGAGCAACTTCACTTTCACTTTTCACTTTCATGCATTGGAGAAGGAAATGGCAACCTACCCCACTATTCTTGCCTGGAGAATCCCAGGGACAGGGGAGCCTGGTGGGCTGCTGTCTATGGGGTTGCACAGAGTCGGACACAACTGAAGTGACTTAGCAGCAGCAGCAGCAGCAGTACCAAAAGGGCATCATTATGAAAGTGATTGAGGTATAGAGTAACTAATGTCAAAAAAAAAAGAGAAAGAAACAAAGGCATGCATTCCCACATACTTTACTTTCTGTACTGTCGTTACTATCATGTATTCTGGACAATACTGCAGAGGAAGAGGCACCTACTAGGCTATCATATAACCCGAGGCAGCAGCCTCATCTCCTGGGCAAAAACTACCAACTCAGCTCAATTTCCTCATCTTTTGACAAGTCTTTTGGAATCAGCAATCACTACATAAGGAGTTTGCACAGACTTCCCTGGTGGTCCAGTGGTTAAGAATCCATCTTTCAATGCAGGGGATTCGGGTTCAATCCCTGGTTGGGGAACTAAGATCCTACATGCTGGGGGGTAACTAAGCCTGTGTGCCAGAATGAAAGATTCCGTGTGCTGCAACTAAGACCCAATGCAGCAAAATAAATCAGTAATTTTTAAAAAGGAGTTTCCAAAGAAGTTGTAATGGAAGAACTAAAAGTTATCTGTCAGCTGACATGCATTCTGGAGGTACTGCTATTCTGAAACTTGAGGAGGTGCTAATGTTGAAGTCATGGATTTGGCAGACATCACTGAAAGGACAGATGGTAGTTTACACCATAGGACAGAGGTCAACCAGCAAAACGTGAAGAGTGAGAACAGATCTGCAGACAAAGTTTTCAGAGATACTCCTATTTATAATTTTCAGGTGGAAGGACCAGCGAAGTATCGAAATTGTCAAAAGGGTAGCAGTGTTGACTGAAAAAAAATTGCGTAACCTAAAAATTGAGAGTTACATGCAATTTTTTTTTTCTGTTGACAGCAGGAAGGTGAGAAAAGAAGGGTTTCCCCAGTTAAAAATGAAAATAGTTTTGTAGTGGAGAAAGTGGCTAATAAGATGAGGTATTAAAATAATAGGTTGATGGATTTAGCAATCAGGCAGTAGTGAAAAGCCTCAGATAGAACATACAATAAAAACAAAAGAATTAAGGATCTAAAATTGAACTGCAGTGCCAGTATCAAACTTAACTTCCTGAGAGTCAAACATGCATATCTTAGGAAGTAGAAGTCTGTCAAAGAGTACAGAAAAAGCCCATTCCAAAGCTGTACACACTTTTTTTTGGAAAATCACCAGAATCAAATAGAAAAGCAGGGAAAAAAAAAAAAGAAAACACAAACAGAAAATTTACAAAAAGAGAAAGAAAAATGACATAAAAGATTTTAAATACACTAGCAAAAATGAATCAACCATACCAAAAACCCCATAACGAATTATATTCCCCTCAAAGTAGCATATAAAAATACTCTGACCATACCACCAAAAACAACTAAAAATACTGGACAAAATATTTTTAAAACATCTTTTGAAATGCATTACTGATCAGGCAAGAAAATAAGGAATGCTTAGAAGTCAAAAAGGAAGTGAAAACAGGAAACCAGGGCAGTAAGTGGAGCATTGAAACACTCTTACCCTGGAGGCATCCACAGAACCCTGCAAACCTTAAGCTTTGACCTTGTAAGGGGGATGATGAAGTAGAAGGGGAGGAAACAAACTCCAGGATCTGCCCGGAAGTTGGGGCTGTCAGAGGAGATCCTGTCCCAAGAGCCGGAACCCCCTCAAAACTAAACCCACAATGGAAAGATAAATGAAAAATAAATTTTTCCTGAAGAAGGGGATGGTATGGAAACTTTCCTAACCCCCAACATGATGCTGGGAGGAAGAGAAACCAATCTCCCCTGAGAAGTGATAACCACAACCCAGACTGCAGCTCATGTGGGGATGTGGCATGAGCTGAGCATGTCTTAAAAAATAGTTCCCAGTTGGTACAAATGTCTCCAGGCAAACACAAAAAATTCCTGGAAAAAAATGTATTTTTCAAGCCAGGAGCCAAAGAATTCCTATAGGTAAAAGTCCAAGAAATATGATTGGTTAAAAAAATAATGAAAAACAAAAGGAAAATAGGGTACCATGAACCAGCCAGCAGAATCAGACCCAAAGATCTCAGATATTGCATTGATTAGATTCAAACTGTAAAATAAATACATTTTGATATGTTTAAAGCAATGGTTTTTATCAGGCCCATATCTACTTTTTATAATAAATATTTTTGTAATGCCCCTATTCTTTTCATGAAAGAAATTTAATATAATGTACATACACATTATGTACCATATATTTATATACATATATGCAAAGTATAAAATATAGGAGAAAAAGTAATTAATAGTAAAGTAATATATATTTCAATTAAAAAATGCAGTAACAAAACCACACTAGATGACATAGTAAAATTGTCAGTGGATGATATTTATTTATGAGAGATAAATTTGAACTTAAGTGAAGCCATTCTGTACAAGCAAAGGAAAATGAAAAGAGGTACAGAGGAATACTAGAAAAAAAGTTAGTGTGAATATACTATACACAAGGAGAAAGGGAATGACTGTAATTGAAATAACATATCAAGGCAGGTTTGAAAATAATCAACATATAAAATATGAGAAAGTAACACTCTTCAAATGAGCTACACCTTATTTATAATTGCAGTATCCCACTCCCCATACTGTAACATGGTAGACAATTGTGCTGAAGTACAGCAGAAAACATACATCTTTCAACCCTACCTCATAAATTCAGTGTCAAGTATATAAAAAGACCTTGGAAACCCTGCCTTTTAACAGGTGACAAGAAATAGCTGAAGAACTGGAAAATAAGATGATAATACAAGAGCTTATAGAAAAATTGTTTCTGGAGACAGTATCACAGTAGCTCTGATAAACAACCTGCAACTCCCAAATAAATAATTTCTATGTGCAATTTTTAAATCTCTATGTTACAGAAAAATTAAGATTATACAGATTCAGTAGCCTTCTGACCCTGACAGACTCACTAGACTTGCTCTTCTTCAGTAAACAACAACTGAAAAAGATGTATGAGGTAACTGTTTACAGGCACCGGATGGGACAACAGGCAGTGAAAACCTGATGCTTTATGGGAAGGTAACATTCAGTATAAGCACCCTGTGTGATCTGGCTTCTCAAGCAGACTTGGGACTAAGAGAGTCAGAGACAGAATCCAGGCATAGCACAGTAATGTCAATGAGGAGAAGAACTAAAGATTTGAGTTAAAGGTTTACAAAGCAGTTGAAATTGTGGAACAGACTACAGGATAGAAGAAATCTATGCAAAAGAACATCCCCTACCCCCATACACAGAGTGAGACTACTAAGCACAGCAGAAAGAAGCTGTTATTCGGTGGAAATATAAGCAGATACCCAAGGTCACACAGTGCTGTAAGGTAACAGGAGTTCTACACAGACAAAGTAGTATGACCACACTGGATTCCTAATCCAGTACCTCGGGCATTCAACTGAGATCCCAGTAACTAATAATTAGGAATAAGGAGCGTACCCCAGAGGTGCATCCTAGGACTAAACACAAAACCAAAATAGATCTACACTAAGTTAGAATAAAAACACGGCTGGCAGAATAAAAAAAACTAACAGTAATTCAATTGCCCAGAAGAAAACTCAACATCTTATAAAGAAGGTTAAAAACCCAGACTCCCTACAACTATCAGCAGCAACATTCTGCATTTAAAAAAAAAAAAAAAATACTAGACATATAAAGAAGCAGGGGCGAAAAAAGGCAGACAAAAGACGCTGAAAAGACCCAAATGTTGGAAATAAAAGCACTCAACACAACTATGAGAAATATGTTCAACAACATAAAGGAAAAGAAAGACATGCTGAATTTTAAAAAATGGGGAATCTTGGCAAGAAGATAAACAAAATAAACTGACTGGAAATTCTAGAACTGAAAACTATAGCTAAAACAAAAAGTGCACTGACTAGAAATTTCAGAAAAAGAATCAGTGACTTTAAAAACAGACTGCAAAATAACATGAACTGGATTTCAGATAAAACAAAGGACTGAAAAATATGAACAGAGTGTCTGTGACATGTGAGATAATATGAAATAGTGTGTTATATATGTAAGTCATCCCAGAAAAAAAGGAGAGAATGGAGCAGGAAAAAAAATACTTGTAGAAATAATGGCTAAAAATTTCCTAAATTTTATGAAAAACATATTGGATCAACAGATTTAAAATGCTCAGAGAACCCCAAACATGATAAATGCAAAGAAAACATACCTTAGCACATGATACTTACTACCAAAAATCCAAATATAGAGGCAAGGGGAACAAAAGGACACATTTCACACCATGGAACAAAGAAATGAATGACATTTAATGCCTTTTCAGAACTAATGGAGGCCAGATAACAAACAACATCTTCAAAGTAGTAAGATAAAAAATATACACTTTCAATTGAGTATTTTGAATCTTTAAAAATATCCTTCACAATTGAGGATAAAATAAAGATACCTGAGAGAACTTGTGGCCAGCAGACCTCCATAAGAAGAAATGCTAAAAAAAAAAAGGAAAAAAATTTCTTCAGGCTCAAGGGAAATGCTACCACATGAAAATTTAGATCTATACAAAGAAATGAAGAGAAATGGAAATGGGCAGTGTGTACATAAACATAAAATGCTATTTTCTACTCTTACTTATTTCTAACATAAATATCAATCTAAAGCAAAAGTAATAACACTAAATTGTGGAATTTACAAGTTATATCAAAGTAAATATATGACATAATAGGACAGTGAATGATCTAATAGCACAAAGCGTGACAGAGGAGTGAATGAAATTACCCTTTTCTAAGTGCTTACATTTTACAGCACATTAAACAATATAAAGCAAAAAAAAAAAAAGACAGGGAATGAATAAAGACAGGAAAACAGCACACAAATAGCAAAGTTGTAGACTTACATCTAACTATATCAATAATTAAATACAAATAGTCTCAGTTCTCCAAATAAAAGGCAGATTGTCAGGTTTGATTAAAAAAAACAAAACACGTTTTTAAAATCAGTTTTTTTATTTTAAAACACTGGTTTTGTGTCCTTGGAGCTCTCTATAATACTTTCTATCTATTAAAGAAGTTGAATCAATAATAAATTTTTTAACAAGTCTGGTGGTTTTACTGGTGAATTCTATCAAATATTTAAAGAAAAAATCTTAAATAAATTATACAACATTACAAAATCTTTTTAATTATAAGGAAGGAAATTTTTTATAAGATCTAAATAATCCCAATACCAAAGCCTCAGAAATATATTATAAGAAAATAAAATTATATACCCATATCCTTCATGAATACACAAATCATAGCAAAATATTAGCAAAAAGAATCCAGCAATATAAAAGACTATGTATCATGACCAACTGAGGTTGATCCAGAAATACATTGTCTGTTGGTACTATCATTGAAAAGTCAATTAATTGACTTAAAAGTCATATTAATAAAGGAGATAAAAACAGCTGATCATTTCAGTATATTCACAGAAAAGCACTTCAGAAAATCCAACATTCATTCACGATTAAAACTTTTCAGAAATTAGAAACAGAAGCAAACTTCCTCATGCTGGCAAAGGATTATCACAAAATAATTAATATTGAAATACTGAACACTTTCCTCCAAAGAATGAGAAGGTAATGATGTCCATCACTCCTAAGGAGAAAAAAAAAAATCGAAAATAAAACCAAGAAAAAGGAAAGAAATAAAAGGCATAAAGATGAAAAAAGGGTTATCTTCATTGTAGACAATGACTGTTAACACACAAAATCCTAAGGAATCTACAAAAGATAACAGAATTAATAAATACAGTACTTAAGAAGTCAATTGTATTGTTATATACTAGCAGCAAACAGTAAACAAAATTTAAGGAAATCATATATAATGGCATCCAAATACATAAAACACTCAAGAAAAAATTTAACAAAAGATATGGAAGGCTTTTAATACTAAAAACTGTAAAATACTCCTAAGAGACATAAAAGAAAGCTTAAATAAATGGTTATACATCAAATTAATGAATCCAAAAACTCAAAACAGTTAAGATATAAATTCTCACTGAACTAATCTATAGATTAAATGTAATCTCAACCAAATTTCCAGTTTACAAGTTTATTTGTAATTTCTATAAAATGCAGACGACTTGGAGAAGGAAATGGCAATCCACTCCAGTACTCTTGCCTAGAAAATTCCATGGATGGAGGAGCCTGGTGGGCTACAGTCCATGGGGTCACAAAGAGTCGGAGACGACTGAGCAACTTCATGACTTTAAATATCCAAGGCAATTTTGAAAAAGATAAACAAGGTTGAAGGACTGATACCACCTGATTTCAAGCGTTACTGTAAAGATAAAGTTTTCCCAACCCAAGGACCGAATCCACATCACTCGGGTCTCTAGCATTGTGGGCAGATTCTTTACCCACTGAGCCACCTGGGAAGCCCAAAGATACAGTAGGGTTCATCAATCTCAGCACTATGACATGAAGCCAGAAAATTCTTATTGTGGGGGCTGCCCTATAAACCGTAAGATTCTCATCAGTGTCCCTAGCCTCTAAGCACTAGATGCCAGGATCAACTTGGCTCCTCAACTGTAACAACCAAACATGTCTCCAGGCATTGCCAGATGTCCCTGCCAGGGCAAAATCAACCCCAGCTCTCATACAATAAACAAGTCAGGGTGATACTTGCACTAGGATGGACAACTAGGTTAGTATAAAAGAAAAGAATCCATAAACATGCTACCTTTGTGCAGCCAGTTGATTTTCAACAAAAATTGAAGTTAAATCAATGAAACAAAGAAACTCTTTATCAAGAAGACATTACTAAAATGGAGGTAGGACAATGTGTGGGTCCTCTGAGACTGTCTCACACACTGAAATTATCTAACATTCCTAAATAGTTAAACTACCCCTTCCCATTACTGACCAAAGTGGAGGAGATAATAAAAAAACCCCTTTCCCATCACTGACTACCATTTGTAGGGAAAATAACCACATCTCCCCCACAAATTTCCAAACATCTTCTGTGTGATAGAACTGTGCTCATGAAGAACCTCTGATCTAGAGAAATAATAAACGACTGAAAATATGATCATGAGCAAAAGGCAAAGAGATTAACAAAATAAACAGGATACCTAGAAATTTTTTAAAATGTAACTGTAACTAAAAAGTAAATGGATGTTTTTAAAAGTAGATCAGAAACAGCTGAAGAGAACATTAAGGACTTTTGCTTCCAGCAACATGACCAACCAGGTTCTCTAAACAATGCAGATTATAAAAAACACATATACCAGGCTTGCAGAAAATAAAGGTAACAACCTCCCCAAATAAAAAAAGTAAAGTTAGAGCAAGGAGCAGTGAGCTGTAAGCAAGCTGGAAAGGCAGGGCTTCCCTAAGGATGAATAATATTAGTGCTGTAATAGGTGATGAGACTGAGTCATAGGCCCTGCAGCACCTCTTCTATACCAAGGCGAAGATTTTTGAAATTAGTTATAATGATCAAGGCTATGGAAAGCCATAGTTCCAGGCAGAAGCAAACACAATTCCTTCTAGAGGAAAGTTTTCTCACTTTCAGTTCAGTTCAGTAGCTCAGTCGTGTCTGACTATTTGCGACCCCATGAATCGCAACACGCCAGGCCTCCCTGTCCATCACCAACTCCTGGAGTTCACTCAGACTCACATCCATCGAGTCCGTGATGCCATCCAGCCATTGCATCCTCTGTCATCCCCTTCTCCTCCTGCCCCCAATCCTCCCAGCATCAGGGTCTTTTCCAATGAGTCAACACTTCACATAAGGTGGCCAAAGTATTGGAGTTTCAGCTTTAGCATCATTCCTTCCAAAGAACACCCAGGGCTGATCTCCTTTAGAATGGACTGGTTGGATCTCCTTGCAGTCTATGGGACTTTCAAGAGTCTTCTCCAACACCACAGTTCAAAAGCATCAATTCTTCGGTGCTCAGCCTTCTTCACAGTCCAACTCTCACATCCATACATGACCACTGGAAAACCCATAGCCTTGACTAGACGGACCTTTGTTGGCAAAGTAATGTCTCTGCTTTTGAATATGCTATCTAGGTTGGTCATAACTTTTCCTCTGTATTATTTCCATAGATTATAATCAAACACGTATGACCTTATAATCAAAGATGATGAGACACCAGGAAATAAATCACCATGAGGTAAGGGTCAATAGAAACAACAAACCACCAAGTTAGATTTCTAAAATACTTAAATCGTAAAGAACAGCTTATAAGATAGCTAGAGACAAAGTTTATAAAGAAATAAAAGATGAAGTTATAAAAATGAACAATCAACAAGAGACCAGCAAAAATAACCAGGTATATTTGAAAACATAAAGTTCAATAGATCTGTTAGATACCAAACCAATACTGCTGACATTTCAAACTTAGTGGAGTTATAAAATAGCACTTAGACACAGCTAAAGGTTAGATTAGTACACTGGAAAATAAATATGAAGAAATTGCATGGAATACAGCATAGACAGGTAAGATTAAAAATTTTAAAGAGAGTTTAAGAGATATTGAGAATAGAGTTAAGAATGTCTAAAGTACATCATAAACATGTGTAATAAAGAGAGAGCATAGAGAAAATAACGGAAAGCAATATTTGAAGATATAATGGTTGAATATTTTCCAGAAGGGATGAAAAACTTGGAATATATAAATTAAGGGACTATTACTCATACTAAGCAAGACAAAGAGAGATGAATCTACATGTATACATAATATACTGCAACAGTAAAAACCTAGAACAAAAAGATTTCACCAGCAGCGAGACAGAAAAAAATCATCTGCAAAGAAACAGCAACTAGAATGATGGCAGATATCTTAACTACACTAATGGAAACCAAGAATCAGTATCATAATATCTTTATAATGCTGACAGAAAATATTCGTTAGTTAGAAATGCACACCCTGTGAAACTAGTTTTTAGGAATCAGAGTAAAATAAAGATATACTGAGATAAAAACAATAGTTTACTACAAACAGGTGTACTTATGAAAAATTCCAAAAGATATATATTGAGAAAAATTATCCCAGAAGGAAAGTCAGAGATGTAAAAAAAAATGAGTATACAATTCATTAAGCATGTATGTAACAATGGCTAATAT
Organism: Oryx dammah; assembly: GCF_014754425.2. Lineage (NCBI taxonomy): Eukaryota > Metazoa > Chordata > Mammalia > Artiodactyla > Bovidae > Oryx > Oryx dammah. Next base: position 32,449,231 of record NW_024070188.1, read on the forward strand.
ACAAATTATGGTAATAATTATTTATAAGGTCAAAAAATAAAAATTGAAACATAACATAAAGGTTTGGAGGAGGTTCCTAGGCTTTACTCTAGTATTACTGTTTGATGGAAAGGAATCAAAAGCAGAAATAATACTAAAAATATTTAACAATTATTACATCATGGATACTAGCCAATCAGAATGATCAATAAAATAATCAGTATGACGACTATACTAGTGCATTACTGATGAACATCAGCCTTAGTTAAGCTGCAGACGAACTTTAGACTTTGATAACTTATGTTAAGCCTGGGAGAATCTCAAGAGAATCATAAAAGACTAGAATAAGTTGTATAACTTCTATACAACTGAGGGGGAAAGGTGAAATAAACAAAGAGTAAATGATTGAAACTTCAATCAACGAAAGGAGAAAGGAAAACAACATAAAAAAAAAAAAAGAAAAAAATCCAGAGTGAATAAACAGCACAAAACCTATAGTAAAAATATATCAATAACAGCATTAAATGTGTACAGACTATATGTACAAGTTTAAATACTGATTGTTAGACTAGATTAAAAAATATAAAAATCAGATATATGTTTATAAGGAACATATAAAACAAAATAATATAAATAGATTGAAAAAAAAGAGATGGAAGAAATTATATTACATCTTATATATCCCCTCCAACTGCAGATAGTGACTGCAGCAATGAAATTAAAAGATGCTTGCTCCTTGGAAGAAAAGTTATGACCAACCTAGATAGCATATTAAAAAGCAAAGATATTACTTTGCCAACAAAGGTCCATCTAGTCAAGGCTATGGTTTTTCCAGTAGTCATGTATGGATGTGAGACTTGGGCTATAAAGAAAGTTGAGTGCCAAAGAATTGATGCTTTTGAACTGTGGTGTTGGACAAGACTCTTGAGAGTCCCTTGGACAGCAAGGAGATTCAACCAGTCCATACTAAAGGAAATCAGTCCTGAATATTCATCGGAAGGACTGATGCTGAAGTTGAAACTCCAATATTTTGGCAATGTGATGCAAAGAACTGACTCATTTGAAAAGCCTGATGCTGGGAAAGATTGAAGGCGGGAGAAGGGGACAATGGAGGATGAGATGGTTGGATGGCATCAAAGACTCACTGGACATGAGTTTGAGTAAACTCTGGGAGTTGGTGATGGACAGGGAGGCCTGGTGTGCTGCAGTCCATGGGGTTGCAAAGAGCCGGACATGAGTGAGCGACTGAACTGAACTGAACTGATCCCCTCCAAGGGGCTTCCCAGATGGCTCAGTGGTAAAGAATTCACCTGCCAATGAAGGAGACATGGGTTCCATGCCTCGTCTGGGAGGATCCCCACATGCCATAGGGCAGCTAAGCCCATGTACCTGTGCTCTAGAGCCTGTGAGTGCCAGCTACTAAGCCCATGTGCCACAACTACTGAAGCCTGTGTTTCCAGAGCCCATGCTCTGCAACAGAGAAGCCACCACAATGAGGTGCCCATGCACCGCAACGTTAGAAAGTAGCCCCTGCTTGTTGCAACTAGAGAAAAAAACACACATCATTGACGGCCCAGCAGAGTCAAAAATAAAAATAATAAATAAATAAAATTACACACACACACACGCATATGGTAATCAAGGTTAAATAAAGTCTTAAGGGTGATACTGTAATACAAAATGACTAGTACCCTTATAAGAAGAGGAAGAAACACCAGGATGTGAGGACATAGTGAAAAGGCACCATCTGCAAGCCAAGGACAGAGGCCTCGGGAGAAACCAAACCTGCCTTCATCTTTTATATCTTGATCTTAGACTTTTAGCCTCTAGAACTGTGAGAAATAAATTGTTATTTGAACCACCCATCTGTGTATTTGGTTATGGCAGTTTTAGCAGACTAGAACATTAGACAAATATTGACCAAAAGAAAGCTGATTTTATTGATATTTACAGTAAAAATATATGTTGAGGCAAAAATATATTCTTAGGAATAGAGGAGTATGCTACATAATGAAAAATAGTTCAATTTATAAATGCTTCTATGCATACATACAAAAAAGGACAAATATAGAGGGAGAAATGCACAAATTCACCACTTTAGATACTAGTTATATGAACCACCTGAAGAGGACATTTTGCAGTTATTTAGAAGAAATTTGAATATGGTATGGGTTTCAGTTAAGATGAAAATGTGTAACAATGGAAAATAGATTAACGACTAAAAATTATCAGGTTATAAAAGAACCATATATTTAGGCAAATATGAATGTATACATATGTAGACAAACACCCACATACAGACATTGGAAATATTTACCAACCACTAGTTATATACCACACTAGATATCTGAGCCACAAGGGAAGCCTAGTTATATACCACACTACATATACAATAAGAAATAAGGAATATCAGATCCTATTCTCATGGATTTTATACGTCAAAGTAACTCAGATTGTAGGTCTCATGGCCTTTTGATCTATGACACACGCTTCTCTGAATCTTTTAAAAAAAGTCCTTTGAGAGAACTGAACACAAAGCTAGAACAAAACATTCTTTAATAATTCAATTATAACTAGGTGTCCCCTGATTATCTGTTTCTTAAAAATTGAGCTATAACTGACATACAACACTACAGTAGTTTCAGGTGTATAACATAATGGTTCAACATTTTACATATTGTGAAATGACAACCACAAAAATATCCATTATAGAGTTACGAAATATTTTTCCTGTGATGAGAACTTTTAAGATTTACTCTCTTGGGAGGGAGGTGGGAGGGGGATTCAGGATGGGGAACATATGTACACCCGTGGCAGATTCGTGTAAATGTATGGCAAAACCAATAAAATATTGTAAAGTAATTAGCCTCCAATAAATAAATAAATAAAAAGACTAAAAAAAAAGACTCTCTTAACAACTTCCCATTATAAGTGCTTTTTTTTCCATTTAGATATACCTACTTAGCCTACATGAGTACTACATACCTTTTACATCATTTGTAAAACACAGTCTTACATTTTATACCATGTATTGAATTTCTTAATAAAACAAAGTGGCTAAATCAACATTTCTCAGATATTTTGGTGATCTATATCTGATTTAAGAAACAAATTTTTTTAAAATTAATGAGGCCTATAATTGACCTGATAATATAGAAACAGTGATTTTAAAACATTAAAATCCACTTAGTATTGATCAAAATTATAACTATAAAAAATGCCAAATAGAAGGAAAACAGTTCATGAATGAAAGAATATGGGAGCTTCAGATTTTTTAAACAGCAGTATTAGATAGCAAGGACATTGTATACTGACCATTTGGAGGCATGTGGTTAAGTTTAGAGATCTGAGTTCTGGCCAGGTTTCTGCTTAGCATCCAACCAACTGGACTTTGAAAAGGAGCATGGCCATGCACAACAAGACATCAGACTTCCTTACTGAGCCAAAAAATGAGTGATTTTTGAAAAGCATGGCTCAAGTGTTTGCCCCTGGGTCGGGAAGATCCCCTGGAAAAGGAAATGGCAACCCACTCCAGTATTCCTGCCTGGAAAATTCCATGGGCAGAGGAGCCTGGTGGGCTACAGTCCATGGGGCCACAAACAGTTATACATGACTGAGCACACAAGTGTTTGCAGACGTGATAGCTTTTCAATTTCTTAAGAAAATATAATTTTAAATGACCGGGTAAAGGATCACTCAGTATTTAATTAAACAGATCTACCTATATAAAATATACCTAGAATAGACAAAGAAACAAAGGAAGCCTTCAGTTACTCCCATAATTTTCAGTCTGTGATGGGATTATTTATCTGCTTTTCCTGTTTCTACTTTTAACAGTTTAACTGCTATATACCTATAGAATTATTGTTCCCTTTATTTAAAAAAGTCTATTTATTTATTTGGCTGTGTTGTGGCCCATGGGATTTTATATCTTCATTGCAGCACGTGAGCTTCTTTTTTGCGGCATATGGGATCTAGTTCCCTGATCAGGAATCAAAACCAGGCCCTCTGCATTGGGAGTATGGAGTCTTAGTCACGGGACCACGAAGAAGTCCCCTCTCTTCTGTCTTTAACAACATCTTTCAAATACACCAGAGATCCAAATTTACTTATTGCTGCTGCTGCTGCTAAGTCGCTTCAGTCGTGTCCGACTATGTGCGACCCCATAGGTTCCTCTGTCCCTGGGATTCTCCAGGCAAGAACACTGGAGTGGGTTGCCATTTCCTTCTCCAATGCATGAAAGTGAAAAGTGAAAGTGAAGTCGCTCAGTCATGTCTGACTCTTAGCGACCCCATGGACTGCAGCCCACCAGGCTCCTCTGGCAATGGGATTTTCCAGGCAAGAGTACTTGGAGTGGGGGGGCGGGGGGGGGGGATCACTTTCTCCAATTTACTTATTACATAGAAGTAAATTATTTTTAACAAATATAAAGATATTAAACTGTTGCAATTAAAGTAATATCCAATAACTATTAATACAATTTTTAGAGCATGAAAAAAAAGATCAAGGTATATAAAGTAATAGTTTACAGCTATGATCAGACTTATGACTCTATTATGAAAATTTATATTTCTATTTATACTGTTGTTCCTCAGATTTATCAGTTGTAAAGTTGGGATTCCTGTACCATAGGAATGAATAAAATGACTTGAATTCCTATCAAAATACAAGTGGGATTCTCTTGGTAGTGACAGGAATACCTGACAAAGAGATTTAAAGTTTATCCAAGAGCTACAAGAATATTTTAGAACAGTAATAAAGGGAGATTTGTTTTCTAGGTATTAAAAGGTATTAAAAATACAGACAAATAAAGACAATTGGTTGAAGAAAAATCAAGACAAACAATACAAAATTAGAGTCCTGAAACATACACATTAGAAATAATAGTAGAAGAAATCAATATAACAAAAGAAACTTCATAAATTAATAGAAAGAGTTCAAACAAGAGATGCTGAGTATGGGGAAATTTAGAATGAAGCTTTATTTTAGGTAAATTTTCAAATCAAATTTTAGATGGATTTAAGAGTTAAAAGAAATAAACCAGAAAAAAATGTAGATAAGTATTTATCTGACATATAAGAAACAAAGACAGAAACAAAATGCAGGAACTCAACAAATGAAAAAGCAATAAAATTAGATATGCCAAAAATTATCAGAGATGAAATAGAATTATTTGTAGGTGAAAACATTTCATACATGGGAAACCATAAATACTTCGAAAAATTATTAAACAAAATCAATTCTGTTTAGAAAAAAAGATGATAAAAATAAAAGAAGGAAAAACTGTCACTTTTAATAGTACCCAAACACATACACAATGATAACAGAATCCAGGATAGATTTTAGACGTGTTTACTTTCCTTTTACACTAACAAAGCATTCATTTTCTCTATTTAGGTCCTACATATTTCTCATTAATATTTGTTGCTAAGTGTTTTCGTGTTTTGTTCTTTTGGTAAATTAAATATATTCTTCAGTAAGCAGAGGAAGAAACAGCTTCTCTCCTCTGCCCTCCATCCCCTCATCTCCCCATCTCCCTTAGCAGAAGGGTCATGTTTGCAGTCTACTGACAGCTGAGAACAGCAGAAACTATACCTTTCACAGCTTAGAGATTTGCCTCTACATAAGAAATGTTAAAAGGCAGCACTGTATTCTTGTTGAGGGGAGGAAAACCATGACCTGAGAAATAAATAGTTGGGAGAAAAACATATGGACAATGTAATCTGATGAAGAAACACATACCTTTAGAAAACGCGCCCATTGAAACTTCTCTGAAGAAAATTTTACTCTAAACCGCTAGTTTAGCACAGGGTGGGGAAAGTCTGTCTGGAACTAAAAGCATGATTTTAAATTTTAAATTTAATTAGAAAGTACAGCAAAGGGAGCGAGTAACACCTGAGAACTCAATATTCTGGAAGTTCAAGAGGGACAATCTTACAACAAAAAGACAGGAGATGGAAATGCTAAGGAAAGAAGAAACATTAAAGGTCAGTTTTGGAACTAATGGTTGAATAAAAGAGCTCTAAAAAGAAAAAGGAAACAAGAAAAGAAATATGTGAACAAATTACAGTAGAAAATTCCTAAACACATAAAAAAATGGATATTTAGCACAGGCAACCCTGTTTTTGTACTATGACTTTATCAGTGAAGGAAGTACAATGTTTTACATTACAGCACAAGTTCCTAGTGTTCAAGAACGGAAGCAGTTTGCAGACCTGCTTCTCTGGATAGCACAGTTTTATGGATATCAATTGTTTTTGCCTAACTCATCCAACATTTCTTTTCATAACAGCACTTTGGTTTCTTTTGGAGACTTCTCTTTTCTCTACTTTAAATCCTTATGGTTTGGATAGGGCTCACCTGACTCCTCAGCTCAAGGGTAGGCAAATGACTTCTGTCTAACAAATTAGAGTCCCGCATTATAGGTTAGCCATAGACTCAATCCTGGGCTTCTGCTAGAACTGCTGTCAATTCTGTCCCTCCTGGCATGTGGATTGAGCACATGCCAGATGTATCTAAAGCTATTCAGATGTATCTAAGTAGCTATGTACCTTCAATTCAGACGTATCTAAAGCTATTCTAATTCTTGGAATGATAAAATTCTGTGTTAATACCTTTCCTCTTTTCCTCCTTAAGGAGGAACCAGTGGTTTGCAAACTTCAGAGCACATCAAAATTACCTGGAGGGTTTGTTAAAAAGTAAAAGACAGACTGCTGAGGTCCACACCTGGAGGTAAATCTTGATGAGGCCTGAGAATCTGCATTTCTAACATTTCCATGTAACGCTGGTACAGCGACGACTGCCTTTATCAGCTGGTTCATATCACTCACACCAGAAGGATTAGTAACCAACCTATCTCCAGCCAGATGAAAAAAAGTGAAATAATCCTTAAAGCAAAAATGAAAGTGTTAGTCACTCAGGCAAGTCTGATGCTTTGTGACCCCATAGACTAGTTCACCAGGTTTCTCTCTCCATGGAATTCTCTAGGCAAGAATACCTGAGTGGGTAGCCATTCCCTTCCCCAGAGGATCTTCTTGATCCAGGGATTAAGCCAGAGTCTCCTGCATTGCAGGAAGATTCTTTACCCCATAAACCGCCAGATAGCAAAATGAATACTAAAATGAAAATTTTAAGTTATCTAGAAAATAATTAGAAATTCACACCCCAAACTATGCAACACAGTGAAGCTTTTCTTAAAGGAATACTTGAGTGAAATCTTTATTGTTAATAAAAATAATGACTAAAAATAAGTTAAATACTCAACTTCAGAAAATAGAAAAATACAATAAAATTAACAAAAGCTGAAGACTCTTTACTGTAAGATCTGAAAGTAGAGAAGTAGAGAAAACCAACAAAAGCAGCAGAAACGATAAACAAGAGAAAAGCTAATTCTTTGAAAAGGTAATCCTCAAGAAGCCTGAAGAGGAAGAGAGAAAATAAAAATGTAAAATCCTAGAGAGTATTAAAATCCAACTGCATAAATGGAAGAGACCAAAAGAATTAAGTGACTCTCATTGCAACTTTATGGCTATATATACTGGTGACACTAGTGGTAAAAAATCCATCTGCCAATGCAGGAGATGCAAAAGTCGAGTTCAATCACTGGTCAGAAAGATCCCCTGTAGGAAGAAACGGCACACCACTCCAGTATTCTTGCCTGGAAAATTATATGGGCAGAGGAGCCTGGTGAGCTACACTCTATGGGGGCACCAAAAGTCGGATGGGACTGAGCACATGAGAAAATATAAAGGAAGTAAATAATTCCCCAGCAAAATATACTAAATTTGACCTATAGGAAGCACAAAAACCTAATAAAAAAGACTCTGAAAATTAAAAATTTTAAATTATAAAAGGCAAATGAGGGGTTTAGATGTTTTGTAGCTCCATTCTATAACCTTCTAAGCTGCGGGTTCCAAGTCATTTTGATCACACACACTTATCAGTAAAATATTTTTGAATATCCATCCCAATATACATATATTTATTTGTATTCATAAAGTAGATGCATGTGAAAGTCGCTCAGCTGTGTCCAACTCTTTGCAACCCCATGTACTATACAATCCATGGGATTCTCCAGGCCAGAATACTGTAGTGGGTAGCCTTTCCCTTCTCCAGGGGATCTTCCCAATGCAGGGATAGAACCCAGGTCTCCCACATTGCAGGCGGATTCTTTACCAGCTGCGCCATGAGGAGAGCCCAAAGTGGATGCATGCTACTATACATAATAAAACAAAAAATAAATAAAACAGTATCAAGACTTGTTTCATGTATGAAGAAAATGAATCTATTACCTTGTCTATCTATCAGAGTGTAGATTTTCCAATTTGGAGACCAGTACTTTAGTTCTTGGGGCTTCCCTGATCACTCAGTGGTAAAGAATCCACCTGCCAATACAGGAGGCCTGGGTTTGATCCCTGGGTAGGGAAGTTCCCCTGAAGAAGGAAATGGCAACCCACTCCAGTATTCTTGACTGGGAAATCCCATGGACAGAAGACTGGCAGGCTATAGTCCACAGGAGTCGGGCACAACTTGGTGATTAAACAACAACAACTTTAGTTCTTATGTATATTAAAATCCCTCACGACATAGAAATAGACAGAAACCTCCCTAAAACATGAAACAAAGTAAACTTAATAATAAAATATGATGAGGAAAACACATTTTACAGCCCAAGTTCATGAAGACAAATAAACATTATGAAACTGAATACATTAGCATGTCATGACTAAGATGGGTTTCTCTGCCCCCAAGAATATAAGAATTATTCAACTTCACAGACTTTGTAGATGTAATTCATTTTATCAATAACTTGAAGTAAAAAATTACAGAATTATGTTAACAGGTGAAGTCTTTTGATATAATCCAATGCTATTCACAATAAAGAGAAAGGAAGCAATTAAAATGATGATTATTAACTGAAAAAATTAACAGATTAAATCTGAAATTTAATAAAATTAAATTTTAATTTTTAAATTAAATTTGAAATATCAATATTTTAAAAGTAATCCAGATTGATAAAGGTAGCTGTTTATTTGCTCATTTGGGCTTTTACTTCTTCTTGATTTGTAGTCCTTTATACATTATGGATATTAATTCTTTCATGCTACACACATTGCAAATATCTTTTCCCACCCTATATTGTATTTCCTGACTTGGTTTACACTGTTGGTGCTGGACTATTTTATGTCAGTTTGGTTATGTCTGGTAACTATACTTCCCAGTCTTTTTCCTGGATGATTCCAGGTTGAATAACACTGGATGTATCACTCTGCAACTTGCTTTATAATTCAACATTATAGTGAGATTTTTAAAAGCAATCCAGATTGATAAAGGTAGCTGGAGTCAGCCAAAAGAGAACTTGGTATCCTACAAAAGAAAGCATAAATAAAGCAGAAGCCACAGTTCTTGGAAGGGTATCATGGTGAGACACAGTAGCCCAGAGTCTGCCCGGCATGCCCTAGTGTGTCCTCTGTGGCGCTCTGTACCTAGCTTGTCTTCCCAAATCTGGTCCTGCTGACCACCAGCCTGACACCATCACTTGTTTGCAAACCCAGAGCATGTGCATGCTCAGTGACTTAATCATGTCTGACTCAGATCCCATGAGCTCTTTGCAAACCCAGAGAGGTTGTGGTAACACAGAGGCAGCAGATTCCACAGCTCTCCCCAGTTCCTCTGCAATACCAGATATGCTTGGCTTTTCAGATTTCCCTGCAAGCTCTGATTTGTCAATCTAGTTTGGGGCTTCCGAAGACTGGTTAATGAATAGTTCTCTAATGAGCTGACTCTTCCCTTCCCCTCCAACTCTCCCACATTTGTCTAGGTTCTAAATCTTTGGTTTTCATAACCCTTAAAGTGGTACTATCTTCCTGACTGAAATCTTTGTCAGGTAGAAGTTTTGAATTCTGAAATACTCAATTTAACCTTATCCCTTATAGCTTGTGTGTTCTGGGTCTTGTTTAAGAAAACTAAAATCTTTCCCAAATCTAAAAGCTGTAAGTTCGGCTTTATACTTTTAGATCCTTAAATATCAGAGTTTAGACACACAACTTCTACTTATTATGAGTTGCTTCTGGACCTTTTTTTTTTCCCTAATAGGCATTACTTTACTATTTATTTTGATTAGAATAAAACAGCAATCAGAAAATCAACCTAAAATTGTGATTATTTGCCACTTGGCTTCTGACCATTTTTATCAGTCATCTTGGGAGACCTATGCAGCGCCAAATGAAACTCAGCCCACACAATGTCTTGCGGAGGGTGATGAGAATGGCACATTGTCTGCCTGGTCTGAACAGAGGTCACAGCAGGGAGAGCATCTGCTGAAATAATGTGAATGAAGGAAACAACCATAATTGCCTCATTAAGAGATCTGTAGCCAAGTAATCACAAGAAGAAAGGAAGCACCCTAAAATTAAGTATATAATAAGGAAAATTTGGGGGAGAGTAAAAAATGCAGGAGAATTAAGGAGACTTGGGTATTCCTTTGGTGTTACTAATTTCCTTAGTCACTGTATGAATGAATGGAAATGTGGACTCAACAGTTCAGTTATCCACCTCTAGTCCTTGCCAGTTATTAGTAGGGAAGCAGAAGATGCAAATTCACAGCTGTCCAGGCTACAGACAAATGTAAAAGGGTGGTGGGAATTGCTTACTACAGACCAAAACTTAGGAATTAAGATTTAAAGTCTATTTTAAAGCATACAATTAAGCATACAATTAAAGGCATAAGCAGGAAAGAGGTAAAACATGAAAGAGCAAAGTCTAGGAACAAGAGGGAAAAAACGGGAAATTGTCTCTGCTTAACCAATTTACTTTCTTTCATTTTCCATCTCTACTTTTTAAAAAGAGATTTTTCTTAAAAGTCAATAGCATATAGCATATAGTTACAACTAAAGCCTTGGTCACTTTAAATTATATACAACTGAACATATATTTTATTCAACATGTTGATAAAATAAAATTATTTCACATTCAGAGCTAAGGTAAAAATGTTCCTAATTTTAATTTAAATTAAGCATCTAAGCTGAATGAAAAACTAAAATGTATTGAAATTGTGACATTTCCACATTTCCTGATATTTCAAAAGATTAAGCTTTATTAATTTGTATTATACAGTTAATAACATATAAATAGAATTGAGAATTATGATTATTAAATTTTTCTGATTCCAAAAAACACAGTAAAATTAGCTTGTTACAACCACAAGCCAGGTTTAAAATAAGCAAACTATTTGATGACTTTGATGTTTTGCACCCAAAATGTGCTGGCTAATTTTTCCATTCCATTTACCATTCCAGTCTTTAAACTGCCTTAATCTCCTGCCCTCAGATGTTGACCTTGTAAGAATAGGGGTCATAGGTCAGACTAGACAGACCTCAAAGGATCTGAACTATCAATTCATGCCTGAGAGATTTCTCTTCCACAATAGGAACCTACTAAACAGCAAATTCCTAAATCTAATCACACAAGGATCAGGGTGAAACAGTTATTTATTGGAATTTGTTGATTTACATTTTTCAAACATCTTCAACATTTTTATTTTTCTTTTGGGAGCAGGTTCTGGGACATAATAAATTAAAAAAAAAATCACTGAAAGAACTTTTAATATAAAATAGATATTCTTAATAAAACAGCACCATAAACCTAGGTATGGCTTCATTATTTCTGAAAATGCTATGTGGATTTCAAAAATATAGCACTAGAATCCCTAACTATAAAGTACCTGGAAAACTTCACATTATACCACAGAGATAATAGGAAGAGATTATTTTGCCACAGAGGTTTGTGGGGAGAGGTGTGGAGGAGGCATACCACCAGTCAGTTTTGAGCCCCCTTGCTCTAAAGGTGAATGAGGGCATTAAATAAATATTTTTTTTCTTTTTAATAGACAAGTGAAAATATACAGTCCTTCAATGAGGACAAAGTAAATAGATTAAAAACAAAAGCAAAAAAAAAAATCATTAAGACTTCAAAACCTTGTAAATTTAAAGAATTTGAAAACACAAAACTAGGACCCTGTAAAAAATAATTCTTCTATTATACTGCTCTAATTTTTTTTAAAAGACAAGTAAGCTCTTCGAACAGAGAATAATTTAGACATATATAATGAGTTTCTATTTACATTCACCTTGTTCTGGTCATAGATGGTAAATAAAACATAATGTACCATTCTAACACCATTGTAATACTGAACTATAAGGATTTTCAAATTTCATAATCAATTTTTAAGTCTAAATGAAAACATCTTAAAAATGATAAGTTAATAAGTATTTCTAACATGAACAAATAAAAGGAATTTCCTGCACTTCCATGCCAAAAGCAGTAATAACAAACATCATGACAATTAGCCTTCTTTCTAAACAAAAAACATTTAAACTTCAACTCATGTAGAAAATCAGGAAGCTTACTCATGTGCCAATGCAGTGATGCAAACTTATTACTGCTTGAAATAGAATAAAAGCAACACAACGTTGACATTATTTTCTAAGTTATTTTGTAAATCTCAAGTAAACATTGTTGAAAAGGAACCTTCATTATTATTATGAATAGCACTTCTTGGACTGTGTGGTTGAGTCAAAAGATGTGGAAGGTTCAGGAGAACAAAGAAGATACTCACTCTGCTAGAAAAAAATCAGAATAATAGAGGAGATTTAAAAAAAACATAAATTAAGAAAACAGTTTTATGTATACACTGAATGTGTATATACCTATCATATATATAAATACATTTCAAATATTTTTTAAATTACACATATTTTTGTTCTTAAAGGATTAAAATCATTTAACCTACATATAGAAACATTATCATACCATTTGTTTCAGTTCACATCCTTTTTACTAATCTGAACTAAAATTTTATTATATAAAATATTTAATTCTGTATTATAGGTTGACATGATTATTTCATATAAATAGGAAAGATAGTGACCAAAAAAATCATTCTCCTATCTTCCCCCATAATTTTATTCTATTAGAGGTCACTCTTTTTTCCTCAGAGTAAACTGCAGCTCTTCAAAGAATAAAAAGATACCAAATATAAGCCAGTTTTTGAGAATGAGTTTTTAAATTTTTAATTAACAACAATTTTTGTTTTATCAGTAGTATAAAGAGAGCTTTTATAAGATCATTAAACCTCTTTACTCTCTGATAATGAACATAAGAAAAAAGTAAACAGCAAATATAAATAAAAAAATTATTCCATTTAAAATTTCAAGAGAGTATTTTAAACGAGGAGTTAAAATAAAACCAGTTAACATGTACTGCTATGACATAGCTGGATACTATCTGCATACTAAACAGCATTCAGCAGAATTAAGACAGAATTTAAAAGTAAACCCATTTTCTTCTGTTAATAGTTTATTTAAAACTGACAGAATCTTTAAAATTATTTTTATTTCTTGCCACAGAACATAGATCTTCACAAGATATAACTCTATTATATGTATATACATATATAGAACAAATAAGTTCTGAGTGATGAAACCAAATTTGAATGTGTTAAACATATTAACACTATATAATAAAACTTTAAAGTTTTAATCTTTTAACCTGAAATGATAGAAATTAAACTTTTTAATTTAAAAACATTTCAAGAGAAAAGATATAGTTTTCAACAGATGGTGTTTCAACAATTTATGTTATTCAAAGGTGAAAAATGAGCCTAGATTTCAACCTCATACCTCATACAGGGGAAAAAACTTTGTGATTAATCAAACCTGGGGTTAATCAAAGATTTTTTTTTTAAACATGACATAGAGTAAGAGATTGATAAATATCTTTATCAAAATTTAAAACTTTTGCTCTGTAAGAGACTGGAAAGATAAACTATAAACTCAGAGGTAAAAATATCTGCAAATCACATATCTAAGGACTTATATCCACATTTTATATAAAGAACTCTCAAAATACAACAATAAGAAAAGAATCCAGTATGAAATAGGCAAAAGGTATGAACAGACACTTCACTAATGAGAATATAAGGATGACACAAAAATATAAACGGAGCTAAATATCAGTAAGTATCAGTAGCTACTCGGGAAATGAAAATTCCATGATGAAATATCACTGTAGATTAGAATGCTTAAAATTCTCTAAGAAGTACTGACAATACCTAATGCTGGTCAAGATGCTGAGCAACTGGAATACTCATATGTTGTTGGAGGGAATTCAAAATGATACAATCAGTCTGGAGAAAAATCTGGCAGGTTCTTATAAAGTTAAACATAAACTTACAACCAGATTATCCGGCAGCCTCACTCTTAAATAAATGAAAACTTATGTTCACACAGAAACCTGTACACAAATGTTTGCAGCAGCTCTATTCATAATTGTCAAACTGAAACTACCTAAATGCCTTATTCCTTCACTAGGCCCCATTGTCTGTGGGGGATATTAATATATTGCAGGACTCTGAGAAAATGCCTGAAACCATGAACACCACCAAACCTTATACATAAGATGTTTTTCTATATACACACCCACGATAAAGTTTAATTTATAAATTAGGCATGTGTGCTTAGTCATTTAGTCCTGTCTGACCCTGCAACCCCATGGACTGCAGCCAACCAGGCTCCTCTCTCCATGGGGATTCTCCAGTCGAGAATACTGGAGTGGTTGCCATGTCCTTCTCCAGGGGATCTTCCCAACCCAAGAATCAAACCCAGGTCTCCCACATTGCAGGCAGATTCTTTACCATCTGAGCCACCAGGAGATTAACAACTAATAAGAGAAACATTATAACAATATAGTATAATAAAAGCTATATGAACGTCTCTCTCACTCAAAACATCTTACTGTATGAATTTAATGCCTTTCTCATCTTAACTATGAACTTATCATGCACTGTGACCATGACTTTTGCAGTTTGGTGTGCAACAGCAGAATTATCACAAACTTCCTTTTCCTTCTCACAACTTCACACACAGAAGACTTCTTCATGTATTAGTAACCTTAGCATATGATTTTTTTTCATTAATTCAAGAACTTTCTCCTTTTCACTTAAAAGGAGCACTTCGTGGATGTTCTCTGGCAAATCCAAATTGCCTGCATCACTACTCCTCTGCTTCGGGGCCATTAGTAAGTAAAAAAAAGGGTTATGTGAACACAAGCACTGCAGTTATGATGACAGTCCACCTAGTATACAAGATGGCTACGCAGTGACTGATGACGGTGTATGCTGGACAAAGGGATGATACAGGTCCCTGGTAGGCCAAAGAAAATGCTGCAAGATTGCATCACACTACTCAGAAGAGTGCACCGTTTAAAACTTACAAATTGTTTATTCCTGGAATTTTCCATTTAATGTTTTTGACAGTTGTTGACCATGGATAACTTTCTGGGGCTTCATGAAGCCCCAGAAAACAAAACTGCAGATAAGAGGGAAATACTGTATTGATATATTCAAAAACTTGGATAAATTTCAAAACCATTATATTGAGTAAAATAAGTCAATTTCAAAAAGTTGCAAATGAACGAGGTCCAAATTAGTAGAAAGAAGAAAATAAAGACCACTAAATAGACAATAAATAGACATTTATCTTAATGAACCTGATATTTTGAAAAGATAAACAAAAAAGGACAAAGCTTGAGCCAAACTTAAGAGAACTCAAATAAATAAAATTGGAAACGAAAGAGAAGACATCATAACTGATACAACAGAAATACAAAGATTATAAGAGACTACCATGAGCAATTTTACACAAGCAAATTAAACAAATTGGCTTCCCTGGTGGCTCAGATGGTAAAGAATCCTCCTGCGAATACAAGAGACATGGGTTCGATCCGTGGGTTGGGAAGATCCTCTGGAGAAGGAAAGGGCAGCCCACTCCAGTATTCTTGCCTGGGAAATTCCATGAAGATAGGAGCCTGACGGGCTATAGTCCACGGGGTCGCAAAAGAATTGGACATGACTTAGTGATAAGCAACAACAACAAACTGAAGAAACTAAAATAAATAGATAAATTCCAAAAAACTTGCAACCTACCAAGCCTGTATCATGAAGAAAGAAAATCTAAGCATATCAGTTACTAGTAAGTAATCAAAAGAGACTGAATCAGTAATCAAAAAAATCACACCTTATCATTTCCATCAAAATAAACAATTTCTTAATATTACTCTAATATCAATTCATAGGAAAGGTCCCCAAGTCTCCTCTGGCAACCACCAATCTGTTTTCTGTTTACAAGACCTTGGTTTTTGCTTTTAGATTCTATATGTAAGGGAGATTACGTAGTATTTGCAAGGGAAATCGTATCATATTTTATCATATACTGTTTGATCATATGGTATTTTACCTATATGTATATTATGTAAAAAATACATATAAACACACACATACATATGTATATTTCACAAGCTGATACAGATTATTTCCTATCTATTTGAGAAAAAAAGATTAATATGGTAAGTATACAAAGAGAATGTGAGATAACAAGAAATATATTGGTCTCTGCCCCTAGTTCCTGGCACAGAGCTCCTAAAACCCTTGTAATTTCATAAGTGATAAGAACACTAGGAGTACCTCTTTATCTGTTATCAGTTTTTGACCTCTGTTCCTGACACAGTGCTCTTGAAACTCTTGTAATTTCCTACATGATAGGAGGGTCTTCTATTTAATGAGGTGACAGACACTGAGTGGGCTCCTAGATGGCTCATGAGTCAGGGCTATGACCAAGCTATGACCAGAAGCCTGGAATTTTTAGCCCTATCCCAATTTTATTGAGAGAAGTGAAAGGGGCTGAAAATCAAGTCTATGTGATGAAATCTCCACAAAATTCCAAAAGTAAAGATCCAGAGAGCTCCCAGACTGGCATACACATCCACACTGGGAGGATAAAGCACCCAAACCTCTGGGAACAGAATCTCCTATGCTTGGGACCCTCCTCGACCTTACCCTATGTAAAATATCTCTATCTGTATCCTTTATCTGCTGTTATCATAATCTTTAATAAACTGGTAAATGTAAGGGTTTCTCTAAGTTCTGTGAGCTGCTATAGCAAATTAATCAAACCTGAAGAGGGGGTCTTGGAAACCTCTGATTTAAAGCCAACTGAGAAAGAAGTTGCAAGGCAATCAGCATCTGAAATATGGTAGGATGGTCCTGTAAGACTGAGCCCTTAACCTGTGGGGCCCTGATACTATCTCCAGGTAGATGCTGTAAAACTGAGTTCAACTGTAGAACATCTAGCTGGATTGTGGAGAATCGCTTGGCGTGGGGAAAAACCTCTGCACATTTGGTGATCGGAAGTTAAATGTTCTGTGTAAAAGTAATGGAGACAGGAAGGAGGGAAACATAACATGGAAGAACTGAGTTTTTCCCAGGATAGGAAAGAGGAAAACTGTGATTTTTTTCCTAAAGAGAGAACTTAGAAATCAACAATAACAAATGAACATCTCAGAAGAAACAAGCAAAGGACAAAGAACATGCAATTCATAGAAGAAAAAAATAAAAATGAAAATCAACATATGAAAATATATTTAACCTTAGTCAAAGGATGCCAAGGGAAAAAATGAGCTGCATTTCTTAACCTATGTAATTGGCAAAAATTTAAAAGATGACATTATTCAATGAACAGTCCCACTTTTAAAGGGGTTATCCACTGACCTTATTTCTGAAGAACAGTTTGGAAATAGATAGTAAAATTTTAAAGGGCATAGTCTCTGATCCAGATTTTTCAGTATTAGGTATGTATCCCTTAATGACAGAATCAGACAATTTTTTAAATGTACATATAAGCATTCTTACTACAGTGCTATTGGTAAATTTAAAAGATTGGAAATAGCCTAAATTTACCAATTACATTAATTTAACAAAGCCTTGTTTAAAGTTTGTTACATTCACACAATGGGAATTTACATAGATGATAAAGACTGACATGAAATGTTCCACAATACACTGTTAAGTGAAAAAAAATGCAAAATCAAAAACATTGCACATATATCATGATTTGGTGATTTTTTTATATTTGAATTTTCACTAGTGAATTATCTTTCAAAACAGTCAAAACAATAAATGTATTCTCATTTGAAAAAAACAGGTGAAGTGTTAGGATGTACTGAGGGGCACCCACCTCTGTCTATTGGGAACTTCCCCTATCTGAATAGTCTGGTGGAAATAGTGGTTTAAGGGACTGCTCAGTGCCTAATGCTGAAGGCTCAGTTAAATATATTCTGCAGAGAGTTCAAATTGCAAGATAGCCTATATTTCTGATAAATTCTATTCAAACACTCAGTGGTGGCATTTTATTTTATTGTGGCTAGATTTAATAGCATAATAAAAATCTAAATTGAGATTTCAGAAATCTTTTCCAAATAAACTCACAGACTAACAAAGTAAAATGATTACCTGTCTCCCTTTGGTTTTCTTTTTTGTAGTGTCTTCCCTTTGGGTCTTCTTTCGCTTCCTAAACAGGGACTCCCACCAGGTCCTGTTACCCGTATTGATTCAAGGCCTTTGGAAGATTTTTTAAATGTGAACTCCACTGGTTCTCCTTCTTTTAGGCTTCTAAATCCTTCCATGAATAATTTGCTCTGAGAAGAGCAGAAGAGGAAGAGAGAAAAAGAGATTATGATTATTATTAATGCTTTATAAATTATCCCATGATTTTAAGATTAACATAGCAAGACATCTCCAGTTATTCATTATTAAGTATAAAATCATTTGTTTTCAAGTTCAGTAAAAGGGATATCATTTAAAAGTTTCCTGTCGTAATAATGTGGCAGTGAAAGAATAAACTCATACCATTTCATAAAGAATCTGCCTGCTTCTGCTAATGCAGGAGATGTAAGATACAAGGGTTGAATCAGTGGGTTGGAGAAGGAAATGCCAACCCACTCCACTATTCTTGCCTGGGAAATCCCATGGTCAGAGGAGCCTGGAGGGCTGCAGTCCATGAGTTTGCATAAAGGGGACACAGCGACTAAACAACAATCACCCTAAAGTCCACCAATGGGGAACTGATTAAATACATTATAATAAAGCTACATAATGTAATACCACTGAGTCACTAAAAGATCTACATGTGTTACTGCAGGCAAGATAAATCTGCAATACTGCTGAGTAAAACAATTAAGGGGAAGAACAGTGTATCTACCATAATATTGTCTATACAGAGAAGTTTTTAAAAGGTACGTGTTTAACTTATATAGTTATGGGGTCTGGAATAACTGACAGCAAATTACATACAGTCATTTTCTCCAATCTTTTTTGGGGGGAAAGTGGGGAAGCTCTTGGATACACACATTGTACCATTATAGCTTTTTTTTTTTGGAATTTGAAAGATAACTTGATTTTTTTTTTAATTTCCTGATTGGAAAAATGTAACTTAGGTTACAAATAATAATCAGCTCTTTCAACCTATGTGCCAATTCAAACTATAATAAAGTAATTAAATCATTCTAATTTTATTTATTTTTCTGAATTCCCTTGTGTGCATTTAACAGATCTAGGTTCCAGCAACACCTAGCAATTCTTAAAGACTTTTTTGAATTTTGGGGAAAAAAGGAAGCCAATCTGAATATGGTAGGTAGGAGACCCTGATTCAAGCCCAATTCTTTAAGTCAATAGTCATGCAACTTTGAATGAGTCAATTATCTCTTTTTTGAATTTATTTGTAAATTTAAGGAACAGTGTTCTGAGGAACAATGGTTCGGAAAAAGATTTCATGAGAAAAGGATGGTGGTAAAATAAGTTTGTGAATTGCTGCTAAATGTAGTTTCCTCTTAGTTGGATCATATATATGTGTATGTGTGTGCTCAGTTGCTTAGTCATGTCCAACTCTTCTCAACCCCATGGATTTTAGCCTGTCAGGCTCCTCTGTCCATGAGATTCTCCAGGCAAGAATACTGGAGTGGGTAGCCATTTCCTCCGCCAGGGGAATCTTCCCAACCCAGGAACTGAATCCAGGTCTCCTGAATCTCCAGCACTGTAGGCAGATTCTTTACTGCTGTTAGCCTATTTAAGTCTCTGATAATTCATACCCTCCCCCACCTCCACTAAAAAATCTTGTTTAACAACGTTTAACCCAGCAAATTCTCAACCTAATTGTTCCCAGAGACCTTTCTTAGGTATAACTACAGATAACTAACATCCTTAGAAATGCTGAATTAGAGAAAAGTCTAACTTTCCCAAGTAATGACTCTAAAGGCAGCTAAATAATTACATATAACCAAATAATTACGTGGAAAAGATAAAACCAACACTTCAAATTCTAATGCAAAAGGAGAATACCCACTGGAAAAGTAATATGACACACAAAACAGGGTTTTTTTGCCACTTAATTTTATAAATTGAAGGATATTTGCTTTACAGAATTTTGTGATTTTCTGTCATACATCAACAAGAATCAGTCATAGGAACACTCCTGTCTCCTCCCTCCCAAAACTCCCTCCCCATCCTACCCTTCCAGGTTGTCATAGAGTCCCCAAAACAGGTTTTTTTTTTTAAAAACAAGTTTCTCATGCAGGTAATTTGACATTGAGAAGTCCCTCATGTGGAAGAATAATTTGGCAGCACTTTTTCTGCTCTCTGATGCTATGTAGGAATCAGAAGGAACAAAAAATCACCACTGCCTATACACTATAAGATTGTTTAAAAATTGTTTTTAGAGCTATATATAGTATTTCAGAAAAACATCTATTTCTGCTTTATTGACTATGCCAAAGCCTTTGACTGTGTGGATCACAATAAACTGTGGAAAGTTCTGAAAGAGATGGGAATACCAGACCACCTGACATGCCTTTTGAGAAACGTATATGCAGGTCAGGAAGCAACAGTTAGAACTGGACATGGAACAACAGACTGGTTCCAAATAGGAAAAGCAGTATGTCTAGGCTGTATATTGTCACCCTGCTTATTTAACTTCTATGCAGAGTACATCATGAGAAACGCTGGACTGGAAGAAACACAAGCTGGAATCAAGATTGCCGGGAGAAATATCAATAACCTCAGATATGCAGATGACACCACCCTTATGGCAGAAAGTGAAGAGGAACTAAAAAGCCTCTTGATGAAAGTGAAAGAGGAGAGTGAAAAAGTTGGCTTAAAGCTCAACGTTTAAAAAACTAAGATCATGGCAACTCGTCCCATCACTTCATGGGAAATAGATGGGGAAACAGTGGAAACAGTGTCAGACTTTATTTTTGGGGGGCTCCAAAATCACTGCAGATGGTGACTGTAGCCATGAAATTAAAAGACGCTTACTCCTTGCAAGAAAAGTTATGACCAACCTAGACAGCATATTAAAAAGCAGAGCCATTACTTTGCCAACAAAGGTCCGTCTAGTCAAGGCTATGGTTTTTCCAGTAGTCATGTATGGATGTGAGAGTTGGACTGTGAAGAAGGCTGAGTGGTGAAGAATTGATGCTTTTGAACTGTGGTGTTGGAGAAGACTCTTGAGAGTCCCTTGGACTGCAAGGAGATCCAACCAGTCCATTCTGAAGGAGATCAACCCTGGGATTTCTTTGGAAGGAATGATGCTGAAGCTGAAACTCCAGTACTTTGGCCACCTCATGCGAAGAGTTGACTCATTGGAAAAGACTCTGATGCTGGGAGGGATTGGGGGCAGGAGGAGAAGGGGACGACAGAGGATGAGATGGCTGGATGGCATCACGGACTCGATGGACGTGAGTCTGAGTGAACTCCGGGAGTTGGTGATGGACAGGGAGGCCTGGAGTGCTGTGATTCATGGGGTCGCAAAGAGTTGGACACGACTGAGTGACTGAACTGAACTGAACTGATAGTATTTCCAAATCTTCTATTTTTTTTCTCCTAAGCTCCCTCCTCACTAATTATAAATTGTCCTTTACTTTCTCTCCCTTTCTCACTCCCCACTCTAGAAAGTGCAGATTATCAACTCAGATGAAGTGGAGCACCGGTCAACTACTACAATTAAGAGAAGGGAGAAATAGCAGTTTTAATTAGAACTATCATATGTTCATGCTTTGTTTATGTAATCAAAATTTTGTCACTTATTTCCCCATAGTTCCCAGTATATGGGTACACTTAATTTGATTTCATTTTCTACTATTACAATTCTTGATACGGATCATTTGTTATTGAACTGCTTTTCCAAATCTAAAGTAAAATCCTGCTCTTACTTCTAATCTTCATGATATTCTGAAAAAAAAAACTTTTTTCCATTCTATCATATACTCCCATCCTTCCCCAAATGAGCACACAAGGCAATCTGGATTCACAATCATTCACCATTAAAAAAAAAAAAATCCCTAAGAAACTATAATGGCCTGCAAGAAAAGGACAAGAATTCACAGAGAATATTCTATCTTTGCTATTATACCAAAATTGCTGCTACATAAGTGGGAAGGATTTGTTGAAAGATGGGGAATTAGCTCATCTTATTTCGTCAAAAAAAATCAACTTCTTGCTTCAGCAATTTTTATTAAAGGTGCCTCTGTTTTTCCAGCCACACTGGTTCCAATCTTACATTTATCCAATCATTTATTGAATTGCATGCATCCTTTCTTTCACCTGCCCCAACCATTTCATTGGATTGCCACTGCCCTACTTCTGGTCCTAACTACCTTCTACCTGGATGAGTGTCTTATTGGTATTTCAGCATCAGATCTCCTCTCTTATCCTTAGCTTCTTCTACGCCTGTATATGTTCTCTGAAGAAATTGTAGCCGGTTGGTTTCCCTGTCTCAAAAATTTACAACACTTGTCTTAAATTGTAGGTTAGACCACTCATAATGTTACCTCTAGAAACGCTGGACTGGAAGAAACACTTCCTTTCCCATTACTCTAATAGAGCTGGCTGACTTAGCTTCCCTGGTGGCTAAGTGATAAAGAACCCACCGGCCAATGCAGGGGAAGCAGGTTTGATCCCTGGGTCAGAAAGATCCCTTGTAGGAGGAAATGGCAACTCACTCCAGTATTGTTGCCCAGAAAATTCCATGGACAGAGGAGCCTGGTGAGCTACAGTCCATGAGTTTGCAAAGAGTCAGACACGACTGAGTGACTGGGCACACAGGCACAACTTGTATTTTACTAAACACACTTCATGTTTTCTCATCTCTGTATTTCAACTTAGGCTGATGGGGTACATTATTCTCTTTGTTGTAGCTGTCTATCAAAATCTTACCGAAGAGTAAAGTATCATAATTCATGTGATCCTTTATGCACTCATTCTCAATCGCCCAGGTCAGAAACAATCTTCTCTCTCACTTAATTGATTCTTTTATCTAGTTTTTACAATATATATCTACATAATATGGTATTTGTGTATGCCTTTATTTGCACTTTTGGATTTATCCTCTCCTTAAGGCCAGGGGTTGTGACATATGTATCTTAGTATTTCCCAAAGGATCTAGCCTAATACCTGCAAACAACTATCATTCAGTAAGTACTTAAAGAATCCCAGATTTAGTATCAATAAGATCGTTAATGATTATTTAGTCCAAACCTCACTTGAAAAAAAGGTGGACTGAGTCATAAGGGGTTAAGTGAGTTGCTAAAGCCAAGTCAAATTTCTCAGCTGCTACTTCTGCTATATAAAATAACTTCTATTTTTAGTGCCAAGGTGACACCACACATGGTACCTCTGGAATAAAATGCTGATAGGATTATAATGATTCATGGTAATACGTTATTCTCTGACTCCATTCAGAGGTTTAAAGTGAAAGCGTTAGTCGCTCAGTCATGTCAAACTCTTTGGGGACCCCATGGACTGGAGACCACCAGGCTCCTCTGTTCCTGGGATTCTCCAGGCAAGAATACTGGAGTGGGTAGCCATTTCCTTCTCCATGCGATCTTCCCAACCCAGGGATCAAACCTGGATCTCCTGCACTGCAGGTGGATTCTTTTCCATCTGAGCCACGAGGGAAGCCATTCAGAGATCAATATGGATCTATTTTTGTTGTTCTTCCTTCTTTCAATATTCTCTATTCACTCTCATTGATATGCTTCACAATACATGATATTCTGCCTATAAGAACCAAGAAATGCAGATTTATGTAGATTTGTATTCAATCTACACGTAAGACTTGCTTAAGGAGAAACATTTGGTGTTTGGGCTTCCACTGTCATATGTGACATCTGTTTGGAGAAAATAGGCATTTATTTTTTGTAGGAAGGAATCACAATTGTTGAATAAATAAATGAACAAAGGAATGATGAGAAAAATATAGAAGCATTTAGAAGCTGCAGACATGCCTGCTAAAGATATCAGGCACTTACAAAGGGGATAGGCTGATTTTGAATGTGCACATATTGAGTTAACCATCTTCTAACACCACTTCCCTTTATTCCACATTTTAAACTTCATCTTGGAAAAAAATTATTTTAGAATTATAAAAATACTGATGCTCAACTGTCTTGCTATATTCCTTTTCCTCCTCTCAATTGTTTTTAATTGACTTTCAAAGAATGATAGAAACATGGAGTCAAATCAGAGTGGTCCAAATACTATACTTTGTTTGCCAAGTATTCTACCTACGGTTCTAGTTAGTAATGAGACTCCTTATCTCTTTTGGCATATGCATTTTCTCTCCAACTAGACAGGGAAGGCAATGAAGTGCTGCCACAGTTTTATGCTTGATTCTCCTTAGAGAAGCATAAGCTAACTTCCAAGTTAAGATGGCAGGCTGAATAAACATGTCTCATGTTACTCTCTAAAAGCCATGAAAACTAACAATAAAATAATAAAAAGAAATAATAAATTCACAATAAGGAAGAGAAAAAGAGGAGTGTCATCAAGAAATAGCAGACTTAAAGAAATTTCTGGAAATTAGAAAGATTGCTGACTGATCCACCAAGGTGAAAGAGCCACACCCTAGGACAAGTCATAAAACGATCTGCAGCAGAAGTAGGAACCAGCATTCCTAACAGAACTCAAAGAGACTGTGCTGAGACACTACATATACTATGAAAACAGAAGGGTTAATGGACAGTCTGTACATACACTAGATGCCCATTTAATTCTCCTACCCCTCTCCCCACCTATACATGTGAAAACAGGCAAACAATATCCCAGTGCAAACAATGTGAGACTCTTTCGTTAAGAGACTAAAGGAAATATCTGGACAACTTGCGAAATATTGGGTACTGCACACGAATCTCTATTTATTCTGACAGTTAGGAAGCTGCTGGTAAATGAGCTGTCTCCCCACCTACCCACTCAACTCTAAATCATTCCTATCCCTTATTCTCATATGTCCCCCATTCATACATCTGAAGGGTCAACCAAGAATCACTAAACACGCAGCACGACGAAGAAAAGCCAAGATAAATGAAGAAACAAAAGAAACTTTATCCACCATCTGATTAATATCTCCAGATATTTGAGACAATATACTCTCAATAAAACAAGAACAAAAACAATCAGAGAAATTTAAAAATACACTCAGATAGTTAAAAATGACTGCTGAAATTGTGAGTTGGAAATAAACATTTTTAAAAAATCTCTCAGCACATAGAATAAACATAAATGGATCCCCAAAATATATGAAGGAAAGGAGAAACAAAGGATGAATCCAAAAGGGCAAATATCCAAACCTTGGACTAGGGGGTCCAGGAAAAAGAATATAAAAGATAGAGGAAGATAAACTATGAAATGAACAGTATGAGAAAATTTCCCAGAGCTAAGGCGAATGCCAAGGAGAAGCTTATAGTGGGTAAAGCATATTTTATGGAATATGTATCATGAAAGCTTTTACACGTGAGCTACATTTTTGCATGTGTGAAGAGAGAGTAAGATTTCAATGGGGAGTGAAGACAGTAATCCAAAGTGAGCTAATGGTTTAACCATGTGCTTGTACAGCAGGAATAATTAATAGATACTTGGGGAAGACAAGAAGCTTACTTCAAGTGTATCAGTGTGAAAAGGGTGACCAAAATGAGGCTGGAAAATGCAAGTTAAAGCTAGAAAATGGAAAACTTTGACTAATATCCTAAGCGTTTTAGGACATAAACAATGATACATTTTTGCTTTCACAAGTTGCAAGATCAAATCTGTGTTTTAAAAAATGTGTAACGTTTTTGGCAATACCAAGGATGCATGGAGACATGAGGAATGTATGCCAGTTACAGGTGGATACCTGTTATAAGGTAACAGTCACAGTCTTAGCAAGAGATGGTTACAACTAAACTAAAAAATTAAAAGAGGAACTGGTTTTGCAAAACACATTCTGAGTCATACATATCACCTGGTATAAATTATTACTTGTCCCATGTAACAAATAGTTGGTAAATGGATAGCTATGTTATATAAATTACACAAACATCTTTGAAAGATTGCTCCAAGTGTTTCATCACAGAAAAGACTATCTGTTGATAACACCATCCACTGGAAGACAACTCTAAAAATCAAAATTTGGCATTTTTTAAAACCACCACTCCCCGAACAGGCCAATTAATACCTTCTTGATAGTTGACTTACTCTAATAACAACACACTTAGGTGATTCACTTCATTGTTAGACAGTATATTAAGAATATAATTAAAAATCAAGTTGTAGAAGAATGTCAGTCCAATAAAGCTGGGTGATAACAGGTTTGTTAGAAAAAAATTCTTGAATACCTTATAATATTAGAAGGTAAAAGTGCTGAAAAGTCCAATATATTGTTTCTTTCAATATTTTTATATATTTTTTTATAAGGCAAAGACTATTTTTTCTAAGGTATCAGTGGAAAACTAAACAATTAGTAAAGGGCAAATATGCAGTAGAGATAGTACACAATATGCATGAGTAACAGTCAAGACTCTTAAGGACCATATGCTTTTGATCTGCACGCCAAGATACTCCAAGAATCAATAAGTCTGAAGTCTGAACAATAACACAACAAAAATATCATGAGACTAAGTATTAGGCGATCTGGGATCTAGCCTTTGCACAATCTTGCACAACAATGGACAAACTGCTTACAATTGAGTGGATCTCCTTCTTTTCTTTCTGTTACAGGA
The DNA here is from genome assembly GCF_014754425.2 of Oryx dammah. NCBI lineage: Eukaryota > Metazoa > Chordata > Mammalia > Artiodactyla > Bovidae > Oryx > Oryx dammah. The sequence goes on from NW_024070188.1 coordinate 32,476,126, forward strand.
CACAGGTCTCTATCCTTTGTTAAAATATATTTTTTAAATTCTGTGACTTCACTCTATGTGGACATAAATGAATGAGTATATATTTTTTAGTCAATGCTCAAATGTCCCTTTATGCTTTCTTATTATTCCCAATTTACTAAAGAGGAACAAGGCTTTAATTCTTAAAACTTAAGTCAAATCCCTTAAGAAAACAGAAGCTAAAAGAAGTATGGTAGCGCTGTAGAATAGTCAATGTTTACTGAGATTTATCTGAACAGATAAAATTCAGTTTCGCCTCAGTCAAATTATTCAATTTCACATAAATGGGATTAAAAATAATGAGTTTTACACTTCTTTTCTTGATATTAAAGTAAACCTTAAGTAAGTTCCTTCACCTGATCTGTACTTCAAAACTGAGAAGGCTACACTAAAACTGACAACATTGCTGGTTCAGTGGTTAAGAATCCACCTGCTAACGCAGGGGACAGGGGTTCAGTCTCCGGTCCAGGAAGACTCCACGTGCCACACGGCAGCTAAGTCCATGCACTGCAGTTACTGAAGACCACACGCCCTAGAGGGCATGCTCTGAAAGAAAAGCAGCCACTGCAATGAGAAACCCAAGCACTGCAAATGAAGAGTCGCCCCTGCTGGCTCTAACTAAAGAAAGCCCACACGCAACAACAAGTACTCAACACAGACAATAAATAAGTAAAAATATAAAATAAATATATATATTTTAAGTTTTTTTAAAACGAGACATAATGTAAAGCAGGCAAAGGTTAAAGTTGGATTTGAATACTGGTTTAAATCCTAATTTTACTACTTATAACCTCAAATTGCATGACTAGAGACATGTTAAAAACTCCTGTGCCTAAGTTTCTTTATCTATCAACTGGGGATAATAATATCATCAAGAAATAAAAAACATCTACTACTCAGTGGACATGATTTTGAGCAAACCCCGAGAGATAGGGAAGGACAGGGAAGCCTGGCATGCTATATATAGTCCATGGCATCAGAAAGAGTCAGACAGGACTGGGTGAACAACACCAGTTATTATTAGATTCTAAGTAATTAATGTAAAATGCCTAGAACAGTGCTTAGCAGGCTGAATAGCAGCTCAATAAATGGTTTATACTATTTCTATAAGCATCCACTCTGCATATGGGAGAGAGGTAAGAGAAAAACAAACAGGTTCAAGAATCTATTCAAAAACAAGCGCTGTCTCCACTACAGTAAAACAGCATGGTACTGGCACAAAAACAGATATATGGATCAATGGAACAGACCAGAGAATCCAGAAATAAACCTACACACCCATGGTCAATTAATCTTGACAAAGGAGGGAAGAATATACAATGGAGAAAAGACAGTTTGTTCAGCAAGTGGTATTGAAAGAGCTGGACAGTCAGTGCAAATCAATGAAGTTAGAACACATCCTCACACGATACACAAAGATAAAGTCAATGCCTTAAATAATTAAATATAAGACATGACATCATAAAATTCCTAGAAGAGAATATAGACAAACTATTCTTTGACATTAGTCATACCAATGTTTTCTTAGTCTCCTAAGACAATAAAAATAAAAGCAAAAATTAACACATGGGATCTAATCAAATTTAATAGCTTTTGCACAGCAAAGGAAACCATAAACAAAATGAAGACAACTTACAAACTGGGAGAAAATATTTGCAAACAATGCAGTTGACAAGGGCTTAATTTCCAAAATACAGAATAGCTCATACAACTCAATAACAAAAAATACAAACAAGTCTATTAAAAAAATGGGCAGAATACTAAAAGACATGTAGATGACCAACAAGATACTCAACATTACTAATGATTGGAGAAATGTAAATCAAAAGTACAATGACGTACCGCCTCATACCAGTCAGATGGTCATCACTACTGTTACTGTTACTGTTAAGTCACTTCAGTCGTGTCTGACTCTGTGCAACCCCATAGACGGCGGCCAACCAGGCTCCCCCATCCCTGGGATTCTCCAGGCAAGAACACTAAGAAGCCTACAAATAATAAAGGCTAGCGAGGGTGTGGAGAAAAGGAGAGCATACTACCGTGTTGGTGGGAATGTAAATTGGTACAGCCACAGTGGAAAACAGTGCGGCAGTTCCTTAAAAACACTAAAAATAGAGTTGCCATGCAATCCACTCACTCCAGAAAAACTCTAATTCAAAAAGATACATGCACCCCTTTATTCAAAGCAGCACTATTTGTGATAGCTGAGACAGTGGAACAACCTAAATGTTCATCAACAGGTGGATAAAGAAGACGTGGGGTGTGTATATATATATATATATATAAAATATACTAATCGGGCATAAAAAAGAATACAATATTGTCATTTGCAGCGACATGGATGGACCTAGAGATTAACTGAAGACAGATATCTTCAGATATCTTCATTAACTGAAGACAGTCAGGCAAAGACAGATTTCATATGATATCACTTATATGTGGAATGTAAAATATGACACAAATGAATTTATTTATGAAATAGAAACTCACAGACATAGAAAACAAACTAATGGTTACAAAGGGAAAAGAGGGCGGGGGAGGGATAAATTAGGAGGCTGGAATTAGCAAATACAAACTGCTATATATAAAACAGATACATAAGGTCCTGCTATATAGCACATGAAACTATATTCAATACTCTGTCATAAATCGTAACAGAAAACAAAAACAAAAACACAAATATTTTCTGAATGCTTTCATTTGATCCAACCTACCCTTACCCCTGACCCCCACTTGGCAAATGTCTGCACATTACCAAGTTTCAGTTTAAACATTATCTCACCTTTAAACTTTTTCATGACATTGTTGAGCAAATACAGGTACCTTTTAATCATATATGGCATGTATCACTATTTTAACATCTACCATTCTGCATTATCATGGGTTTTCTTATAAGGCTACAGACTTCCCCAGAAGAAATACCATAAATTTTTATTTATATCCCCACCCCAAAACCATTCCTGAAACACAGCAGGTGTTTAATATATATTCAAGGCAGAGGAGGACAATCAGGCTGGTCGGGAGCAAAGGGAAGAGGGAGGGAGGAAGGACAAAGTATCTGTGACTTTGTCTCTTTTAGATGAGGACACTGAGAGGTAAAATCTGATTAATGGTAGAGCCCACAACTCAAAGTCAGATCTTTTGACACCAAAAGCCCTAGGTTTCATAATGCCTAATGTGACATTCTCCAGAATATTTCAACTGTCCTTCAATACAAAGCTCAAAACACTAGGCTTAGAATCTTGAAGCTGCAAGTCTCTGGCAGGCCTCCCTATTCAACTCATCCCTTAATTGTTTGGTTAAATACTTTCAAAAAATTTCTCCAAAACTTCCTAGCTGATACATTGAATTGTACTGATACACTGAATTGTAAGAGATCCCCTGGAGGAGGGCATGGCAAACTACTCCAGTATTCTTGCCTGGAGAATTCTATGGACAAAGAAGCCTGGCAAGCTACAGTTCAAGGGGTCGCAAAGAGTTGGACATGACTGAACGATTCACACTTCACTTCATACATATTTAATCTATGTCTATTAGGACAAAGTCATTAATTGTATTTTTTAAGATTTTCTTTTGGTCCTAAGTGATTTTTGTTCCAGTTCTGTCAATTGCTGTGAATAACATATTTAAAAAACTCCAACTATGATTGGGCTTTGTCTGTTTCTCTTTATAATTCTGTCAATGTTTGATTTATACCTTTCAGAGCTCTATTACCAGATACATATTTATGATTGTTATTATTTATTGCATGCATGTATGCCAAGTCACTCCAGTTGTATTTGAGACTTTGTAAACCTATGACTTGTAGCCTTCCAGGCTCCTCTTCCATGGGATTCTTCAGATATCAATACTGGAGTGGGTTGCCATGCCCTCCTCCATGGGATCTTCCCCACCCAGGGATCAAAGCTGTATCTCCTGCAGCTCCTGGACTTCATTAAAATAAAAAATTTCTGTTCTGCAGAAGACAACGTCAAGAAAATAAGATATGCCACAGACAGAGAAAATTATGTGCAAAAGACACATCTGATAAAGGATTGCTATTCAAATATAAAAAGAGCTCTGAAAACTTAACAGTAAGAGCATAAACACTCTGATTTTAAAATGGGCCAAAGATCTTAACAAACATCTCACTAAAAGATATACAGATAGCAAATGAACACATGAGAAGACACTCCATATCATATATCATCAGGGAAATGTAAATTAAAATGAAATATCATTATATATCTAGTAGAATGCCCCAAATCTGGAACACTGACAATGCCAAATGCTATCAGGATATTTAGCAACAAGAACTTTTATCCGTTGCTGGTGGGAAGACAATTTGGCAATTATTTAAAAAAAACTAAACATACTCTTACCACAAAATCCAGTAACTGCATGACACTCCTTGGTGTTTACTCAAAGAAGCTGAAAATTTATGTCTACACAAAAACCTTCACATATATGTTTAATGCAGCTTTACTCATAACTGTCAAAACCTGGAAGCAACCAAGATGTCCTTCAGTAACTGAATGGATAAATACAGACAATGGAACATCTGGACAACCAAATACTATTCACCATTGAAAAGAAATCAGCTATCAAGCCACGAAAAGACATGGTAGAACCTAAAATGCATATTATTAAATGAAAGGAGACAATTTGAAACGGCTGTATATTGTCTGATTCCAATTACATAATTTTGTGGAAACAGTAAAAAGATCATTATTTTCCAGGGGTCTGTGGAAGCATGGCCCATTGAACACTAGGACACAGAAGACTTTTAGGGCAATGAAAACACTCTGTATGATATTATAACAGTGGTATATATCATTACACATTTGACCAAACCCATAGAATGTAAAACAACCAAGAGTGAATCCTAAGGTAAATCATGGACTTTGTGCTATTACAATGTGTCACGAACACAGAGCTGTAACAAATGTGTGACTCAAGCAGGAAATGTTGATAATGGGGGAGGCTAAGCATGTGTGGGAGCAGAGGGTATATAGGAAATCTCTGTAGTTTTATCTCAATTTTGCTATGAACCTAAAGCTACCTTAAAATAACAAAGTCATAAAGGATATAACTTCAGTTCAGTTCAGTCGCTCAGTCGTATCCGACTCTTTGTGACCCCATGAACCACAGCACACCAGGCCTCCCTGTCCATCACCAACTCCCGGAGTCCACCCAAACCTCTGGCCATTGAGTCGGTGATGCCATCCAACCATCTTATCCCTCTGTTGTCCCCTTCTCCTCCTGCCTTCAATCTTTCCCAGCATCAGGGTCTTTTCAAATGAGTCAGCTCTTCGCATCAGGTGGCCAACATATTGGAGTTTCAGCTTCAACATTAGTCCTTCCAATGAACAACCCAGGACTGACCTCCTTTAGGATGGACTGGTTGGATCTCCTTGCAGTCCAAGGGACTCTCAAGAGTCTTCTCCAACAACACAGTTCAAAAGCATCAATTCTTTGGCACTCAGCTTTCTTCACAGTCCAACTCTCACATCCATACATGACCACAGGAAAAACCATAGCCTTGACTAGACGGACCTTTGTTGGCAAAGTAATGGCTCTGCTTTTTAATATGCTATCTAGGTTAGTCATAACTTTCCTTCCAAGGAGTAAGCATCTTTTAATTTCATGGCTGCAGTCACCATCTGCAGTGATTTTGGAGCCCCCCCCCAAAAAAGTCCGACACTGTTTCCACTGTTTCCCCATCTATTTCCCATGAAGTGATGGGACCAGATGCCACAATCTTCATTTTCTGAATGTTGAGCTTTAAGCCAACTTTTTCACTCTCCTCTTTCACTTTCAGCAAGAGGCTCCTTTAGTTCTTTTTCACTTTCTGCCATAAGGGTGGTGTCATCTGCATATCTGAGGTTATTGGTATTTCTCCCAATAATCTTGATTCCAGCTTGTGCTTCTTGCAGCCCAGCGTGGATGTACTCATGTAAGTTGATGTACTCATGATGTACTCTGCATGTAAGTTAAATAAGCAGGGTGACAATATACAGCCTTGACGTACTGCTTTTCCTATTTGGAATCAGTCTGTTGTTCCATGTCCAGTTCTAACTGTTGCTTCCTAACCTGCATTCAGGTTTTTAAGAGGCAGGTCAGGTGGTCTGGTATTCCCATCTCTTTCAGAATTTTCCACAGTTTCTTATGATCCACACAGTCAAAGCCTTCAGCATAGTCAATAAAGAAGAAATAGATGTTTTTCTGGAACTCTCTTGCTTTTTCGATGATCCAGTGGATGTTGGCAATTTCATTTCTGGTTCCTCTGCCTTTTCTAAAACCAGCTTGAACATCTGGATATAACTTAAGATGTCATAAAGATAATTTTTTAATTAAAAAAAATATAACTCTGATTTTACTCAAAGTGTGGCAGGATATTAAGTCTATGTATATTATGAAAAGTTTAAGAATGAACACTTTGAGACAAATATTTCTCAACCTGTTCTTCATCATCCACTCATAAGAAGCTTTTTTTCTTATTTGTCTCTCCCATGAAATTTAAATAACATAGATATACTGAATATTAACGTATGTACTGTGGCTCTTTGCATGGCCACAAACTAATACGATATCCAGGATTTTTTTTTTTTTTTGCTCCTACCCCTAAAACCAATTTACACATTCTTGAGATATCATCCTATTTGAGAATGCAAGCCTTAGAGCAACCACTAAAATAAAGCCAAAAGGTATAATCAAAAAGTCAATGGGTGAATTAAAATAGAACTGTAAAAATATCATACCAAAACAAAAGAAGGCAGAAATAGAATAATATAGGTACAAAAAAAAAGAAAAAACACCAAGATAGGGTAAACAAAAATAGCATAGTGATAGATATAAATCAAAGTATATAAATAATACATCATATATACATGAACTTAACACTCCAACCAAAGCACAAAGATTGACAGAATGAATAAAAAGGCAAGATCTGACTACTGGTTGTTTACAAAAGATACAGAACACACACAAAAATGTAGAGGATAGAAAAGACATGATGTGAAAACAATAAGCAGTAAGAAGGCTACAGCCATGTTAATAACAGTAAATGTGACTTTAAGATAGAGTAGTACCAGAAATAAAAACGCATTTCAAAATGAAATAACACACAACTGAATAAGAAATCAGGGCTTCCAAGATGGTGCTAGTGGTAAAGAACATGCCTGCAATGTTGGGAAGATCCTCTGGAGCAGGGCATGGCAATCCCCTCCAGTATTCTCTGAAGAATTCCACGGACAGAAGAGCCTAGTACTCTACAGTCCACAGGGTCACAAAGAGTCAGATACGACTGAAGGGACTTAACACGCACGCATGCAATAAATCGTAAGGATCATAAACAGGTATCTGATAATAGAGCTCTGAAATGTATAAATCAAATATTGACAGAATTATAAAGAGAAACAGACAGAGCCCAACCATAGTTGGAGGTTTTTTAATATGCTATTCGCAGCAACTGATAGAACTAGAACAAAAATAACTTAGGACAAAAAGAAAATCTTAAAAAATACAATTAATCACTTTGTCCTAATAGACATAGATATAAATATGGATGAAGTGAAGTATGAGTCACTTAGTCATGTCCAACTCTTTGCAACCACATGGACTGTAGCCTGCCAGGCTTCTTTGTCCATGGAATTCTCCAGGCAAGAATACTGGAACGGGTAGCCATTCCCTTCTCCAGGCAATCTTTCCAATTCAAGGATCAAACCCAGGTCTCCTGCATTTTGGGCAGATTCTTTACCACCAGGGTAAAGAGCCACCAGGGAAACCCATAAATATGGATATATAGATATTATATAGATAGATAAAGATAGATCACATACATACATATATATATAAACTACATCCATTGACTACAAGATACAATTCTTTACAATTCCATATGGCCCATTCACCAAAAAAAGCGTCTCAATTCATTTTAGATGATCTTACAGAGTCTTACAGAGATCTCACATCAAAACAATTAAATAGAAAACAATACTAATTTAAAAATAGAAAAGTAAGTGTAAATATTTATAAGTAAACAAGATACTTTTGATTAAACTGGTAAAGAAGAAATCCCCCCAAATTAGGAAAATGTTTTATATGAGTGATAATGAAAAATACAACAGAGCAAAATTTGTAGAATGTGGTTAAAACCATCCATAGGGAAAAACTTATAGATTTAAATGCTTATATCAGAAATAAAAGAGAAGTCTCAAATCAGTGTCATAGAGTTTCACCTAAGAATCAAGGAAACAAGAAAATCCAAAGTTAGTAAATGAAAAAAATACTAAGAGCATAAATCAATATAATAGGAAAAAATAGAGAAAACTAAGAAACTCAAAAGTCAGGGCTTTCAACAAAATCGATATACCTTTAGGTAGACTAATAAGAAAAAATTAGAACAAAATTACTAAAAGAAGGAACCAAAGAACTAGAGCCTACATTGAAAGAATAATAAAGGATATCATGAATAAAAGATTGCCAATAAAATTGGAGACCCAGAAGAAAAGGACAGTTCTTCGAAAAATAGGACTTAACAGCTGAAAGAGAAAACAGTAACTGAAAATAAAATAAAACTCAACAAAAATTGTCAGCAAACTAGGAACAGAAGGAAACATCCCAATCCATTAAATGACATGTATGAAAAACCTACAGCAAAATCAAACTGAATAAGTATTGAACACTTTGCTTCTCAGACGGGCTAAGCAAGGGTGCTCACTCTCAACACCTGTATTAAACATTGTGCTGGAGGTCCTAGCCACCGCAACAAGAAAGGGGGAGGGAGAGGTAGAAATATATTTGGTCTTTATCCCAATTTCTGACATAGAGCTCCTAAAAACTTTGATTTTATTTAAAGTGTCTTTTGTTATGTTAATACGGTAACTTTGGGATAGCATCCTGGGGTGGAGGGTGGTTACCAAGGAAACCAATTCTGTGATTAGAGGGTTAGAACTTTCACTCGCCAACCTCTCATCAACCTTTGGGGATGGGAGTTGGGCTAGAGATTGAGCTCAGTTGCCAGAGGACAATAGTTTAATCAATCATGCCTTTATATTGAAGCCTCTATAAACACCAAAATAACTGAGTTCTGATAGCTTCTGGTTTGATGAACACGAAGAGGTGACAGAGAGCGGTGTGCCTGAAGAGGTCAGGGAAGATCTGTCCCTCTTTCCACACACCCTGCCCTATGAATCTCTTCCATTGAGTCGCTCCTTATTGATACTCTTTTATAATAAAACAGAAATCTAATAAGTAAAATGTTTCTCTGAGCTCTGTGAGCTGCTCTAACAAATTAATCAAAACCAGAGAGAGGGTCACAGGAGTCTCTAATCTAACAGTCATTAGGTCAGGAGCACAAGTGACAAGGTGGGCTTGCAACTGCCATCTGAAGAGGGGGCTGCAGTTTGAGAGGACTAAGCCTTTAACCTGTGGGTTATGATGCTATCTCCAGAAAGACTGTCAGAATTGAGTTGAATGTAGTACACCCAGTGGGTATCACAGAATTGCTTGGTAGTGTGGTCAAAAAATCCACAAATCTAAATTGGAGTCAGAATCTTATGCAACAGTTAAACTATCATAAATTGTAGGTAGGAGTATAAAATGGTAGGTCTACTTTGGAAAAAACTTCTGCAATTTTTAATAGACTTAAACATATGCCTGTCATATGGCCCAGTATTTCACTCCTACGTACCTACCCAAGAGAAATGAAAACACGTCCACCCAAAGATTTGTACGCCAACGTTTATAACAGGTTTATCCGTAATAGCTAAATCTAGGAACAGTGTCTTTTTATCCTTCAATGAAAGAACAAATAAATAAATTGTGCAATGCATATACAACAGAACAATACTGAGAAATAAAAAGAAATGAATGTACACTAACAATACTTATCAATAACTATAAAGGGTCTTTGATTTTACCTCAAATGCAAATTAAAAAATTAGCCTGCTAAAATTTCAGATTATGGCAGAAGGCATAGTATTACAGATTCACATACAAAGAACAGTTTATTATTCAGACCAACAGTAGTAACCAGGGACTATCAGCCTCTTTATGCTGGTTCAATAAGTCCCTATTCCTACAGGGTGATGTGAAAAAGGTCAAATAAAACATATACATTATGAGTTGCATTATGATAGAGAATCACTGACCTTAGGGAACCTGAATTTTTATAATGGGCAGTGAGCAATGCCGTTTACACTGGAAGGAAACATCTGTCTCTATGTTCCAAGGCTGTTTGCTATATAAGTATTCTTGAAAATATAGTTGAGAACAAAAGTCTGTCAGTGCCTCACACATAAAACAGGCAGCAAGCTAAGAAACCAAGAGGAAATTGTCTCCCAATGGTACTGAGTGAAAGTAGATCTATACAAAGAGAGTACAGAATTGACTAGGAAGGACATAAGGGATCCTTCTGAAGCAATAATAATGCTTAACGTCTTAAAAGTGGCCCAGGTTACAAAAATGTAGTCATCTGTCAAAGTTATTGAATGGTGCACTTACAGTTTGTGCATTTCATTGTATATCAATTTTTACTCAAAACAGACACTGAACTTTAGTTAATGATCTGCATGCTGAAGGATTTAGGGAGTAGTACATTGATGTTTGCAACTTCTTTTGAAACACATTAAAAAGACAGATTAATAGATCCATATTTAAAGATGTAGAGTTAAATGAAAAAAAAAACTAATTAGGAAAATGCTAACTGTACAATCTAGATATTGCATATAATGGTTTACTGTTAAAATTCTTTCAACTTTTTTGTATATTTCAAATTTTCCATTTAAAAATATTGTATAAATACATCTTTGATACTTTGAATGAGAGATATGTTGCCATTCTTAAAACTGTTTTAAAGTATTAAGTTGAAATTTAAAGTTATCATTATTATATTTATAAAGCACTTAATAAGACCAGTTTGTATATGGCACTATATTCGTGATTACCCTCTAATTTTAGAAAATTAAATATTCTAGTGACTTCAACATCTGACATTTTTAGGGACTGCGCTGATGGTCCAGTGGTTAAGAATCCACCTGCCAATCTGCATGGGACTCCGATTTGATCAGGTTGGGGAACTAAGATCGCACATGCCACAACTAGAGAAAGCACACACACTGCAATGAAGACCCAGAGCAGCTCTCCCCAAAACCTGCCATTCTATATTACTTGTATAATTGGAAAAGGGGAGAGGTGGATGGTGGGGAGAAAGAAAAGATGAGTAAGAAATAATGAATATAAACATGATTAGAACTGAGAATTAATGAATATAAGAACTTGGAATGAATAAGCAGAATTATTTTCAGACTCTCCATTCTGGGCTGCTGCCTGAATTTGAAAGGCAGCAGGAAGGTGATTTAAACAGCACAGAAGAGCAAAGATCTTGAACCTGAAGAGGACAACTGAGAGAGGAATACTGCTCTCCACTTTAGCATATATTCTCAGAGCAATGAGATTTAGTCCTTTCCTCCAAGGCAGTTTCTGCATGGAGCTGATTTGGGTTTGAGAACAATATGCTATTCACCTTTTAGTACAATGAACATTGGCAGGGATGGGTAGCAGAGAAGATGATTCAACAAGAAGCACATCCACTTTCCCTTTAGAGCTAAGCAAAAAATTAGGAAATTCTCAAGCTGCACAGACGATAACAAAAACTCCTAATTTTTCTTTCTAGGTTTATCCAATGCAGAAAAAAAATCAATAACTAAGGCTTTCCACAACTCCCCTTACTTACCCCCATCTGAGGCCCTTTGAAAGAATGACTCTTAAACTTTGTTAATGAAAAAACTCTGGAATTCAGAGAAATACTCCAGTGATTCTACAATAATTGATTTGAATTTCTATTTTTAATTATCATTTTTAACTCTGTAAAGATCTATAACTTGCAACAATCATAATATACACTTAAATTAAGTCAGTAGGACGTCTTAACATATTACTCAGTGCCACTAGCTTTACACATTTGGGTGGGGGGTGTGCAGATTTCAGAAGTTTCAACTAGTATATTTCAGTGCATATATTAAAACTTGGGCTTCTGGTTTAAAATAGTACAGCCTTTTATTGCTCTTTCATTAAAGCTTCTGACTTGCTCAAGGCTACTCACAAAAAAAATAAGAGCAATTACTTCTAAAGCACGTGTGACATATACAAATGTGGCGAGACCCAGCCATATAATGTAAATTGTCAGCTGTGCATTAGGAAGTGAACACATAACAAGCTTTGTTATATTTTAAGTGTTCCTCTGAGTTCTTCCCTGATGGCTCCCACGGTAAAGCGTCTGGCTGCAATGCAGGAGACCCGGGTTCGTTTTCTGGGTCGGGAAAGTCCCCTGGAGAAGGAAATGGCAATCCACTCCAGCACTCTTGCCTGGAAAATCCCATGGATGGAGGAGCCTGATAGGCTACAGTCCATGGGGTCGCAAAGAGTTGGACACGACTGAGCGACTTCACTTCACTGAGTTGAATATCAATGCGATGTGAGCTGAAAATAACTACTTTTAAAGTTAAAAAGAATTTTCTATTTCTTCCCTAAAAGTAGGACATTTAAAAATATATGTGAAAAAGTATATACATAAATAATATACCTGAATCACTCTGCTGTACACCTGAAACACAATAAATATTGCAAATCAACCATACTTGAATAAAAAATAATTTAAAAATATGTTGAGTCTATTTAGAATTAAGGCAAAACACATTTCCATTATACTGATAACAAACTGGTCAACTGTTTACACTATGTGAACAGTGTCCAAGTCTTTCACATATATCATCATTTAAAGGCAAGAAAATATTATAACTATTTCATATTGGCATATTCCTTTTTGAAAATAAAATGTGATCAAACATACATATATTTCAAATAATGAGGCTGAAGAAAGTGTTTGTATGGTCACTGTCAAGATACTATATCATTTTCTAAAACAGAATGAAAATAAAGCTGTTAATTTATTTTTAAAGGAAATTAACTTAGTGGTTTGGAAAGCAAAATTATATCATTTCTTTAAAAAGTACTAAATGGAGTACTTTGGAAAAACAGTCATGGACAAGGAAAAAGCTTACTGGGTTAGTATGTAGTGCTGCAGTGTCCCTGGGCTTACAAAGATAACATGAGCGGTAAAATTACAACAAAGTTTGAACATAAAGCACAAAATAAATGAAAGTTAGATTTAAAAAAAATTTATCTAACTGAAAAGGTAGTAAAATATTTGAAGTATTTTTTTAAATGATAAGATAGAATAATATAATTTTTAACAAGATATATATTTTTAAAATACATGTTTATTTTCAACCAAGACCATTTAAGTTAACCAAGTTATCTGGTTGTTTAAAACCCCCAATTGGATGTTTATAATTCAAGAATCAAGGCAGCTGTTAAATACTGCCATTCAACACAGAAACAAAAATGTCCTACCATTCTCTCAAGTGTCTGAATCTTTCTTGAAAAAACTAAACTGCTTTTAAGAAAATAGTTCCTATCTTCAATAGAATATTAGTGGGTTTATTTTTACAACATTTTTGAACACAGTAATTTTCAACAAGTTGTAAGGGGTGAGTGGCAGTTTGCAAGTCATATATCCATAGACTTTGAAGCTGTAAGGGAACTTTAGAGATATTATTCTCTTTTTTTATGCCTTTTCATACTGAGCTATTTCAAATTCTAAAAGATGATGCTATTAAAGTGCTGCACTCAACATGCTAGCAAATTTGGAAAACTCAGCAGTGGCCACAGGACTAGAAAAGGTCAATTTTCATTCCAATCCCAAAGAAAGGCAATGCCAAAGAATGTTCAAACTACTGCACAACTGCACTCATTTCACATTCTAGCAAGGTAATGCTCAAAATCCTTCAAGCTAGGCTTCAACAGTATGTGAACCAAAAACTTCTAGATGTAAGGTTGGATTTAGAAAAGGCAGAGGAACCAGAGATCAAATTGTCAATATCCATGGATCATAGAAAAAGGAAGAGAATTCCAGAAAAACATCTACTTCTGCTTTATTGACTAGGCTAAAGCTTTAGATCATGTGGATCACAACAGACTGTGAAATTTGTAAAGAGATGGGAAAACCAGACCACCTTACCTGCCTACTGAGAAACCCATATGCAGGCCAAGAAGTAAAACTTAGAATTGGACGTGGAACAAAGGACTGGTTCAAAATTGGAAATGGAGTACATCAAGGTTGTTTATTGTCACCCTGATTATTTAACTTATATACAAAGCATATCATGTGAAATGCCAGGTTGAATGAAGCACAAGCTGGAATCAGATTGGGGGGAGAAATATGAATAACCTCAGATATGCAGATGACACCACCCTTAATGACAGAAAGCAAAAAGGAACTAAAGAGCCCCTTGATGAAGGTCAAAGAGGAGAGTGAAAAAGCTGGCTTAAAACTCAACATTCAAAAAATGAAGGTCATGGCATCTGGTCCCATCACTGCACGACAAACGTATGGGGGAAAAATGGCAACAGTGATAGACTATTTCCTTGAGCTGCAAAATCACTGCAGACAGTGACTGCAGTCACGAAATTAAAAGACGCTTGCTCCTTGGCAGAAAAGCTATGACCAACCTACACAACATATTAAAAAGTAGAGACATTACTGTGCCAAGAAAGGTCTGTCTATTCAAAGCTATGGTTTTTCCAGTAGTCATGTATGGATCTGAGAGTTGGACTATAAAGAAAGCTGAACACTGAAGAATTGATGATTTTGAACTGTGGTGTTGGAAAAGACTCATGCGAGTTCCTTGGACAGCAAGGAGATCCAATCAGTCAATCCTAAAGGAAATCAACCCTGAATATTCACTGGAAGGACTGATGATGAAGCTGAAGCTACAATCCTTTGGCCACCTGAGACAAACAGCAGACCACTAGAAAAGACCCTGATGCTGGGAAAGATTGAAGGCAAGAGGAGAAGGGGATGACAGAAGATGAGATGATTGGATGATATCATCGATGCAATGGACATGAGTTTGAGCAAACTCCAGGAGACAGTAAAGGACAAGAAAGCCTGGAGTGCTGCAGTCCATGGGGTCGCAAATAGTTGGACATGACTGAGTGACTGAACAATTCTCGTTTTTAAAAATAATTTTATGTATTCATTTATTTTTGGCTGTGCTGGGTCTTCCTTGCTGCATGGTTTTTTTCTCTAATTGTGGTGCCTGGGGGCTATTCTCTAGTTGCAGTGTGTGGGCTTCTCATTGCCGTGGCTTTCCTTGTTGTGGAGCACAGGCTCTGGTCACTCAGGCTGCAACAACTGCAGCCTGTGCACTCAGTAATCACAGCTTGCCAGGCTCTAGGGCATATATTCATCAGTAATTGTGGCACATGGGCTTAGCTGCTTTGAGATATATGGGATCTTCCCAGGTCGGGGATCGAACCCACATCTCCAGCACTGGTAGGAGGATACTTTACAACTGAGCCACCAGGGAAGCCTAGGCATCCCATTCTTGAAAGATAGATCTATAGTTCAGTTCATTTCAGTCGCTCAATCATGTCCGACTCTTTGTGACCCCATGAATCGCAGCACGCCAGCCCTCGCTGTCCATCACCAACTCCCAGAGGTCACTCAGACTCACGTCCATAGAGTCCGTGATGCCATCCAGCCATCTCATCCTCTGTCGTCCCCTTCTCCTCCTGCCCCCAATCCCTCCCAGCATCAGAGTCTTTTCCAATGAGTCAACTCTTCGCATGAGGTGGCCAAAGTACTGGAGTTTCAGCTTTAGCATCATTCCTTCCAAAGAAATCCCAGGGCTGATCTCCTTCAGAACTATAGTACAATCCATGAAAATGCAAGAGCATAAAGAAATTAAAGAACATATGTATTATAGCTATTACAGACATTCTGGTTGTTCTCTCCCTCAGTACAAATCGTAGGCTTTTACTTCACCACTGTCTTTTAAATTAGGCATGGCCGTGTGGCTAGCTTTGGCCAACGAAATGTGAGTAGAAATGACTCACTTTGGGTAGAAATTTGGGTAGAACTTTTAAGGGCTAGTGCACAATTTGCTGTAGTCTATGGGGTCGCACAGAGTCCGGCACGACTGAAGCAACTGAGCAGCAGCAGCCTCATCAATTAGAGAAGGAAGTTTCATGATACAGCCTCCATTAGCCTGAGTCCTGAAGTGAGGATCATGAGTACAAGGTCCTGCAGACCACACTGTACATGTAAGAGAAAAAAAACTTTAATTGTATATGTCACGAAAAATTTGAGGTTGTCTGTTATCAAAACATAGATTTTCCTATGTAGTACAGAAAAAGGAATCTAGAACTGAGTTGTAACCATACCCTAAACCTAAAAATATCTGCCATTATCTCATAGGCTGGCAAGTGGAAGAAAACAAAATTATACTAGAAGGCAATCCACGCCATGTGGTGTTAAGGCATTCAGTGAAACTGTTGCATAACAAAACATCTTGGTCATTCTTAAGAAGGAACAGCCAAGAATCACCGTGCTTTCTACATGGGAGAAAGAGGCCAACGTAGGCAAACAGAAAAAAAGAGTCTGAAGGAAACATGGCAAATAGGGAGAAGAAAGCTTTAAAAATTTGCAATTAACATCCTCAGATATACAAAAGATTATATTGCATTCATAAAACAAGTTAGGGTTCTCCTGAAAACAAGAGCCCTTAGAAACTGAGTATGTGATTAGAGACACTGAAAATTCAAAAGAAGTGTTAGAAATCTGATTAAATACTCCAAAAGTGCATAAAGACAAAAAATGATGGGCAATAATAGTGAAAAAATTTAAATGCAGCATCCATCTGTAGGAATTACAGAAAGAAAGAAAGAAGAAAGGAGGCAAGGGCTTTGAGAATACTTTCAATAACAGAAGGGCATGAGTTTCCATACGGAAATAATCTCTGAAACCTCAGAACAACCCAGGTTGGTGAGAGGGGAGTGGCCTAAAAGTTTCTAGGGAGAAAAGAAAGAAAGGTGGAGTCTCATAAAAAGGGATAAGTATCAAAATGGCATCTGACTTTTCAACAGCAACAACAGACACTAAAACATGACAGAAAAATATTTGCAAATATGAGGAGAAACCATTTCCATATGAATTCTATACCTAACCAAACCAACAGACATGTGGAGTCTTAAAATATTTACCTCCCTTTTACTCTTTCTTTGGAAGCAGTTTAAGGATGTGCTCCATCCAGGCATGGGATAAAACCAAGAAAGATGATGACATGAGTTCAAGAAATAGTAAGGAGGCAAAAATTTCACAAAATGAGTTTTTTTAAAAAAGCATAGAGACAAGAGCTATCCAGTACGTCTTCATAGAACAACAGAGTTTAGACTAGAGCAAGAGTGTGGCAAACTTCAGGAGGGATGCTCCAAGAAAAATGAAATGAAATTGGCAAATGATCTGAGATGTCTGAAGCTACAAAGCAGCTTTCCAGTTCTGTTGAATATTTTGGAGACACAGTAATGATGTATACATAAAAAATTAAGAAAAAGGAAAAAGCAATTATTAACTCTAAAAACTGCTTTTAAAAAAGGGGGAAAAAAATCACAGTACACTGTGATTCCTATCTTAACTTTCATGCACTACAATAATACTAAATACTTCTTTAATCAAAAATTGTACTAAACTTTTTTGAGGACTGAGGAGGTAAAGGTAATTTTCCACAGTAGAAAGTCTACAGATAATATCTAAGAAGCAAAAGAAATATTATGAAACACGGCAGTCAATTCCAGAAGAAACAGCTGGACAATTGTTTCATTTCCCCTAGAAAAAGGAAGTGGGATGAGGAGGAATGGAACACAGGATTGCTTTTCATTGTTTACCTACTAAGCCTAACAGAACTATTTCATTGTTTAACCATTATTTTGATAAAATTAATTTTTAAAAAATCAGTGAAAGAGAACGGGAGAAAGATGAAAACTCACCATCTCCATTACATTTTCATCCATTTATTCCTCAGGTCTTGGTAAAGTGACCTCTGCCCTAAACTCTACAAAACCGCTCTCACTGTGAATCCAGCTGACTCTTCAATCTTCGGTCTTTATCGTATTTTGTCAGCTTTACAGCATTTGACATCAATCATTCCCTCACTGCCCTTAGTATCCAGGATCTGAAGGCCTAATTTTCTTCTTTATGCCTCTGGTCACTCCCCTTTAGTGACACCCATAAGCCCATCTTCCTTGACTTGTAAATTATTATAGTTCCCTGGAACCACACTGTGGCCTTCTACTCACTGTATCTGCTTCCCCTGCAAGAGTTTCTATATTCCACTAATTTCAACTACTACTTATATAATAACTCTCATTAAAAAAAAAAAGGGGGAATTCCAGAAAAACTTCTGCTTCACTGACTAGGCTAAAGCCTCTGACTGTGTGGATCACAACAAACTGTGAAAAATTCTTAAAGAGATGGGAATACCAGAACACCTTTCTTGTCTCCTGAGAAACCTGTATGCAGGTCCAGAAGCAAGTCAGAAGTGGACATGGAACAATGGACTAGTTCAAAATTGGGAAAGGAATACGTCAAGGCTGCATATTGTCACCCTGCTTACTTAACATATGCAGAGTACACCAAGCAAAATGCCGTGCTGGATGAATCGCAAACTTGGAATCAAGATTGCTGAGAGAAATATCAACAACCTCAGATATCCAGATGATACATGGCAGAAAGCAAAGAACTAAAGAGTCTCTTGATAAAGGTGAAAGAACAGAGTGAAAAGCCTGGCTTAAAAACCAACATTCAAAAACATGAAGATCATGGTATCAGGTCCCATCACTTCATGGCATATAGATGGGAAGAAAGTGGAAACAATGACAGACTTTCTCTTCTTGGGTTTCAAAGTCAATGCCTATGGTGACTGCAGCCGGGAAACAAGACACTTGCTCCTTGGGCCATGACCAACCTAGACAGTATAAAAATCAGAGACATCGCTTTGCCAACAAAAGTCTATATAGTCAAAGCTATGGTTTTTCCAGCAGTCATATACAGACATATGTGACAGTTGGACCATATAGAAGGCTGAGTGCTGAAGAATTGATGTGTTTGAATTGTGTTGCTGGAGGAGACTCTGGAGAGTCACTTAGACAGCAACGAGATCACACCAGTCAATCCTAAAGGAAATCAACCGTGAACATACATTGGAAGGACTGATGCTGAAGCTGAAGCTCCAATCCTTTGGCCACCTGATGTGAAGAGCCGACTCATTGGAAAAGACCCTGATGCTGGGAAAGATTGAAGGCAGGAGGAGAAGGGGACAACAGAAGATGAGATGGTTGGATGGTATCACTGACTCAATGGACATGAGTTTGAGCAAATTTTGGGAGATAGTGGACTCTAAAGCCTGGCCTGCTGCAGTCTATGGGGTCACAGAGAGTCAGACATGACTGAGTGACTGAATAACAACTCCCTACTATGTCTAAAAATTAACTAATTTGTATCCTCCATGCATAATAACAGCAAATATATACAATGATTACTTGCCAGGCATTATTCTAAGCATTTTACACATACTAATGCATGTGTAAATGAATCTAATGAAAGAAACAGACAGACAAAGTAACCAGTCCTGCACCACAAAGCTAATCAATGGCAAAGCTACGATTTCAGACCAGGCAGTCTGGTTCTGAGATATAGCCTATGAGACACACACTGTATTACCTCACCAGTAACATCACTGTTTTCCTTGCTGCTGCTGCTAAGTCATGGCAGTCATGTCCAACTCTGTGCGACCCCATAGACGGCAGCCCAACAGGCTCCTCTGTCCCTGGGATTCTCCAGGCAAGAATAATGAAGTGGGTTGCCATTTCCTTCTCCAATGCATGAAGGTGAAAATGAAGTCACTCAGTCGTGTCTGACTCTTAGCAACCCCATGGACTGTAGCCGTCCAGGCCCCTCTGTCCATGGGATTCTCCAGGCAAGAGTACTGAAGTGGGGTGCCACTGCCTTCTCCACTGTTTTCCTTACCCAGTGAAAACTGACCATCATCCATCTAGTTGCTTCACACAGAGATATCCATCTCCCTCAACCCCACATCAACCAGTCACCAACTCATAGATTTTATTTAACACTTGTAAGCATCAGCTCCTTTGCCCCCATTTTCCTAATATGAGTTTTCCTCATATCTCACTTTAACTGGATTAATAGCTTCCTACTTGGTCTCTTTGCTTTTAAGCCATTCTCCACATTGCTTCATGAACATCTTGGGGGTTTGTTCCTTCTCTCCTTATACTTCACAATGATGCTCACAAATCTGGTCTTGAAACTTTCAGGGTACCCCTGCAGGGTTCAGCATGAAGTTTAAACTTGTTTCCTTTAAATTTCTAGCCTCTGCTTGTATTCCCAGGCTTAAGTCGTACCACATTCTTCTAATCCTTTTCAATGTTTCACCTACTTACCTTGCATCCCAGTGTCCTTGAGCACTCTCCTCTACCTGGAATATTCTTCCACTACTCTATTCTCTACCTTGGCCAGGTCTCAGGTGACAACCTTCCTTTCTGTTTTAAAATACCTGGCACATATGTATAATAGACTTTCCCTCTATTACTATAATAATGTGTCTTTCCCTCTGAATTGACTGCAAGTTCCAAGAGATACCACTTCATTTCACCCATCCAACTGGAAATGGAGACAGGCAGGTTATGTAAGTTGCTCACAGTCACACAGTTGTTTCAGGGGAAATGCTATCGAAATCCAGATCTGCATGAGAAGGTTTTTAGGAAGTCTGTGATCAACATGTTCAGTTCAGTTCAGTCGCTCAGTTGTGTCTGACTCTTTGTTACCCCCTGAATTGCAGCATGCCAGGCCTCCCTGTCCATCACCAGCTCCTGGAGTTTACTCAGACTCATGTCCCTCAAGTTGGTGATGCCATCCAGCCATTTTATCCTCTGTCGTCCCCTTCTCCTCCTGCCCTCAATCCCTCTCAGCATCAGGGTCTTTTCCAATGAGTCAACTCTTCGCATGAGGTGGCTGAAGTACTGGAGTTTCAGCTTCAGCATCAGTCCTTCCAATGAACACTCAGGACTGATCTCCTTTAGGATGGACTGGTTGGATCTCCTTGCAGTCCAAGGGACTCTCAAGAGTCTTCTCCAATACCACAGTTCAAAAGCATCAATTCTTCAGCGCTCAGCTTTCTTCACAGTCCAACTCTCACATCTATACATGACCACTGGAAAAACCACAGCCTTGACTAGACGGATCAACATGTACATATTGCTATACTGAAAATGGATAACCAATAAGGATCTACTGTATAGTGCAGGGAACCCTGCTCAGTGCTATGTGGTACCCTGGGTGGATGGGGAGTTTAGGGGAGCATGGATACATGTATATGTATGGCTGACTCCCTTTGCTGACCAGCTGAAACTATTATAGCATTGTTAATTGGCTGTACGCCAATACAAATTAAAAAGTTTTTCTTAAAAAAGAAAGATTTTAGGCAGAAGGAGTGAACATAATGAAGACAATATTTTAGGGTGAACTGCTAGAACTTAAGAACAACAGAGCCCTTCTCATATTCCTAGGCAGTGGTTTAGTGGTTTCTAACTGCTCTCTCCTAAGGTGATTGTGAACAAGGGCAGGTTCTCTTAAGAGCTTCATCAATACCTCTTTCTCTTTGCACTACCTGTTCCATCAGGTCTTTGATCAAAATTATATCTGAGGGAACAAAGGGCCCAGAATTTAATATTATAAGAAAAAAGATGTTAAAAATATTTTATTCAAACCTATAATACAGAGATAAAGAAATTGCAAATTAACTTAGGAAAATTAAATGCCTAAAGTCTTATAACTAGTTAGTGGCAAAGCTAAGACAAGATCACATTTCCTGTCTTCAAAGTTAGTGTTCTTTATTACCTACATAATGCTTTTTCCCACAAGCTCAACTTTTTGTTTTACAGCTTAATACTGTGAATCTCCATTACAGATTAACTTGAATGAAACTCCCCTATAGTAGAGTTAGCTAACTCACAAATCCACTGCCGCTGTAATATACCATCAAAGTTACCAGAACAACATCTGCTCAACTTGAGAAAACACAATGGTTTCTCATCAATAAACCTATACTTTAAAAGCTACAGATAAAGCAAAATTAATGACTGCCTCAAAACATATATCCTCTAGAGGAATGTTGACCAATAGAATCTTATGCAATAATAAAAATTCTCTATATTTCAGCCATCCAAGATGGTAGCTGCTAACCAACCACATGCGGCTACTGAGCACTTGAAATACTGTCAGTGTAACTGTGGAACCAGATATTTTGTAATTTGTACTACTTTCAATTTAAATAGCCACTCAAGTTAGTGACTGCCATCTTTAACAGTGCAATTTTAGAATTATGTCAGAAATCTGATAGGTACTTTACAAAGGAGGTTTGGAAATTGATCACTATACTGTTTGATTGAGGTTTCTGTTGTTGCTTCTGGCTGCACAGGGCAGCTTGTGGGTTCTTTGTTCCCTGACCAAGGATTGTACTCAGGCTTTCAGCACTGAGAGCACAGTCGTAACCACTGGGCCACCAGGGAATTCCCTAGATAACTATACAGTTCAGTTCTATTCATGTAGAAGAATGAACATAGGTATGACCTTAAGATAGATTATTTTGAAACTTCTTTATAAACTGCAAGACCACTTTCATTTTTGAAGCAATGTATCAGATTGTGGGGGATTATTTATCATGGGAAAAAATCTTTATGGCTGGTGCAAGGTTGGGCAAAAAAATGAACAAACCCTCCTCCTCTAAAAAAAATCAGAGGATCTCTTCAAGTGTCCAGCCTGCTCCAGTGATCACAGAAGGGTCACAAAGCCCAGGGGATCTTCCCAGGCATGAAACAAGTTCCACAACTCTTCTCTTTCACTGGATAAATCACTGGATATATGTACGGCAATGCCCCAGGTATGCCACAATACAATCTCTACATTATTACAAATTGTTCCAAATAATCAGACAGAAAAAGATATAATTTTAAGCAAGGGCTTCATTAATTTATGATGTGCTATGTATTTTATCCTTCCTCCCCTTTTCCTCTATTGTTTAAATACTTGCTAAAAAATCAATTTCCAGCTCGGAATATGTTCTTTTTTCATTATCAAGAAGATCTTAGAGAAGGGCTCATATATCCCTTTTATTCACACTACTACTACTACTAAGTCACTTCAGTCGTGTCTGACTCTCTGCAACCCCATAGATGGCAGCCCACCAGGCTCCCCCGTCCCTGGGATTCTCCAGGCAAGAACACTGGATAGGGATACAGTATTTCTACAGTTAGCTTATCATCTTTCAGTAATACTGTTTCAGTATCCATGATATTTTCACTAGCATGTTTAACCCAAAATTTACATTCTCCTGTCTTCCCTATCCAATTGTTCTGAACACTTCACTGCCTCACTTAATAATTCTTCCTTTCTCTTACACAAGTCCCATTTTCCCTTAGAATCTTCGTAATTTTTAAAATTTTGGAAATGAATGATCTCTTCTTGAAAAAAAGCACATCCATAGAAATGACTGGTATCTAAATGCACCTGGATCTCTTCCAACTTTTTTTACCTAGCTTTGTGAAGGTCCACAGGATCACAGATAACAGAGTATGTGAATGCTCAAGACAATCAGTTACTACCATAAATAAGTCAGGCATAAATCTTACTGACAGTGGGAAATCTGGACCAGGAAATAATACTAAAAGAAATGCCATCTTCAAATATAAAAAACTGATTTGTGTATGTTCCAAGGACAAATGACTTATACATGTTCCAGAGGCACAGTATATGGACATTACACATTTCTATATAAGTGTGGTGCTCAACTTACTTTAAAGCAAACACAGTAACTCAGGGCCACGCCTACCAAAGACAGGTTTCAAAAATGTTTTAACAAGAATGGGCATTGAATTGACTTAGAAGATCATCTTAGTTTCCTTTCTGCATAGATAGTGGCAATGAGTAAAGCAACAGCAGCAGCAGGTTTTAAATATTTCTAACAGGATGAGATAAAAAAACAGAAAATCTTCAGACTTCTCTGATGGTCCGAGACTAGGACTCTGCACTCCAAATGCAGTGGGCTGGATTCAACCCCTGGTTGGGGAGCTGAATCCTACATGCCACAACTAAGACCTGGCACAGCTAAATAAATAAATATTAAAAAACAAACTGAAAATTCAAACAAAATATAAAATATATACAAACATGTCAGTACATTTATATATTTTGAATTCTTTGAAAACAAGAGAAGATATACCCATGTAGTCTGAATATGACCTTGGTCATATTATTTAAGCTCTCAGTATATAATAAGAGTACCTAAACTGAGTTATTATAAGAATTCTATGAGTTAATATACGTCAACCACTTAGAACAGTACATGGCATATAGTAGATCTTATAATTAGTTGCTATTATTCTTGGGTAAAGAAACATTTTCTATGTTTTTAATTTAATACATATTTTTAATCCAAGTTCTGCTTATTGCCCTTACATATTCTTTAAACTATTTTATCAATTAAAAATAGTAATGAAAGAGAAACTCAGTTACAACATACCATCTATTATATAAATAAAGTTATCATGAATAGCTAGCCAACGAGGCTAAAACTAGTTCTGACCACATGCACATTTACAGGGAAATTTGTATGTAAATTTAATAACATTTTAAAAGTATAAGTAATTGCTATTGCCTTTCTCTTATCACAAGTAGTACCTGTAATTTTTATAAATTTAATAAAATAAAAATGTAATTAGAACATTAATTTTATAAAAATATAAAATCTACAAATACAAAAAAGAGAGTAAAAATCACCTGAAATTCCATCATACCACTGCTATCATTTTAAAAATCATTTTGTTACTCATCATCATTTTTTCCATTTTTTCATAGGCATAGATAGACAAGAGATTTGACTTTTTTCAAACAGTGGATGTTATTATACCCCAATCTTTCACACTACTATTCTTCATTTAGCAGTAACATGTAGAACTTTTCATTGCACTGAACCTTTTAAAGTTGCACATGGACTACCCTTTCTTCAGATAGACTCTTATTTGAAACTTTTATATAAAAACACTACCATATGATCTAGCAATTCCACTTCAAAGTATTTCTAAAGAAAACAAAAACACTAATTCATAAAGATATATGTACCCCTATACACACTGCAGCCTTACTGATAACAGCTAAGATATGGAAGCAACCTAAGTGTCCATTATCAGATAAATGGATAAAGGAAATGTGGTGTGTACACACACACACACAGTGAAATAGTACTCAGCCCTAATAAAGTATAGTATCTTGCCATGGACCTAGATGGTATTATGCTAAGTGAAGTAAGTCAGACACTGAAAGATGAATTCGGTACCATCTCCCTTATATGTGGAATCGAAAAAACAAAACAGACAAAGATAACAAAACAGGAACAGTCTCATAGATACAGAGAATAAAGTGATGGCTGCCACAGAGGAGAGAAGGATGAGCAAAACAGATGAGAGATTAAGAGGTATATACTTCCAGTTGTAATATAAATAAGCCAGAGGGAAAAAAGTATAGCAAAGGGAATACAGTCAACAATACTGTAATGACTTTAAGGACAGGTGGTGACTAGATGTATTGTGGTGATTATTTTGTAGTATATAATACTGAATCACTATGCTGTACATCTGAAATAAATATAGTATCATAAGTCAATTATACTTTAACAAAAACAAAACCAAAAACGAATAAGACAAAGCTGATGTGGTTGAAGCAGAATGAGGTCGTGTTCTGCCGCCTCCTCTTCGAGGGTCCTCAAACTTCCTCCAAAGAAATCAAGGGCACTTCTGAACACATTTGAACAATCTAAGTCTGAAAACATCATTTTATAAAACTGGCTACACAGTATTACATTATGTGGGTGTTCATAATTTAATTACATAATCAACATTTAATTGCTTCTAATGTTTTGTTATAAAAAGTGTTAGAGGGTCATCCCCAGCAGCCCCGTGGTTAAGACCCTGCACTTCCAAACCAAGTTCAATCCCTGGTCAAGGAGAAACACTGCATAGCCAAAAATAAAAAGACCCAAAAGATACTTCCACTAGAGGGTAAGCATCCCTGGTGGGGGAACTTCAGTCACTGGTGGGAGAACTTCAGTCCCTAATGGGGGAACTAAGATTCCGCATGCCAGGTGGAATAAATGAATAAAATAGAAGTTAAAAAGATCCTATGATAAAAACATTTGTGTACATCTATCCTCACAGATTTTTGACCCGTATCATCAAATTATACCCTAGAAATTGTATCAGCATGTATCTCTGCCAGAGGTAAATGAAACTGATCATTTCTCTGCAACTTTACTAACATCAGGTATGATCATTAAAATAATAATAAAAATTTGCCAAACTTTAATGCATTAAATGCTGCTTTAAACTTAATTTTTATATATACTTTTATGAATTTCTATGTTCCTGTCCTTTGCCCATTTTTACAAGGATGCTTGTTTTTTCTTACTAAGTCCGAAGACTTCTTTATACTGCAAAGATAGTAAACTTCTCCCTCTGCATTGCAAATAGTTTTATTCTGCAACTTTCCTTTTAATTTCCTAAAAAGTTTCTATAAGTTTTTTAAATCTAAGTAAAAATTAAAATAGAGTTAATATGAAAAAGATTCATGGTCATGCATAATATAAAAATAATCTGGTTTATCCTACTCTATATTGATTTATGCACTTTACATAAATGTATACGACTCCAATGTGTAACTACACTGTAGCATATGGAATTAATATATATTTGGAATAAAAGATTTCGCTCATTAAATCGCTCACTGCTTTTATAAACAATAGGTCATCTAAATTAAAAACTGACTTTCAGTGTCCATGTCAGTGAATGATTAATAATACTGGATTCTAAGAGGAAATGAATGAGCAAGACAAAATTAATTTTTTATACATGCAGCTGTAACATGACACAGCTGGCACATTTGGAGAGCAAAAGGCAGTTAAATATAAGTGGTGATAGTCAAAAAAGTTTTAAGTCACAAATAATTACTTGGTCATTATTGCTATCTATAATTTAAACATAAATTACTATACTAAGAATAAAATTAGATAAAGTAAATCTAGCCCTAAACAATTCTAAGGTATGTTCGTTATGTTTCCAGCTAAAGTTTAACATCGAATAATCTAAATAAAATGACAAAACGTTAATTTTACATCCTTCTTTTTCTGAACTTTATGAATGTAATCTCAGGACTTGAATTACACAATAAATTGTACTGCAGTGAACTTCAATCATTTCCAACTTCTTTACTTATTAATTTTTACAACATGAAACACTTCTTAAAATTATGATCCAGGAATTAGACATATGAACTTCAATATTGTGTAATACTATGGTTTGATTTGCATAACAGTACTATATCTAAAACTATTCTAAATATAATTAAAACAAATCAGGTGGATAAAAAATTACTCATGTTTTACAGTATAAAAACATTTAAAATAATTCTTTGAACAATCAGACTTTTCCAATAATGGAAACTTTCTGTCCTCAGTTTATTAGTGTGTTTAAATAAGACAGTTTTTCAAAGGCACCTAAAGAAACCACCTTATCCAATAGGCACTAGGGAATAAATTAAGGATGAAAGGCTAGTGTTCCTTCCGATGAATACCAACACTAATGGGGATGCTAGGCATCGAAACCCGTTACATGTCAGCCTTCACTAATGCTCTGAGACTAATTTTTATGGGATGTGAACCCAGCCACACACAGATTACAAATTCTGAGTTCAGTATAAATATGAACTTCTTAGCACTAGCAAATTCTACCACCATCATAATCTTCTCATTGTCATCAAATGTCAAATCTTTTAACTAAAAACACATTTTGATAATCAGGCATAGCTTGAAATTTTCAAGGTATTTTAACAAAAATAGCATTGGTGGGTATTACTTACTTTTGTTGATACTCTATTATTTAACAAAGAAACTATGTAAATATAGTGTGCTCAGCTGCTCAGTCATGTCTGACTCTTTGCCAGTCCATGGACTATAGCCCAACAGGCTCCTCTGTTTATGGGATTTTATAGGCAAGAATACTGGAGTGGTTGCCATGCCCACCTCCAGGAGATCTTCCCAACCCAGAGATTGAACCTGCATCTCTTGACGCTCCTGCCATTGGCAGGTGGATTCTCTACCAACAGCGCCACCTGTGAAGCTATACTTCATGTTTGTCATTGTCGAGGCTTCAAACTTTTTTATTCTTCTCTTCCTTTACTCCATTTATCTGTAATAGGGGCTTGTTAGTTCTTATTCTAAAATGTTTGCCATTTCCCTATATCACTGTTTTACTGTCTCTCCCTTTCTGAGAAAACTGATAGCCTCACATAAAACTATTGAAATGATCTTCTTCAAAAAAGTAATCAATCAATCAATTCAGTCACTCAGTCGTGTCCGACTCTTTGCAACCCCATGGACCAGAGCACGCCAGGCCTCCCTGTCTATCACCAACTCCCAGGGTGCACCCAAACCCATGTCCATTGAGTTGGTGATGCCATCTAGCCATCTCATCCTCTGTCGTCCCCTGCTCCTCCTGCCCTTAATCTTTCCCAGCATCAGGGTCTTTTCAAATAAGTCTGCTCTTCGCATGAGGTGGCCAAAATATTGGAGTTTCGGCTTCAACATCAGTCCTTCCAGTGAACACCCAGGACTGATCTCCTAGGGATGGACTGGTTGGATCTCCTTGCAGGCCAAGGAACTCTCAAGAGTCTTCTCCAACACCATAGTTCAAAAGCATCAATTCTTCA
Organism: Oryx dammah; assembly: GCF_014754425.2. Taxonomy (NCBI): domain Eukaryota; kingdom Metazoa; phylum Chordata; class Mammalia; order Artiodactyla; family Bovidae; genus Oryx; species Oryx dammah. The sequence continues at coordinate 32,504,855 of NW_024070188.1, forward strand.
TCGCTCAGCTTTCCTTATAGTCCAACTCTCATATCCATACATGACCACTAGAAAACCCATAGCCTTGACTAGACAGACCTTTGTTGGCAAATGTCTCTGCTTTTGAATATGCTATCTAGGTTGGTCATAACTTTCCTTCCAAGGAGCAAGTGTCTTTTAATTTCATGTCTGTAATCACCATCTGCAGTGATTTTGGAGCCCAGAAAAATAAAGTCTCTCACTGTTTCCACTGTTTCTCAATCTATTTCCCATGAAGTGATGGGACCAGATGCCATGAAAAAAGGTAAAGATGCAGAATAAAGTGTATCATGGTGCACTGAGCAGAACCTTTTTAAAGTTTAGAATACAAAATTATAACTATAAAAGTGCAAGAAAGTATAGGGACAAGTATTTTTAATAAAAAGAGTTATTTTAAGTTACAGGCAAGGTGAAATGGTCATTAAAATCATTATTAGACATTTAATAATTTCGAAATCAATTGAATTGTCCACAAACATTCACTTTCATCACACCATGACCTGATTTAGGAATCTACCTGAACTATATTCTAAGCTGATCATTTAAAACATTTCACCAATGGTCTCTCCTTACCCTTCCAACCCTCCTTATTTTACTATCCTTATTGTACTCCAACTACAAATTTACTAGAGTAATTCCTAATGACATCCAACATTTATCTTTCCTACCATGCCTTTCTATCTTTTCTACCTGTGTGTGGATCACAACAAACTGGGAAATTCTGAAAGAGATGGGAATACCAGACCACCTGACCTGCCTCCTGAGAAATCTGTATGCAGGTCAAGAAGCAACACTTAGAAATGGACATGGAACAACAGGCTGGATCCAAATTGGGAAAGGAGTACGTCAACACTGTATAGTGTCACCCTGCTTATTTAACTTGTATGCAGAGTACATCATAAGAAACACTGGGCTGGAAGAAGCACAAGCTGGAATCAAGATTGCCGGGAGAAATATCAATAACCTCAGATGTGCAGATGACACCACACATACGGCAGAAAGCAGAGAGAAACTAAAGAGCCTCTTGATGAAAGTGAAAGAGGAGAATGAAAAAGTTGGCTTAAAACTCAACATTCAGAAAACTAAGATCATGGCATATGGTCCCATCACTTCATGGGAAATAGATGGGGAAACAGTGGAAACAGTGACAGACTTTATCTTTTTGGGCTCCAAAATCACTGCAGATGGTAACTGCAGCCATGAAATTAAAAGATGCTTGCTCTTTGCAAGAAAAGTTATGACCATCCTAGACTGCATATTAAAAAGCAGAGACATTACTTTGCCAAAAAAGGTCCGTCTAGTCAAGGCTATGGTTTTTCCAGTAGTCATGTATGGATGTGACAGTTGGACTATAAAGAAAGCTGAGTGCCAAAGAATTGATGCTTTTGAACTATGGTGTTGGAGAAGACTCTTGAGAGTCCCTTGTATTGCAAGGAGATCCAACCAGTTCATCCTAAAGGAAATCAGTCCTGAATATTCATGGGAAGGACTGATGCTAAAGCTGGAATTCCAATACTTTGGCCATCTGATGTGAAGAACTGACTCATTGGAAAAGACCCTAGGGACTGCAAAAGATTGAAGGCAGGAGAAGCGGATGAAAGAGGATGAGATGGTTGGATGGCATCACCTACTCGATGAACATTAGTTTGAGTGAACTCCAGGAGTAGGTGATGGACAGGGAGGCCTGGCGTGCTGCAGTCCATGGGGTTGCAAGGAGCCAGACACGACTGAGACTGAACTGAATTGAAGTGAACCATGCCTTTGCTAAATTCTCTTCTCCTCTTCCTACTGTTATAGACTGAGAAAGCTATAAGCAGTGCCTGACAGCTGGGGGCAGGCCCGTCACTCTGAGTGAGGCTCTGGGATGCTGGCTTAGCATTCATAGCTATGCTACAGTGTGCAGAGCATAACAATGTATTCTCAACACAAATGATTTCAGAACACCAACACCAGACAAGGCCACTCTGACATTATCTGAACAGAAACCAAAACAAGAAACAAAATCATTGTCTAAATGAAACAAATGATCAACACTCCCTTTTTCTGGCTAATTTGTATGCTTCCTTACGAATTCCAGTCATAGCTACACTCTGTTCTTCCTGCCTTCTAGAAAAGTTATTATTAAGATACCCACCATAGAATGATTCCTTTCTTCTTATAGCATCCATTCCAGAGCAAATCTCAACTTTCTTGACCGCTTTCCCAGATCATAAAGCAAAACCTCTAATCTTTTCTAATACCCCCTTTACTGAGATGCTCCAATGCGACACATGACGTACCATGCTCCTTGCTGCCTCAAGATCATATATCTAAATTTTTTTTTTTTTTTTTTACTGTTCAGGTATATTTTTGATGGCAGTTACATATATATAATTATATAATGCTTTTTACTTTTACCTTTTAATCTTGTTCAAATCACATATTAACTAAAAAGTCTCCATTATCTGAAACTAAGCCTAGTTTTTAGTTTCCGCACATACTTATACAGGTCATATTGAATTTTATGCATTTACTGATACAATAAATGTGTTTCCACCACAAGCCAATATACATTTGTTCTTAAAAAAAAAAGAAGATAAGCTTCTCATGATCCAAACATTTGTATCTTTATTTCACACAAAGAAGGAAGGCACAGATATGTCATTAATCCCTTTTATTAATTGATACAGCCCCAAATTCTACACTGGCAGTAGAACAGACTGTTCCAAATAGGAAAAGGAGTACATCAAGGCTGTATATTGTCACCTTGTTTATTTAACTTACATGGAGAGTACATCATGAAAAATGCTGGGCTGGATGAAGCACAAGCTGGCATCAAGATTGCTGGGAGAAATATCAATAACCTGAGATATGCAGATGACACCACCCTTATGGCAGAAAGCAAAGAAGAACTAAAGAGCCTCTTGATGAAAGTGAAAGTGGAGAGTGAAAAAGCTGGCTTAAAGCTCAACATTCAGAAAACGAAGATCATGGCATCTGGTCCCATCACTTCATGGGAAATAGACGAGGAAACAGTGTCAGACTTTGGCGGGTGTGTCACTGCAGATGGTGATTGCAGCCATGAACTTAAAAGATGCTTGCTACTTGGAAGGAGAGTTATGACCAACCTACACAGCATATTAAAAAGCAGAGACATTACTTTGCCAACAAAGGTCCGTCTAGTCAAGGCTATGGTTTTTCCAGTGGTCATGTATGGATGTGAAAGTTGGTCTGTAAAGAAAGCTGAGGGATGAAGAATTGATGCTTTTGAACTGTGGTGTTGGGGAAGACTCTTGAGAGTCCCTTGGACTGCAAGGAGATCCAACCAGTCCATCCTAAAGATCAGTCCTGGGTGTTCACTGGAAGGACTGATGTTGAAGCATAAACTCCAATACTTTGGCCACTTGATGCGAAGTGCTGACTCATTTGAAAAGACCCTGATGCTGGGAAAGATTGAGGGCAGGAGGACAAGGGGACAACAGAGGATGAGATGGCTGGACGGCATCACTAACTCAATGGACATGGGTTTGGGTAAGCTCCAGGAGTTGGTGTTGGACAGGGAGGCCTGGCATGCTGCCTTTCATGGGGTCACAGGGAGTTGGACAAGACTGAGCGACTGAACTGAACAAAACAATTTAGCATTTCTGAATCAAGTTGAAAACACACATACCATATGATTCAAAAGTTCTATTTTGAGATACAGTCTAGAAAAATTCCTGTATATGTGTACTGGAAGACTAATAGAATGTTCAGTACAGTATCGTTTTAATGGAACAAAATATTTAAACATCAATTGATAATAATGATGATAATAATGATGATAATATGGTATATCCATAGAAGAGAATGCTGCTGCTGCTGCTGCTGCTGCTCCTAAGTTGCGTCAGTCGTGTCCGACTCTGTGCAACCCCATAGATGGCAGCCGAACAGGCTCCTCTGTCCCTGGGATTCTCCAGGCAAGAATACTGGAGAGGGTTGCCATTTCCTTCTCCAATGCATGAAAGTGAAAAGTGAAAGTGAAGTCGCTCAGTCTTGTCCAACTGTTAGCGACCCCAGGGACCGTAGCCTACCAGGCTCCTCCGTCCATGGGATTCTCCAGGCAAGAGTATATAATACCAATTATAGATAGGTGAAAATCCATATAAGAATATGGATTAACTACAACTATATATGATGTCTTTAAATATTAAGGACAAAAACCAATTTTAAAATAGTTTTTAAAAAGCCATAATAAACAATGATTTAATCAATTTCTAGTCTCCTAATCCCAAAGAAATATAAGTGGGAGAACTATGGTGTAACTAGCAAATTAAAAAAATTCTTAAAATTAAAAGTTAAGCTGACAACTACTAAACTATTATTTCCTTTAAAATAAAAATGAATAATCTAAGTCAGCATTGTCCAACAGAACTTTCTGTGATGATGGAAATGTTCTATATTTGTACTGTGCAATACAATAGCTACTAACAATATTAGCTTCTGAGCACCTGAAATGTGGCTACTGCAGCAGAGAAATTAAATTTTTAATTTTAACCCATTTCAAGAGTGATTTTTTTGTAAGTGATTTTCTTTATAAGTGATTATCTCATGAACAGCATAGACTTAAGTATTTCCTTCAAAGAAATATAACCTAGAAGAATAATTACTCAATGCATAAAATATATAGTTTTGGCATCTTAATAAGTTGTTGATTTTCTTTAATAGTAAGTTTATATAAATTTATAACATTCTTTGCTCTTCAACTTTCACCATTAAATCAAACATCAGATGTTAGATAGAAAGATGTTTCATTAGAAAAAAGACATTTTACATGTTTTTCTCTAGGTCCTTCCACATCTAAAAATCTTCACCAAAACTGTATAACTACTGAAAGCACACAACTAAATTAAATTTCCATTCTCCCACCAAAAATATAATAGGAAAGTCTCTATTGTCACCGATGAAAATACTAGCTAAGGCACTTACTACTCTATGATGTCAGTCAAGTTTATTTAACCTTCTGAGCTTCAATCTTCTCTTTTTAAAATGAAATAATCTCTAATCCAGATGAAATGAAATTAAATAATACATTTGCATTACACAGTGTCTGACCCTTATTCAGTTCAGTTCAGTTGCTCAGTCGTGTCCGACTCTTTGCGACCCCATGAACCACAGCACGCCAGGCCTCCCTGTCTATCACCAACTCTTGAAGTCCACCCAAACCCATGTCCATTGTGTCGGTGATGCCATCCAACCATCTCGTCCTCTGTCGTCCCCTTCTCCTCCTGCCCTCAATCTTTCCCAGCATCAGGGTCTTTTCAAATGAGTCTGCTCTTTGCATCAGGTGGCCAAAGTATTGGGGTTTCAGTTTCAACATCAGTCCTTCCAATGAACATAAAGGAAGGACCGATCAAAATTTTGGGGGCAAATTCCCTGGCAGTCCCACAAGTTAAGAGCCTGTGCTTTCACTGCTGAGGGCATAGGTTCAACCCCTGGTCAAGGACCTAAGATCCTGGAAGTCACATAGTGTAGCCAAATGCATTAAAAATGTATTTATTTTCAATTTTTCTATGCGTATCAGTAATAGTACTAAAATTGTACTTAATAAGTTTAGCTTTATAACACTTAACAGCTCACAAAGAACATATTCTGAGGCATTAGTTATTCTTCAAGTTATTTTTTAACAAATAACATTTTATGCAAAGCCAAGCAAAATAAATACCTACATGTAGTAGGTATTCAATAAATACTGGATGAATGAATAGGCCTTAATTTTTCCATTGTATGGATATATCATCATTTAAAGATATGCTGATTCTTATAGATTTTCTTCATGTCAATATTTGCACTATTATCAATAATGAAATAAATTCTTCCATAAGCCATTGCTTAACTGTTTCCTTATAAGCCTGACTCTTCAACGAAGAATAATTTTTTATCTATTATGAGTTTCAATCTTTTTCCCTCTACCCTGGTGAAACTCCCTTTTCTTGAGAAAGCATGTTAGTTGGACTACCTCTTCAGGCACAAGAATTTATATTTTATACAACTGTATTAGGTACCTACATTTAGGTAGGTACCTTTATTTTCTGAACAAACACTTACATGTTAAAAATAAGTTGCCTTTTTAATACATTTTAAGTAATTAATTACTACTTAGACTTAAGAATTAAATACAATCTTGTCTTCACTATTTTATAAATGTTAATACCTTGACTCCATTATTTTAAGTTGCTCATTCAAGAGATTAAATTGTTATATATACTAAAAATTAATTTCTATTCTGAAGGAAACAGCTATTGGTTTCAGATATAATTTTTAAAGTTTTATTACATGCAAAGTGTTAACATAGCCATCATTATATTTAAGTGAGACATGATGCATTTAGTACTTGCAGTAGACAGAATTCTGTCACTCACAAACAATCATCCCCAACCCTTTAATAATTCCCTCCTTGGTGAAGGTGATGGAATATCACTCCTGTCATTATGTTACACAGTTGTAATTACAGTTACTAACAGTTGACCCTGAGTTAATCAAATGGGAGATTACGGGGTGTGTCTTGGGCTCTATATAACCACATGAGTTTTTTCAAAAACAGAATTTTTTTCTGGCTGGTGACAAAAAGGTAAGGCAGAGAGATTTGAAGCAGGCAAAGAATGTGACCCACCATTGCTGACATGAAGATACTGGGTCCATGAGGCCTCTAGGACTCAAGAGTGGTACTTGGCTCCTAGCTGATGAGAAAATGGATTCTTCAGCTCTATAGTCACAAAGAAGTATTTTGTACTAGTAATAGGAATGAGCTAGATAGACAGCATTGAGCTAGCGATGAGAACAAGTTGATTGATACCTTGATTTCAGCCTTGTGATAATCTGCGTACCCAGCACTAGAGAACCCAGCCATAGTGAGGAGATTTCCGACCTACAGACTGTGAGCTAATAAAAGGGCACTGTTTTAAGCCTCTAAGTTTGTGGTAATAGAAAGCTAATTCAGTATCGAAGTGGGAGGAAGGAAAAAAGGAAGAAGAGAAATATAAAAAAACGTATACCTCATAAACAGCAGGAAGCAGTGTAGAAAGTAGTGCTCAAGGACTATCTTAGAGCTGAAAAATAACAGCCCTAGAGTAACAATAGCTCTTACACAGCAACTACCTACCAATGCAGTGTGGAAGGTTACAAAAAAAAGACCACACAAAATTTTAAGTCTTTGGAATTTGTTTTCTACATTCTTTCTTATCTCTGAGTGCCTTTCCTCATCCATTGAAGATTACAAAATTCTTAAGACTAACAGTAATTCACTCTCTCATCCAAAACAGAAAAATATTTGAGTGATCTCTGGTATGTATTCACTAGCTAATAAAAATTAGCTTCATTCGGATGCTACTTACACTATCCAGGACAGTACTTCCCTTATAGCTGTGCAGAAACTTGTATGACATTTTAAATACTGCATTGTAGAAATGCAAAACATAGGGACAATGTCAATGCTTGCAAGTTGTCTTTCTTGGGGTTTTTCCTTTACTCAGAGATGATGTCCCTCTTATGAACTGATAGTAATTGCAAATACATGTCCTTATGTGGCAAAACAAGAAATAGGCTATGCAGCAGCATGCCAGAGCTAGCTCATACCAGCTAAAGACAGCTCATTGTTAAATTTGTACGAATTTCATGAGATAGTTGTTAAACATGGCCAGTATTAAAAGTTAACATAAATATAAAAGTAAATAAATTATATGAAAAAATGGTTTAAAAAATACTCAAAAGTTACTACTCCCTAATTATTTTACTACCTTTACTATTACCTACATTGTGAGGTTATTTACATCTTCTGAATATGTACAGTGGAATTAGTACATAATTGTGTGTCACCGTGCATTTCTCCCCAGTTCCACATCACTGACATTACATTGATAGCTTCAGATTGGCTATGGTGGAAGTACTGATACCATGAAAACTGGCAAGTAGTACAAATCATGGCACGGTATATTGTTTTACTGATTGTCTACACACTTAGGAAAGTGATGGAGAAAATGTTAATAATACAGATTAAATGTAACGGTGATTCCTTTCTATAGCTGTTAAATTGTAAATAGCACAAAATTAAGGAAATATTCCAAAATATTCAAAATCTGTTATCCAGTTCAGCAAAAAAGTCACAGTAAAATTTGAATATACATCTTTGTTTTTGTTGTTTGACTTATGGGCTAACTCATTAGTGCAAAAATATCATTTAACATTCATATATGAACTATATTTGTTCATCAATTGCAAGCAGAGTTTGGCTATAGATAAAAGTTCAGGAAAAAAAAAGAAGATATTCTGAGAGAATCAATTGGCCACATGGAATTTATAATAAAAAGTATTATATATTATTATTTGCAAATTGTATTCTACATTAGTAGAACTTATATCAATAAAACTTATAAGACACAAATTTTTTTTTTAGAAAGCCAATTATTAAAAAGTTACCACATCATCCTTTTTTTTTTTTTTTAGTGTTTACTGGTCCATGAAAGTAACAAAACTACAATCTCTGAAACAGCACCTAAATTTTTAAACCATTTTTTCCTCTGGTTGTAGAACAAAAGCTTTAGTTTGTAGTAGGAAGAATTTCTGGCAGTTGTAAGTGGTGAGATATTTACCAGTTGAGAGCAGGGCGGAAGTGGTGATAATCTAGTAATAGTGCTGGTGCAGTGTGAGGATAAGTGCTGCTAAGTAAGCGGTTCATTACTGGACCATGACAAGTATACAAACTGAGAAAAGACTTGCACCAAGGTGTATCATCTGCAAGAGATCATAAATTATTAACACTGAAAAAAAAAAAGCTCAATCACTACTCTAGGACACCTAGAGTTTGCCAGGAGACTACACCTGATATAATCCTGTTGAGTAACGGAGGTAGCCACCTTCAGACTCTGCTCAGTTCAGTTCAGTTGCTCAGTCGTGTCCGATTCTGCGACCCCATGAATCGCAGCACGCCAGGCCTCCCTGTCCATCACCAGCTCCCGGAGATCACTCAAACTCATGTCCATCGAGTCAGTGATGCCATCCAGCCATCTCATCCTCTGTCGTCCCCTTTTCCTCCTGCCCCCAATCTCTCCCAGCATCAGAGTCTTTTCCAATGAGTCAACTCTTCGCATGAGGTGGCCAAAGTACTGGAGTTTCAGCTTTAGCATCATTCCTTCCAAAGAAATCCCAAGGCTGATCTCCTTTAGAATGGACTGGTTGGATCTCCTTGCTCTGCTACTACTCAAAAAAAAGGGAGACAGCCATAAAAAAGAATGAAATTTTGCTATTGCAACAACATGTACAGACTTGGAAGGTACTATGCTAAGTGAAATAAGTTGTATAGAGAAAGACAAATACTGTACGATAGCACTTTTAAGTGGAATTGGGATTCCCTGGTGGCTCAGACAGTAAAGAATCTGCCCACAAAGTAGGTGATCTGGGTTCGATTCCTGGGTCAGGAAGATCCCCTGAAGAAGGGAATGGCAACCCACTCCAGTATTCTCACCTGGAGAATTCCATGGAGAGAGAAGCCTGCTAAGTTATAGTCCATGGGGTCAGAAAGAGTCAGACACGACTGAGCAATTCAAACACACACATATGTGGAATTGAAAAAAATACAACAAACTAAGGAATAAAACAAAAAGGAAACAGACTCACAGATATAAAGAACAAGCCAGTGGGGAGAGGGAACAGAGGGGCAAGACAGGGGTCGGGAATTAAGAGGTACAAACTTATGCTTAAAATAAATAAGCTACCATGATATTTTATACAACATAAGGAATATAGGCAGCATTTTATAATAACCATAACTGGAGTATAACCTTTAAAAATTGTGACTCACTATGTTATACATCTGAAACATATAATATTGTACATTAATTACTGCTCAATTTTTTTAAAGTAAAAAAAGAAAAAAAGATGCAGGAAGCCAGGTGCCACAGGCCAGAAGCCCAGAAGCTGCTAGTGAAAGACAAATGTGTACCATTTTTCTTTTTATTCCGCTTAACACAGAACCTTCAGCCAAATTACAACGTTCTTATAATCACCACCAATACCATTTACCAATCTTGAGCTATTTTCACTCTCCTTTAAATGCCCAAATGCATGGCTAATGTTTTCTAAATGTTTACCTGATTTCAGTTCATCTCTTAGGCTATTTTTATATGATGAACCAACCCTTTCTCCCAGCTTTAATGGATGTCCTAAATATTATTTATATCTCTGGTTTTGTAAAATAAAAATATATCATGAAAATGTTTAGAAGGTGTTTAAAAGACCTTTAATTTCTTTCAATTTAAGGATAAATTATGAGCTAAAGAGTAAAGATGTTAACATTTATTGATACACAGTATTAACTACACAATAATAATTATATGGTAATTGTGAAAGGAAATGTCAACCCACTCCAGTATTCTTGCCTGGAAAATCACATGGACATAGGAGCCTGGAGGGCCACAGTCTATGGGGGTCGCAAAGAGTCAGACACGACTTAGCAACTAACCAACAAATTAATTACTATTGATTAATTCGTGACCGTGCTGCAGTCCATGGGGTCGCAAAGAGTCAGACACGACTGAGCGACTGAACTGAAATTTGTGACCGTCACCCAAGAATTTCTCAGTTTGTTCTCATGGAATCATGCCCCATGAGATGATTCTTAAAAAAAAAAAAAAAAAAGAGGTACCACCAAGGTGCCAATGTTCAAGTATGTAAAATATCATAATTTGCACCTTTATCTTAGAAGCTGATCGAATACTTAAGTATAATATAGCATTGAAAAGTCAGATAGTAAATGAATAAACTAGCTGAACTTTGTGTAACCAAGAATTTCCAGAACTTAATGAGTAAGGACTTTTTTTCCCTTTCAGGGAACACTTACTAAAACACCATAGAACACTCATTTGCAAAACATGCCTTGGAGCATTAGCCATCATTCAATTTCACCACTGGGCCTGGAGTCATTCAAATTAACTCCTTCCTAGGAATAGTCTTGTCTATATCTAATACCACTATGTGTAAACACCTTTATATAATGCCTAAGGAATAGTCCAAATATATTTTGGTCATTTTGTAAATTCTCTCATCAGATCGTATAAACCTTATTATCAGGCTAACTGGCAGCTCAAACTTGCCCATGACCTAAAGACAAATTCTTTTAACTCTGTATCTAAGTATAATAGTACTTGACGTGTTTAAAGAAATACCTCTATTAAAGAAAAAGCAATATAGTAACTCTCCCTGGTTTCTCTAGATCTCACTGCATTAGTTTCTATGACAGCATGATTTTCTTTTAAGTGCTTTGGAAGTGCTTTGCCTTGGTTTTGTAGGAAAGTCAACAAGTTAGGAAAGAAATACACTCATTTTGATTTGCAATCATTCCCTTCTGAATAGGAAACAGCATTACAAATTAAATTGTGCAAGTATTAAAATCAGCTGTAACTGTCTAGGATGTATGAATTAAATGAAATTGGCTGTTCATCCTCCAGTATAAATGAGGTAACTGAAAGTCAAGATTTAAAAGTTTATAATAAAAAGCTGAAGTGATAAATAGGAACAGAAGAGCAGATAGACGCTTGGCAGCAATGGGCAAATGATTGAAATTTCAAGCTAGTTTTCTTTTGTTAAAAGCAGCTTCTCCAGTAAAGAAAAATTGATTAATCAGAGAAACTGACAAGGATCACAGGAACCTGGTCAATTTCTCTTAGCAGCCAGCTCCATGTGTTAAAGACTTTGAAGCAGAAAGACACCGATTATCAATTTCCTACAGAAGCTCTTTACGCCAGGAAGAGAGAGTGGGGGTGGAAATTGAGCAAGAGGAGAAACACACAACAGGGTGAGAGGAGCAAAATGAGTGAAAGATTTCAAAACAGCAGTATTATAGAAGAGATGGGGAAACTAATACCACAAAGAAAGCAAAGGCTAAGGTGAATTTTAAAAGGAGAAAGAATATATCCAGGAACCTTTGTGGTACTTTCTTTTTACTAGCTAAAATAAGATGTTCCCGAACCGTGAAGTCCAACCTCCATTCTGATTAGCATTTATCTTGAGAATGGGCCAAATATCCAGGAGACAAGAGAAAATGTACAGCATGAAATCCATAGCAGAAACTGACAGCAACAGGCATACCTTTGAATATGTGGTAGGAACAAAATTACTGACATTAGACTAAGGATGGACATTAGATTTCTCAGCACAACTGTTCCTCGTGGTTTTGTTGAGAAAATGAATGGCCTAGCCAACAATTTAAGTGCACACAATATGAAAATGTTAATCCAATCTGAGTGTAGAAGGGGAATCTCAATGAGTAAAGATACATGGGTGACAACTAACAAATATGTGGATGAGCAGATAATGAATCAATTGCTGTTGAGAAACAAACATATAAAGAGGGTACAATAAAGGCTATTTCCTTTCATATTAAGTGAAAATTAATATAGGTTCCTTTAATATAGGTTTTTAATTCCTATAGTGTCAGACAGACCTAAAGTATATCTGCCACTGAAATCTAGGTTATTCTGAGTATAAAAAAGGAATATATACTTTTGTGCATCTTTGAAACCAATTTGGGAATTTCAAGTTGAGAAGGGCTCCAGGAAACTCCTTATGTCATATATAAAAATTTTCCAACTCAAAATAAGGACAGTTTTTACCTTTGACTATCTGCATTAATTTTCCTGCCAAGAATGTTTTTTTTACTCTTTGCTCTGTGGCCAAACATCTTCCTTTCTAAAAGAAATAAAAACTCACCTTCTCTCAACTGCATGTAACACTAACAAGGTACTTAATATGCTTTTGTTATATATATAGATTCATCAAAGCTTGTACAAACTGATAAATTTTAATAACGATTCTTTCATGGAATTTTACTTAAAAAATTTAAGATACTAAATTACAGAATTTCAAATAGTATATTTTAAAATGAAGGTCATCTCTAAATATAAATAGCAGAATTGAATTCCACATCAGCTAGGAAAAAAAATATTAACTTGCCTATAAAACTGAAAACTAGTCAACAATTTAATAAAGACCTTCTAAATTTTTATACAAAATAAATAGAACATACCAATACTTTCTATATTTAGCATGCAAAAATTAAGACATATTAATATAATGCCACTGATTTTTATTGAATTTTCCCAGATGACAAAAATTTCTATATTAATTTATAAATTTATTTTCCTATTATAGTTTAGTTTAAAATTTCTCTAAATTGGCAATAATTTGACAACTGAAAGTTATTTTCCCCATTTGCAAAAAAAGAAAAAATAATTTTTTTCCCAGTAAATAGCATAAAAAAATAAATGAAAGGTAAGCAGTGGTTAGCTCTGGATGGTGGACTAATGGGTGATTCTTATTATATTTTCCTTTGTCTAAATTTCCCATAGTCAACATATACGACATTTATCATCAGAATGATATGACATTCTGAAATTAAAATGTTAGAATGTTTCATACTTAGCTTTCAGTTCACACTGTTATTTAAATATGAATTTATTGGTCTTATCCCAAATGTTCAGGCCCTCTAAAATCATTTAGACCAATTCTGTATAAAACAAAAGACTACAGATAATAATTATGAAACGTTAGATATATAGTAAAGCACTTAACAAAGTCATTTAATCAGAGGTTCTCAAATAGGGGCAATTTTGTCATCCAGGGGACATTTGGCAATGATGAGAGATGTTTTTGGTTAACGCAACTGGGGGGGTGTATTCCTGGTATCTAGTGGATAGAGGTCAGAGATATTGCTACATACTCTATAAAGCAAAGGATAACCTCTCACAACGAACAATTATCTGGCCCCAAAGCTCCAACTTGGCCCAAAGTGCTAAGATTGAGAAATCCTGCTGTGAATCATTAACCTCTACTACCTCTACTTCTCTTTATTGAGAATAATACTATATGTACCTCAAAGTATAATTAATTCAGACTTAAAGCCATCATCTCATATGTGTTTTTATTTTTTCTTTTCTCCCAAAATAAAACCTTTTTTAATGCACATGTGCCAATTCTCCTGAGATTGTTTTCCAGAGTTCAAATATCACTATGGAATTTCTTAGAGACACCATATTTTGTACTGAGTATTGTTAGTCTATGTCCCTATTTTTTACAGTGAAACAGAAGATTAAAAAAAAGGCAGGGGAATAAGAGTTAATGCATGAAAAGGTATTTTTGTTCATCTTCTTCTGCTCATTGCTATTATCTCACATAGTAGGTGTTTAGTCTGCTGAATGACCTGAAGGAGCTAAGTCCTGACGAAGACTGCCTACCACCAAGTCCCCTCTGGAAAGCGATATGCTTGCAGAGGCTCACCAAGGGAAAAAAGACCTCAACATCACATCTTCAGTCAGTCAATTCAGTCACTCAGTCGTGTCTGACTCTTTGCGACCCCATGAATTGCAGCATGCCAGGCCTCCCTGTCCATCACCGACTCCCGGAGTTTACTCAAACTCATGTCCATCAAGTTGGTGATGCCATCCAACCATCTCATCCTTTGTCGTCCCCTTCTCCTCCTGCCCCTAATCCCTCCCAGCATCAGGGTCTTTTCCAATGAGTCAACTCTTTGAATGAGGTGGCCAAAGTATTGGAGTTTCAGCTTCAGCTTCAGTCCCTCCAATGAACACCCAGGACTGATCTCCTTTAGAATGGACTGGTTGGATCTCCTTGCAGTCCAAGGGACTCTCAAGAGTCTTCTCCAACACCACAGTTCAAAAGCATCAATTCTTCGGTGCTCAGCTTTCTTCACAGTCCAACTCTCACATCCATACATGACCACTGGAAAAACCATAGACTTGACTTAACGCCTGTCTAATTCCAAAGCTTCTTTCTCTGATTTGCCTACCTTTCAGGTCTTCACTCTTTTAGGTATGGAACCTAAGTAGCTAATCAAGGTTGGGTTCTGATCATTAAGATCTCAAGTATAGATGACAGGAAATTGTGTGACATTTTGAGATTATAAAAGCAGCAGCAACAATTACTGGTTGGACATGAAGGATAAAGAAGAGACAGGAGTCAGAAATGACACTAACTTTTCTTAGCCAACTAAAGCACTTTGGTGAATGTTTGCAATAGGGAGAAGTGAAAAGGTATGTCCTCCAGACTGGAAATCAGTATATATGAAAGGAATTGTCACAGGTGGAAGTTTTACCCAAGGAAAAAGAATAAAGTTCAAGCTCTTTGGACTTAAATAGAAAATGAGACACGTAAGTTCCTCCCCTCCAATATACTGCAGACATTTTAGACTTAGCAATAAATGCAGCAGAGAAGCCACCATCTTTTCTGCTAAAAAAAAAAAAAAAAGAGAGGGGCAGAAGCCCCAAGTGTTCTGGGTCCATAAAAGCAGAGTTTACCATGTGTAAATTGATGCATAATGAACACGTAAGAGTGATATTAAAAGAGAAGCAAACATAAGTTGAACACTAGGTTTTCTTAAAGAAGAGTTTACGTATGCTTTTTTGAATAACATCCATATCTTTCATTCAATGGAAGATAGGGGAAATGTTCCTAATGTATTACACTTTAATGTTCAAGAAATATTTTTGTGTATGAATTATGAAAAGCATTATACTGCACAAAATACAAAATTTGGTAAGACAATTCCACTCAAGAGTTTACAATTTAGTTGGAGACACAACAAAATTTAACAGCAGACAATCTATGACAAAAAGAGTTTTGAAGTTTCTAAGAAGTAAGCGAGCAATTCTAGCTAGAATGATGAGGAAAGTCTTCAGCAAAAGGATCTGAATTTGGGGCTGGATTTTCAAAGATGGCAAGAATTTTCAAAGGCGAACGTAGGAAGGAATTTGGGGAAAGACAGTATTGTCTGTGCCAAGAGGAAGAGGCGAAGACATATAGGCTATGTTGTGATTTGACAAAAGATAACAATTTAAATAAGTATGACAAGAAAGACTGTAAAAGTAGATTCAATCAGGTCATGAAGAGTTGGAATGCCTGGCTAAAAAATCTAAATTCTATTTAAAAACAAATAGCCAATGAAGCTTTGGGGGGCAGGAGCACTTTAAAGAAATTCAAAAATAGCAATGTTTAAGGTGAGGACCAATGGATAAACCTGCCTAATGTCTAGCTGGCCCACCCAGGCCTGAGAGTTTCATCCTCCAGCACAGTTCCACCATGCCCTTTGCCTATTCCTTCCACCCAGTAAGCATCTGACACCCTACCTACCTATAGAGGCTCTTTCACTTGTCATCTCTGCACAAGTATGATGCGAAATGCCCTCCCAGGCTACCAAGTTCCTAGGTATTTCCACAGCATATCTCAAATGACCTCTTCTTTCATCAAACTTTTCTCACTACTAAAAGCACAGGCAATGCCTTAATGCTCTTATCCTAGCACTTATCACTCTGTGGGAACCACTGGTCACACACACAACACACACATATACACACATGCCCCTAACTGCAAGCTTCTTAAAGACAGGGACAGGATATTACCGATCTTTTAATCCTAACACATTGTAAAGCTAATGTTCATTTTCCCTCCTGCCTCTCTACATTCTCCTTTCCTCTGTTGAAACATTCTTTCCCTTATTCATTATCTACTAATTTTTCTACTCTCATCACAAAGTAGTCATCCCCAAAGTAGTCATCCTGACCCTGAAACTAGGTTAGAGCCCTCACAATTATATACTCACAGGACCATGTACCTTTTCCTCTAGGCACTCATTGTGGTTTTTATGTTACTTTCATTTATGTGGTCTGATTGTCTGTCTCCCCTACTGTTCTTTAAATTCGTGAAGTCAGAATCAGAATCCCCGTCTGCTTGTGGCTCACAACTGAAACTGAAGCACTTAGCATAAGATAAGCACATCAATATAAAATTAAAACAGCTAAAAATGTGGCTGGAATCCAGAGAGTCAACAGCACTGCTCTGGAGTCATATTGCTGGCTCAATTGTGTAAATTAGGCAATTCTAATTCTAAGATCATGTTTTTATCTGTAAATATGAGACAATAATAGTAACTATGTTTCAGACTTGAGAAAATTTAATGGATGTAAAACCCTTAGCATGGTACCTTGCACATGCAAACACTATAAAATTACATGATACTATTATCATTCTGTTGTTATTGATGTCATAATCACTGTCATTGCTACAATATTGATCGGCTGTAGCTGAACGGTCTCTTGTGTTGGTGGAATAGAAACCTTGATACAGGGGAGTCTGGATGATGGGAAGACAGGATCAAATGATGGGGTCCATCCCCAGGGAATGATAGTAGTGGGAACTTAGCATCAGCAGTGGCTATAACAAACCAAATACAAATGTCTGTTGATCTGGAGAGGGGCTAGACTAACAGAAAGGAATATATGATTATATTCTGTCTTTTTCAAGTTATTCTACCAAAATTTTACTTATACTCATCATTTTTACATTATTTGAAATACGCATGAAATTTTACTTTTATATTTGCCCTTTTGGTAAACAACATTCAAAAATGTCAAACATCTTTGATTTACTCTATAAAACATAAGTATTACACAATATTATTTATTATTTATTTTTATCTTTCAGACATGAACTATAACTTCTAAAATCCTCTTTAAGTTCATTTTGAGATTCCATGGCCATGCTGCTTAATTTTTTCAAAGGGTCAAAAGTATGAGAGACTTAAACACATGTGGAGCTAAGAAAAGGGATTGCCCTTTAAAATGAAGAAATGCTGGCCCAAGTATCTATAGCACAAAGAAACTTGGGCCCTTCAGCAAGCTTATGCCAAAATTTACAGTGTTTACCCTACTAAATCTGCATTTCCTTACTCATCCTGAAACCAACAAAAAAGCACTTTACGAACAATCTAAGGAAGTAAATAATTAAAACATTTCTAGATCTATCAGTATCAGTTTATTTTCACTGTTAGCCTACTTTATGAGTCAGTCTGTGGTTTAAAAAGCCTTCTAGGCAAAAATGTGCTAGACATACATTATCTTTAGATGACAACTCACATTGAGTGAAACATTTCATATATACTTTCTTTTGGAAATCTAGGAAAATACTTCAAATAATCATTAAGTGTTGAGAAACGTTAAAATTACCTAACCACTCATGGTTTTCATTCAGAACTCACTCTCCTCTTCAAAGTTAGGAAAACCACTGGCAACACCCTTTAGAAACAGTATAAAAGATTTAATTGAAGCTAAGAAAGAAAAGTGGTGAAGGACTAAATTTGACTTTGCTAATGCCCGAAACAGACAAAGTTGACTTCTTTTTTCATAACACCACAATATCCAGCTGTATCAAAAATGTATTCTAAATGAATGTAAAGTAAATTTGATAAACTCTTAATTAATCTGTTTTTAACCTCTTCTCAACTACACGCTTCTGCAAGGGATGATACTTCTGCTAAAGACAGACACTTTCTGCTGAGTGATTGCTTTTCCTGGTATCTCTAGAGCCAGGGCCCCAGGCTTCCTTCCCGAAGGGGAGTGGGGGAGGGCAAAAAGGGAGGCGGACACTAAAGACAGACCACTTAAGGCAGTAATAATTCCTGGTGGCAGATCAAATGATGTTAGGGCAGGGAATCATTTTGGGACAACATAATACTTTAATAATTGGAGTAATTTCTTTTTTCAATTTACAGCTAAAAATGGAAATCTATACATGTATATCAAAATAATGAATTCTATTCTGTCAAAATCTTACTCTGAAGACATTATTCCATGTCTTAAGAGATATTCAAAAAAATTGTTTGAATTTTGTAAATTTGAATAATTGAATACATGTTCACCACTGAATCTCACAGGGTATTATGGATTACCTTTAGGAATATTAATGACTTAATAGTGACCAAATACTTTAAAAATAAAGGCAGAGAATCAGGAAAAGTGGTCAATAACTAACAAGACAACTTCCCTAAGGTTACATACTAAGGCTTTTTTATATTAGAATATCTTTAAAAGAAAATACCTTAAAGAACATGTACTGAAACAAATGTCCCTGTTTACTTAGACCTTCAGATATTTCAACAATTTGAAAAATCATTTCCCATTTAGTATAAAGTTTACTTTAGGAGAAAAAAGTCCAGAAATCAAGTGATTCATCAATCATATATTTACAATAACCTTCATGAAAACAAGTAGCAATATCCCAGGTGGTACTACTCCCCACAAATAAACCTTGTATTAATAGTTCTGACTGAACATGAAGAGACTTAGAGTCATCTAAATTCATTTAAAAATGACTTTTCTCCACACAAGTTAAAGAAAACTTTAGCAGGAGGAAAATAAATGATAACGGGGAAAGCAACCAACTTTTCACTTTCTGATATCAAAGTTTAATAAAAACATGTTACACAGAAAAACCTGGTAGTAATCTTTTTTAACTAGTCTTTATTTCTTAATCTTTTATGTTAAATTCAGAGTGACACTAAGATACTAAATGGATTATTTCAACCAAAAAATGCCAGTACTAATTCAAAACCTTAAAAATAGACTGCTAGGTGTTTTATGAATACTTTGTTATCCAAATAGTAAATAAAGAAGTATCACAAATTTGAAATATTTAGTATCTTAAACCTTTTCTCAATGGAAAATTTTAGTGGCAATTTATAAACATTAAATAAAAGATCAATAAATATTTAAAAGTAACATTAATGAAATAATTGGAAGCTCAAATATTCAATTGTAAAACACATGCAAAATAAATCACTTACTATGAATTTTAATGCCCATGAAAGCATGGACTAGCACATTCCTGACTTCAAACCAGATCCTGGTTATTTACAAATTGATAACCCAGTATTATTAAACTTAAGCAGCTTTTCTACACAACTTCACAAAATTTTCATATTAAAAAATCTTATCTAACCAAATAACTTTGGATGATAGCAAAATCATAGCATTAAATATCATTGCCTTTTTAAAATCTATTAGACTCCGATAAAATGTAAGAAAAAATGCTTTTATGTAAGAACATATTTTATTGAAACATTTTAAATAAAAATGCATGCAGGATTTTAAAACACAGAAGCATTCTTCTTAGAAGTCTTAAAAATAATTATTTGCAGGGAAATATCACTCTCAAAGAACATTATATTTTAAAAATCATCGACAGGATACTTCTTTTAGAACTACTGTTTTTAAAAATATCTTATTTATTATTTGAGGACAGGTCTACTGTTTACTAAAATAGATTTTAAAGGTTTGGGAGAACAGCTTAAAAACAGATTAAAACAATTTTAAAGATTAAAAATTTAATAGTAAATTGTAACATCATGACTAAATCAACCAAATTGAGACTAAACATCAGTGTAAATATTCTAAGAGCTGGATAGCATTTTCCAACAGCTAGCTACACCACTTACTATTATAGAGAGGTGAGAGAAAAGAGGAGCAAAAAGAAATATACCCAATTAGTTCCTTCTTGTGTTTACATGCAATCCTATAACACATTTCTTTTTTGCTATCAGCAAATTTTCCTTGCTAAAATCATCCCAAATACCACTCCTACTTTTTTTACACTGTGAGTTCTGAGAAATAAGCTACAGTTTAGAAACCTCAAACAATGCTACAAGATAACTGACAGAAAAATTTTTGAGTAAACTAAGCAATTACCATGATATAGATAAAAAGATCAGTATTCTTTTATAAATCTATTTAGTTATCTTTTTGGCTTCCAAAAGAACTTCATGGATGTAAACTAAGGTATAGTTATTCAAAACAAATATTTTAATGCATAAAACACAGGAATTAAGGGGCACATTTCAATAAATACTTCACATAACCTTTGATATCTTATGTATTTTGAGATTCATTTCAACTCTGTAACTAACTAATAGGGAAGTCACATGACTTACACAATGAGAAAGAAAGAACAGTTTTCTTTCCTTTCCTTTCCTTTCTACAGGAAGAAACAAAAGCTCGGTATTAGCTATCCAAGGCCAATGGGTGGGGCCTGCAAACCAAAAAGCTGTAATGGATTGAGGTTAATCTTAATGGACGCCCACTCTAACCTTCTGAAAGCATCAAAAACGTGAAAACTGCAACCAGCACTTGTGTAAAATAACACATTTAATGTAAATAAGGTTTTTACAACTAGGAAATTCTACGGATACAGAAACATAATTCAGTTTATAAACAACGGTGCTGTTTTGTTGGGATAAAATCACCTAACTGTGATTCCCTACACAGATACACACACCATCCCCCCACTGACACACAGATACTTCACAAGCTTCTAGAATAAATAGGAGTATCCAATGTCCAGGGTGATGGGTGGTCCTGAGGTCTTGAACCAGAGCTGTATACTTTTAAGGGATGCTGAGATAAGAACAAAGTGTTTTGTGTTTGTTTAAACCTGGGTCTATATTTAAAGTCTTTACACCATTATTGATACAGTTCATAAACTTGTGCTATAATTGATTCAGGCAAATTTTCAGTGTCAGCATACATGCTAGAAATTAAGCACTTTAAAACAAAATACTTTGGGGCTTTTTATAGATTTAATTCAAATTAACTAATTTAATTCACTTAACAGTAATTACTGCATTTTAAGGGTGTTAAATCTCAACCTGAGATATAATATTATATATCATACTTTCACTACCAAGAGGATACTTTTGAATGTCTAATGCCTAATGTCTAATGAAATAGCATGCATTTAAACAAAATTATGTACATCAAATAAGCTGTAGTGCCATGAAAAACTTCAAAAAGTGAAATTAACCCATGTGGATTCACAATCAAGCATCAACTATTAGGCTTATTTTTATTCTCCAGACTTTATTATAAGTCTAATATAAAGAGATTTTTTTTGCAGAGCAGAAAGGCAGGATTTACAAGTGGCCCAAGGAAAAGATAAGCAATGAATAGTTCTGACCCTGGCTTCTCTGGCTTGATCAAGTGGGTCTGCAACCTGAGCCAAAGGGCGCAAATTCCTCCCCATTCAAAATTCTTCAATGGCATGGGGGAGGAAACAGTGAAAGGGGCAAACATGCAAATCCAACTGTCCTGAGATTTAGTATTCAACTAAAAATTTTAATTAGAGAGCTAAAAAAAAAAAGTGAGGTCAAGACTGTGATTACGTTTCTGACTCATAGTTTAACCGATCTTAAAAAGAGCTTTTTGTTTTTTCTTTTAAAATTGAAAAAGATTTATTCATTTATCTTTTTAAATGTATGGCTTATACTTAACTGTGTTAGGTACACGTCTCTAGTATCATTTAATCTATTTAAAGGAGCTGCTGAAAAGTGGAATTAGTTTCCAAGCACCAATGTTGCCATATTGTAAGCAAAATGATGTGTTATAAAAATCTGAGCTTCAGAGAAAAGTTGATGGGATTCATTCCAAGCTGTACAACACATCAATGATCTATTAAGTATTTAAAGTGATATAACCTGTGTTGTCAGACTTCTGTTACAGACTGAATTAAAGATAAAGATAATTCATTTGAAAGAAAACATGTTAGGATAAAAAAAATTTAGAAATTATAGTTAGGAACATTCTAGTTTCTATCAATAATGACTTAGGGAATTGCTTACAAAGCTTAAGAAACGTTCATGAACAGATGAAAGCCAAAGTACAATTAATTTGAAATTTACAAATATAGAATAAAACAATAAATATTTTAGCTATTAGCAAACATACAAGATTTTAAAATGGAAGCTACCTTTAAGATTAACAAAGGTAATAAATTTCAGTGGGGTTTGATTTTTAGATGTCTTATAACAAAAGCTGGTAAAAATTAAGCATTTTATTAATAGCACAATAAAATAACCTGATTCTCAGCAATACTAAAGATAGTTTAGTTTCTATACATGAAATCTGAAAACTATATAAGACTTATGAGAATGATTGTGAGGAATCATTGCATTTAGTTCAGAAGTTTAAAAACAAACATTTTTTTCATCATAATTATCCCCAAATTACTGGTAGAGGAGCACAATTAAACTTTGTAAAAAGAAAGTGAATAGTACATGGGAAAATGAGTCTCTGCTCCATACCGTGTATGAAAAGAATGTGAATTAATTGGAAAAATCTTATTAAGAAGTTTGCTAAAAGGAAGAAAATAGGAAGAACATACAGCAATCTGGAGAGCAAAACTCTTATTAAGCCTTTACACTTAGTATGTGATCAGTTAAAAAAAAACAGTTGAATAGATAAATTACTGAACAGTAAGTTTTTCTTAGAGTAACCATTTTCTTAAAAGTTAATACTTGGATACAGCCATCTTGCTGATTTAAAGCTCTAAGAATATCTATACAAAAACTCAGTGGAGAAAGAAATCCATTAAATTTCTGACAAGAAATATGAACATCAATAAGCTTAATTATGTCCTTTAGGCAAGCAGTTTATGTGTGTGAAAAAGTACCATTAGGATAAATGAAATTAAGATTGAAGATCAGTGAAATGTATACTAATTAATCTTACTTTCACAAGCACAAAAAACTACTGGTGGGGAAAAGGTCACTGGCAAGCAGAAATAAACAAAAACAAAGAACATAAAATAAGGGTGGAATGTATTCATAAGGATACTGGATTGTTGCTTATAGCTAAATACACAAAGTTAAAAGAAAACAGGGCAGTTAACTAGTTAATATGACATTGATATCACCCAGGACAACAGAGCCTTTTTTCTTCAAGGATGACTACAAATGGGCGCAAGGGATCTTTTGGGGTGAGGAAATGTTCTGTATCATGATGGCGGTGGTAGTTACACAATGTGTAAAAAGTCATCTCATTTTATACTTAACTTTGGTGAACTGTATTCTATATAAATTATACCTCAATTAAGTTGACAAGGCAAAAAATAATTGACATGAGCTTAGTATCTTTTGAAAATTCTGACAATGATTTACTTGGTGAAAGTGTTACTAAAAATACAGTGCTTGAAATAAAGACTAAAACCAAACCTGGATCATTAGAATTGTTAAATGATTTTCATGTATGCTCCCTCAGTTGACCCCTACCCCACCCCTCAAAAATAGAGACCAAAATTATTATTGCCACATTTTACCCATGAGAATACTGAAGCTCCTTGGAAGCAACTAGTCAAAAGAAAGAACTCCACCAAGTGGCACAGCCAAACTCAAACCTTCCTTTCTGGTATTTTCTCCCTCATTCTACCACATGACATCTCCTTTGTAACAGTAACTATGTACAAACACTGCTGAGTCCTTATGATCTGCCCAGTTCTGTGTTTAATGCTTTACATGTGCAGTACCATTTAATCCTCATAATAACCCTATACAAAGCAGGTAGGTTCTTGTTCCTTCCTTTGTAAGATACTGAAACACTGACAAGGTAACTTACTTGCCCTACAAACATAATAAACTGGGATTTGAACACTGATCTATTTGACCAAACTCTATCCCACTGTATCTCATGAGGATTGAATAATTATTAATAGAGCAATAGGTATTAAATTATCACAGCAGTTCTATTGAAGACAATATTTCATATCTTCCCCTTAGCTTACACTGAAAAATATACGAACTGAATATGTATACCTGAATACACAGGTAAAACCTCACGATACAACAAACCATTAGCAGTAAAACAAAAACATCACAAAATTACATCCAAGTCTCAGTTTATATACTGATGTGTTACACAATATTAAACCATACTGTATACCATAAAATTATAATAAAAAGACTTACAGTTCAGTCATCAAAATTAAGCTATAATATTATGCAATACATTTTGTCTAATTTGACAGAGAGCACATAAAAGATACCAGTTTAATTTCCGACCACAAATACATACTACTGAGTTACACATCATATATATAACTTACTCAAGATTTTATCGTGGCAAAGACTAGTTTACATTTTAGTTTATTTAGTCAACACAAACTTGCTAGGCAGTTTATACAACAGAGCTCTAGTCTTCAAAACCCACCAAAAGTTAGGTATTTTTATTCCAATTTACGGTTGATTATAGAAAGAAATATAAGACTAAAGCTACCAATTATCAATAAAAGTTATTTGAGACATTTCTAAACTGTCAAAATTTAGATAGGAAGGGGGGGAATCATCAGATAATCTTCTAATTTATTGCCAGATAGAAGATAAGATTAATCCTGATGTATCAAAATGCAACAGAATGAACACTTTTGTTACTCAATTGATACTCTTCAAAAAGTCATTTCTCAATGTACTCCCACTGATCTACAACTTGTTTTTTAACATATTACTGCTATCAATTTGTCTGATTATTAGAAAATATTATCAAATTATTTTAGAGAAGAATACAAATAATTTGTTTCATATAACTGTATGTTACAATGCCATACTACATACTGAACAAGTTGAACTTCCAAGGGAGAAATTTCTCAATATTAAGTTTCAAACCAAGTCTACAAAATATCATATCTAATGTAAAAATTTTCCAGTTTCATTAGTCAGAAATATCCTTTACTTTACTTATTGAGGTTATACTTGGTTTAGAAATAAAAACTACAGTACATCATATTTTTAACTAGTAAATTTAATTCCCAATACCAATAAAACTGCTCAGTTAAGATATACAAAACTATCTGTAATAGAAATTATATAATTTCTGAACAGGAAGATAATTCAAATTCAAACCCTTATTAGGGTTCCTTGGTGTCAAAAGCAACAAAATTTACAACAAAGGACCTAGCATGTTGAGGGCAGGTAACAAGTTTTTAATTTCTTAAGAAACCCAAGAACTCTGAGATGAGTCAAAGATAGCTTATAAGATGTTACACTACACTTGTAAGTGGCTTGCAACTTACATATTTGTTTAAAAAAACAATTCTTCAATTTATCAGCTTCATTTGCTGTGAATGGTATAAATAAGAGGGAAATATTTAAGCAATACTGCTTAAAATGAGGAGGAAAGACACGGTCTTAATTATGTACACAATTCATTTTATGTTTAAACCAAATGAGAATATCACTTTAGAAGTATAAAAGGTCCTGAAAATGGATCACCATTTGAAAACTAGAAGGAAAGTACCCAGTATCTTTTAAAATAATTAAAGCCTTATAAAATTTTTATTTAAATACCTTTAAATGTGACTTTATGATTAAATAACTTGAAAGCATTTCACTTGGGATTCTTTCGAATTGGTCAACTGGGAAATTCATCTGGAAAATTTGGTAGTTTCAGGAACCATTTTCAAAACGTTAACATGCATAACTCACTAACAAATTAGCTATAATTGTTACATGATCACATTTTAAATTTCCAAGATTTCAATCTAAATATATGTATTTTTTAACAGTGACATTTATCAACAGCACCAAGGATAAAAATAATCATATGTATTCTGAGTTTGGAAAATGTTTTCATACTGAACTATAAAGTGATATGGCTAATAAATTAACAATTAACTATTATGAAAAACCCTTAAACATGAGCACATTGTAGTAAATTAACTTTCATAACTGTGTAGCTAATTAATGTTAAAAACACTGAGTCATGAACTCTGTCCTACGTCAATTGAACTGTGTATAATACTTCAATTATTATATATTAAATATTAGCCATCTCCAAATATTTTTACATCCTATACTGTAATAATTACTCATTTATTCTATTTTCATTATTCTTTGATATGTTTTTGAGCAAAGTAATAAAAGGAACATAAATTATATAAAATCTTTGTAATATAGGCATTTGTATTCTCCATACACATCAAACTAAAAATCAGAAATAGAAAGCATAAAAAGAAAACATCAATAGTTAAAAGGTAAATACAGACTTCAAAACCAAATTAAAATACTATTGAAGACAACTAAGATAATTGCTAAATGATGGTCATTTTTGAAAAAAATTCTTCCATAAATTGTGAAGCAAATGAAATATTTATGTTAAAAATTCTTTGTATCCTAGTTGATGGCTAACAATCCCAAATATATAACTCAGCAAGAAAATATTATTATGCAAATGAGCTGTAGAGAGGGTAATAAGGAGAATGGATTCTATACTTCCTCTGGACAAAACAAAGTTCAAATGATCATTTTATCTTATTAGTTGAGGTAATGACTTTAAAAATAAATGTAAATATCTACATAAAGAAAAAGTTACATAACATCAACAGGTAGTTATTGAGTAATACTGCCCTCCTTCATAAAGGATCTAGTATTTAATTACCATGTGATTCATTTAAAATATCATCACATATTAAGTCCTATTAAAAGATAACAATATTTCAGAAACTTGACAAGAGACCTTTCCAGGTAATTTAAACATGTTACTATATAATCTGTGGGTGCAAAATTTTTAAAAAATTATTAATAATAATAAACTGATAAGAGTATTAATTATTGGCACTTACATAACTTGACATAACCTGAATAGGAAGCTATACTTACATATCTGTATTAACCATCTATATTCTTCCTTCAGTTAAGAGACAAGATTCTGTTTTGCACTGTTTGCTTAAGTAAGAAATTTCTACAAATTTATTCTACTTACAAACTAAATCATTATCAAAAATTTTAAGGAACATCTTAAAACTATGACAAAATTCACAAATATAACATTTATACCTTTTTGTTAAGTTTTAAAAAATACTGAATGCTATCAATGTTTCACTATTAACATGTGTCAAAATACATCTATTCATTACAAATCCATAAAAATACGATTATTTAAATCACCAGCTAACATCAGGAAGTCCAATAAAGACAGTCATTTTAAACCAGTGGTCACATACCATGTTCAAACAGCAGTCTTATTATATTTATTAACAAGTCTGAAGATACAGAAAGGACAGTACCTAAGTCTTGGGTTTATTTTTTAGGACTTGGTGACATTATAGAAACTAAATCAAAGTTTGACTGTATTGTTGCCAATAAATTTGAAACAGAATTATGTAACCAAAAATGTCCAGCTCTATTTTAAGAATACATTCATATATTCTCTTAATTTTCATAGCAACTTAATGCTTTTGATGTGCAGTTCTTTGCAGTCAATATTTTTAAAGGAGAAAAAAATATCCTGGGTGCTTTGGCATGAATTTTTAAATATTATTTTAAAGTAACTAAAACCATTTTTTAAATTTTTCCCGAATATATACTCTTAAAAACATGTTTCAGAATACTTTTTTAAAACTCCAGTAACACATGTACTTCTAAACAGTCCAAAAAACTCCCATTATTTCATATATTTAAAATAATAATTAGATGCCACTGTAGTTAAACATTTAAAATTCCTAATTATCTATGATGCCTTTTCATTACAAAATAATATATATATAATGGGGAAAATCTAATTTTAATTATACATAAAATCTAATATGCTTTCAAAAATGCTCATACAGTAAAAATGGCAGCTAAGAAATAATTTTTTAAATGTCTTAAAAACTTTTATGAAATCATCATGAAACACAACCTGATTTGTAAAGTGATGCTCACATGATCCCTGCACACATCATTATGGCCATCAAATTGTTACTTGCAGTTGAGCTGCTGAAATCAGTGGAATTCTGCCTTCCTCAAAATTTTATGTTACCAGTATAAGACAGAAACCCCTTCACCTAGGCATCAAAGTCAAGAAGAAACAAAAGCAGAAACAGTAACAAAGAAACAGATTCAAAATAATTTTCCCTGGAGAAAAATAAATATATTTTAAAACACAAATACTGTAACCATTAAAAAAGGCCCTTAAATATCACTTTTTAATTTTAAATTTGAAGATTATTACTGCCCTGATTTTTCTTACATCACAAAAATACTAATACTTGAGTTTTATTGACTTTTACATACTTTTTCCTAAGAATATATCCAGACTGTTCTTATGAAAAATACACATATATTTGAGACATTTTTAAAATCACATATATCATTTTAATACTCTTTAGTAAATACATGATGTGTAACAGAAGATTAAAGTAAGTCTAATATGAATAATCTATGTTGTACTCTAGAAACTGTTCACCATTTATATAAAAAAACTTTTTCAGCAATACAGCATTTCTTAATTTGGTAGATATAGAAATGCTTATCAACATATAACCATGAAATTGCTTAAAACTGGATGACTCATTGTTCTCAACATTAATATCAGTTAATAAAATGTCTAATATTTGAATATATTAAAAGGTAAACATAGAAAACCAAATTATAACAAGGTGTGATAAGACAAAGAAGAAAAGGGCTATTTTTTTTCATTCATCTATAAAACAAATTTATGAGATTGTAAAGAACAATTTAACAACCTAAAGAAGGTTCAAAGAGGGGAAAGCCAGAGCCTGAGAGAAAATGGATTTGTCAATGATTTCAGTCATTCTGTATAGGGAGGAGAAAAGCAGAAAATGTGGCTTCATTCTGCCATATAAAATAGGAGGCATAAAATCCAGTAGCCTGTCTGTGGACTTCTATTTATGTATTTAAACCCTGCTTCAATTCACAGATTATGCTGATCCTTCCACATGTAAACAGCCAATAATGATAGCCAGGCCTTTAGGAAAGGAAAACACACCACACAGCAAGGTCAGGAAGCTACCAAGCACAGGACAACAGATCAAAACAAAATGGTTTCATATGTTTCTATTGTTTATATACTTAATTTGAAGATGATATTCCTTAGGGAGGAAAGGAGGCTGTAAATTATTACCAGGAACATGCAACATACTATCAATCAAAACATAATTTTTTTGCAAATACACTAAGTATTTCCTGCATGTATCTATGTTAGTGAACCTGTAAGACTGATATCCATGCATTCAATTCTTTTTAACTCAGATATCAAGCTAAAATAAACCTCTTTAGTCTTAAATCCCTTTACTTCGAATAATTCTTTACAGATCATTTATATTTCTCCAACTTCTTTGGATTAAATAATCAAGCTTGCAAACTTGTAGATACCTTTTTTTACTAAGAAGAGTGAAAGGGGAAGATGTATTCATTTTCTTGTTTCCGGATAAAATTTCGAAAATGAGAAGAAAAGACAGCATATTTGTTATTTAAGCATCTTTTATTTTTTTTTTTTTTAGCATCTTTTAAAATTAAAACACAATATTAGCAACGGTGGAAATTTGCCTCAAGTAGCCAACTAGTACATTTTAAACACACAAACTAGAGCCGCCACTGGCCACATGTTTTTTTTGAGTTCAGTCTCTTAAAGAGACAGTATCCTTGGATCTATGCCCTACACGGAGCACGTTTCTAAAATGTCTGATTACCAAAAATTCTCTCCTACATTTCTTCATATCCATACTAGATCAACAATGTCCGACTTTATTTTACTGTGAAATCAAATTATTTTAACTTGAATCTACAAATCACTATAAGCAAATATAAAATAATTGGGGAAGCTACCGTGATTAGAGGCGTCTAAAATAAGGGTACCTAGAGATTCTTATAGTAAAAAACTGGCGTGTTTTTTTTTTAAACTTAGTATGATCACCGCTTCTTAATTCATTTTCCACACACAAACCACATAATATTGTAACCAGTAACACCGGAAGCTACACTACAATTTCGCTGTGCAAAGAAGAAGGGAAATTACTGAAGTCAACAAGCACCCAGAACTGAAATTTCAAAGATTTCATTTTCTGTTTAGGAAAAGACACGCAGGAAAGAGCCCATGCACATACCCTAAAAACTACAATCACTCGTGATTTTAAAGATTTTGAAGGACACATTATTGTAAGTCAGTTGACAAAACTACCGGTCAGTTCCTCCACATAGAAACAAGTAAAGATGGGAAGCAAAAAAACAAACAAAAAAACCACAGTCTGGCTTACTTGGTGTACAAATACATCGACTGGAATATCCAAGGGGCTTCCCTCTCGGCTTATCATGGAGATGAATCCAAATCCCATTCGCACGTTGAACCACTTGCAGTGGCCAGTTCCGTGCAAAACCTGGGATTCGTCCTCTGCCTGCTCTGGCAGC
This sequence comes from Oryx dammah, assembly GCF_014754425.2. Taxonomy (NCBI): domain Eukaryota; kingdom Metazoa; phylum Chordata; class Mammalia; order Artiodactyla; family Bovidae; genus Oryx; species Oryx dammah. Next base: position 32,535,672 of record NW_024070188.1, read on the forward strand.
TTCCCGGGCTCTTCTCCACCACCTTTGCCTGCCCCGCCTGAGTAGAACAGGACAAAAAAGTCAGTTAGTCAGTAGTCCCAAACAGTTCATTGAAAGGGGGGGGGGGGTCCCCCTGGGGAGGGGGGCTCGGGGCGCGGACCGGGGGGGGGGGAGTTACTAAATGGTTGATTCCTTTTTTTCTGCAAAAAATAAATTGAAGGGTTAAAGGGGGAAGCGGAGGAGGGAGGAAGCCACAATGTTCTATCGATCACAACTTCCACGTTTCTGTACATACGTGTACTTTTTCATTTAACTCCGTTTTTCAGCCACATATTACAGTACAGCAAGCGATACTTTACTTGCATATTGCTGATTTAACAACTCCCATTTACAAAAAGAATTTTTCAGCGAAACTAATTCTTTCCGGCATGCACGAGGAGGAAAGAAATCGTGAAGATGATTAGAACTAGTTAATGCACATGCGGCAGCACTGAATCCAGGGTTATTTGCAATGTGCATTCCCCTCCCCCCCAATAACTTTCGATTAAAGTTGGGGTGGAATGGGGGAGGGGGCAGGTGTATAAAAGTTTTCTCGGGCTCACTAACTGAAACTGCGCTTAATCACACTCAAACAATTCAAACAATAGTCCCCTGAAAGCTTTTCAAGTTGTGAATCAGTGTGGGCGGTACAAAACATTTTTGGAGATCTATAACAATAGGTTGCAGAAAGCCCCACTGCGCGACGGGGGGTGGGGGTATTGCTCAGTATTGGGGTAAAAAGGGGAAGGGAGGGACGGGCAAAGAAGGGTGGGAGAGGGGGAGGGGGAGAAGGAAGAGAGAAAATCACAGTAAAACAATAGAAAAGAAAATTAACCTTCGGCCATGTTGCCCCACGGGCCCTCTGCTCCAAACTCGTGAGATGAAAACTTTCCCTTTGGAACGGAGTGGTCTTCTGCATCAATCTAACATCTTGATTTTGTGCGATCACAAATTTAGCTCGCATGGTCTAATGTGCTTTCCCTCTTTTGATTTTTTTTCTCTTCTCTCTCCAGTTTCTGGCCCCCTGAGCACACGTGACTTTGTCAATTACATGCTTTCTTGCTACTAATTTCACCTCGGATCCTTAAGGGGCTGGCAAGAGGAAGAGATAACCAATCGCCATTTCATCTATGCTGACATCAAAATAATTTATGAATGAACACGAAAAACTCAAACATGTTATCTTAAAGACAATTTGGGACGCTTCTTTACGATAAATCAGAATGCCGATTTCGTGCTTTTACTTAAACACAATGGAGGGTCCTTTTGAATCGTCGATTTAAAGAAACGGCACAGTCATATATGTGCACACGCGTGCCTTACACACAAGCCTGTCTAAATAATCTCATTTAGGGGGGAAAAGCTATTTAAATAAAGCAACCGATGTTATGCTCCCCCCGCCCCAAGAATTCAACTGATCGGTAACAACAAACCTGCTTAGGATGCAAATTTCACATTTAATTCAACTCTTAGAGGAAAATATGCAATTTACAAAGGATCTAATTGAACCTAATTACACATCCATGAAACTTTATATAATGGTAATCTACACCCACAGTAAGAGAAATGCACACAAGTACCTGATTGTGCCCTGAAATATTTCTCAAATTTAAAATAAAATCCTACCGGAAAAATCGCTATCACCTTCATGCAGTCAAATTGTGTTTAGGTTACCGTTTCGGAACATTTTGGAGGGGGTTGGTAAGGAATTGTACTTCACAGGTTTCTCCGCCATCTCTTTCCGGGGGAGGAGATGTGATTAATGACTTCCTAAATAACAGCCCAGTTTTCCAGCCTAACATAGAGTGAACCTCAATCAGTGGCGATTGTTCCCCAAGAGCAAGGCGACGTATGTATGGGCAGGGAGGGGGAGGGGAGCGCCAGGCAGGCGAGGTGAAGAGGAGCCAGAGAAAGAGGTGGGGGAGAAACAGCGGGCGAGGGTGGGGGGAGGGGTGAAAAAGAGGGGCCATTGGGAGGAAAAAGGTAAATTCACATCTTATTGACTGGACCCTGACATTGTAAAAGTGCACTACCAGTGGGTACAAGAGTTGAATAAACGAAAATTTAATAACGGATTAGGCTCCTACCGTCCCTTCCACGACCAGCACCCCAGTTTCAAAATGCTTATCCTTTTACCTTTCAGATTGTTACAAACGATTGTTGATTACTAGATGCTGACACCAATATTGCCTCCCTCATCGACTACTAGAGTAAATACTATAGATCAACTGGAAATGCTTGATTTCCTTTAGAATATAAAATAACACCGGTCTTTGAAACATTGAAACGCACCACCACCCTTTCCCCCACCCCACCCCCCATTTTCTTAAACAAGCAGTTTACCGAGAAACTGTACAGATACCACTTCCCTTCGGCAAAGCTACCGAGTTTACCCTCCCCCACCAAACCCGCAATCCACCTCCCCCCCAACACACTCCTAACTCTTAACACTGTTTCACACAAACTAAAACGTAGGGATTCTGAGTCCAAAAGCTTTGGAAAACCCACAGAATCCTCCTATTTACACCTTCTCCCCATATTAAACAATGAAATGGACAATTATACTAATTAGTTCAGATCTGAAATAAATGGATGTATACAAATAAATGTTATTTTCAGCTGTTTGTGGTAAAAGGCTTCATTGGAGACTGATGAATTTGAAAAGATTTTTTGTCCGTTTCTTTCTTTTGTTGTTTCTCAAGAGAGGGAGCAAAGCTATCTCATTTTATTTACTTTGGTGGAGAGGGGGAGATAACCATGTGCCAGCTGGTAAGGAGGAAAGAAAAAGTATAAAAATGCAAATTATTTTGCAAGAGTCCCAAAAGCTTGAAGCTCTGAAAAAAAAAATGCTAACATTATTTGTCATTACTTTATTAGAAATCAACTGATTACACTGACCTATAATGAAATAACTTTAACAATGTTACTCCAGGTTAAATGTTTTGAATAATAGGAAATATAAAAATTAATTTAAATCAATAGTGGGGGTTTTAATATTTTAAATGAATCACTTTTAAAAATCAACATCTGATAACAGAAATAACATGAAAAGTATTAACACAAATTGAGGACATGTCATTATGTAAAATTATCATAAAATTCACAGGTAGTGTAATTTAGTTTTGTCACTGACACACAGCTGATAAACAATATTTTATGTTTGTTTTTAATCAGAAAATGGCCTAATCAGCATAAACTCAAACATGTAGGTGGGTTCTGAATTCTTATTTGTTCAATATGATGAAATTCAAACCTATAAATACATAGATGAAAAGTGGGAAATACCATAAGTGAACCACATTGGTGTTATGAGATTCAGTTTTGCCGGAATGGGTGCCTCCAGTATTAGTGGAATTAAGGTAGGGTTCACTGGACTGGTCACTGGTGTCAGAGGTTATCGACTCATTCATTTCCTGAGAGGGACATCGGCCTTTCAAGTCGTGTAGAAAGCTTTTTCCAACCGGGAACTTTGAGAAATCCTCTAACATTCATTCACAGAGAATTTAAGGCAAATGCATTTACATACCTGGGGGAGGGAGGGGAAGTGTGGAGAGTAAAAGAAAGGAGAGGAGGGGAGAGGAGAGGGAGGAGAAGCAGGGAAGGGGATGGGTAGGGAGGGAAGAGAAGGGAGACAGTGACATAGAAAATACCAGTTTCCATTTCAGGGATATGGCACTGTCTTTGAACATAGACTCATCTTTTTCTGCTCCCTGCCCTCAATCTTTTGAGCCTAAGATCCTTGTTTAAAACTAACCATAATCTTTTTAAGCTCATAAAGTTCTTCTTTCACCTAAAATGGTCTCTTGAATCTCCTAGAACGCTTTCCAATTTGTCACCTTCCTGAAGTCTTCTGGTTTTAATTTTTGTCTCATTTCCTACTTGTTTTTAGTGCCAGAAAGACCTGTGCTTGACTCAGAACGAATGTTTTATACTTGTGGAAGCCAAATGTTTCAGTAGCTTGATTTATCATACTTCTTTCAAAATGTCTTTAAAATGAGTTCAAGTAGCTACAAAGAATCCTCAATGCACTGGGGGTAAAAAAAATATATATCAAGGAAATAACTTATTAAATGCCCGTTGGTTATCACAATCTAAAATTTCTACAGTTATGAAACGAAATACACAATTTTTTCTTTCTTTTAAAAATTCCAACAGTACAATGCAAGGAGCCGAACTAGGTTCCAGAGCCCACCGTTGTTGTTTTCAAGTAAAAGCAATGAGTGACTTCAATACAGCTGAAACAATGCTTCGGTTCTTCTTAAAACTAGGAGGAGGGGCTGCGGCACCATGGCGAGCGGCTCCACCCGTGCTCCCCTCCCGGCAAATGAGGCCGGGGTCTGCAGCCCGCTCTGCCCTCGCAGCCACGGAGCTTCAGGCGCAGCCCCGCGCCCCAAGGTCGCCGAGACCCCCAGGTCAGCGGATCTGCCCCTTCCCTCCACCGCCCGCCCTTGCCACTTCCTCTCCCCTTTCTCTCTTCAGTCACCTTTTCCTTTATTCACCACATCACCGCCTCAGTTCTAGAAGCTGAGCCCTTCCAAAGAAGGCTGAGGATTTTTCACTAGTTAGGGTACTTTCACATTTGTCATTTTGTCCCAACCAAATGAACACCGAACAAAAGGAACCCTTGCCTCCACTGGGATGGAGGCAACGTTTGGCACAATCTGCTACCTTCATTGCATTTCCAGACATATATCATTTATAATCTGATCTCTTCATCTCTGATATGTCAAAGTCTCCGCAATCAAAAAAGTGAAGTCGGGGGGTGCGGAGCGGTTATCAGAAGCGGCCAAGAAAAGGAGCACCCCACCCCCTACTCCCCGACCAGGCCATGCCTAAAATGGAGCTGTCTTCAGACCCCTGGCGCCGCCGTCCTTTCGGGAAGCCACGAAAACGTCGCCGTGCGCCTTTGGAGGGTCAAGAAAAGCCGTCTGTGGGGAAGGCGGTGGGGGGCAAACGGAGTGGAGGGTGACCAGGGGCGATTTTAGGGAACCCCTTCTCTGGCCGCGGCGTGAGGTTTCCCGCGCAAAAGCTGCGGACCCGCACGTCGGGCAAACTGTTGCCTATCCCTCCCACTGCGTTTCAGTAAACTCCTTTACTGGCAAGTAACTTTCTTGAAATTCTTACAATACGGAGTCAAATGAAAGGAGTGCCTCTGCTGTTGATCTTACAACAGAGGCACTTTAGAATATGGGGGCTATTTGTTTTTTTTTCCCAAAGAGCACAATTCCGTTCTCGTTTAATTTCCTTATCTGAGAGCAAAATGCTCTGTCTTAACACAATTGTTTCGATTTGGTAATTTTTACACAGCTATAAAAATCTCTTAAAATTTTTCCTTAAATATTTTAACATATTGCCCTAGGTATAATTAAATAAAATTACGGAAATACAGAAAACAATAGCATTTTAAGTTTGCCAGACAAATTGCCTCTATAGTTCAAGCATTGAACAACAATGCTTGAAAACAACCATTTGCAAACGTTTTCTTCATTTTGGTTAGTTTTTAGAACAACAAAATTATTTCAGAAAGGGGACATTACTTTAACACCATCATTTTGTAAAAGTTTATTTTTTAAAACGAATAGCAAAAAATCACTGTTAACATACTTCAATTGAAACAAAAAAATTTTATTGTCACTCCTCCCAAATATTTTCTGAATTGTCCTAAACAAACACTTGGCTATGTAATTTTAATTATGACCACAATATGTTAGAGAAATCATTTAGTAATAAGCATTTAGTTATTTTACCTTGCCCAGAACAGCACAAAATGAAGGTTGTGTTTTATTTGAAAAAAATGAGTCCCATGTTTTTCACCTGTACTACTTGAACAGGTATGCTTAATTTAGAGATCTTTTTGCAATAAATATTGAGTCTACAGAAATGACACTAAATAATGTAAGCATACAATTTTTTCCCCTCTGAGTTTATTCTTTAAAACTTAATCTCATCAAAACAAATAATTAAGAGTAGGGGCTGTTTCCTAGGTATTTCCTTTAATATCTTCATTTTCAGTCTATTTGGGGGAAAAGGATAGGTAGGAGGAAAATGGAAAGGGAAAAAACACTACAAGAGTAAAAGATGAGGCAAATGAGAAGAAATCTTCAGGCTTTAAAGATGTCTGTGTGAGAGGAAAATCTGTGGAGAAAAAGGATCCAGCTACAAACTGGAGGCCAGAGTTCTGGTCTCATTTAATGACCTTGTGACCTTGGACCATTAAGCTTCTCCAGCCCTCAGTTTCCTTACCTGCAAAGTGAGGATCTTGGAGCAGTTGATACTCAAGTCTTAGGCATAAATGTAATCTCTGACAATAATCTTTCTTTTGGGGAAAGTGCAATCTCTCCCTGGCCAAGCCCTTTTTAATCACGAGGAAACACAGACATGAAACTTTATTGCACTCACTTAACACATTGGTGTTAACATTACTTCCAGCAGAAGAGAAAAGGGCCTCTGGACTGCCTCCAGTATGCCCCCAGAGGAAAACCACAATCCAGAGTAAGGGGAAACTAGTTGGTAAATTAATATATTGTGGCAACTTTTCAGAATCTTCTTTTTCATGGTACTCTTTAGAGCATCACCTCTATGTCAAAGGATTCACTCTAGAAAAAAAGTAAAGTGCTGTCAAAAGACAATGCCAATCAGTGGTCTACTCACTAAACCTTTTGATCCCTACTGCTTTCCTCTCTCCACCTACAATCCTGTATTTGATAAGCTTAACACTAGAATAATATCTTTTTACTTGTACTTATAAATGCTCATGAACTCTGTCATCTTATAGCTTTTAAGAGTTTTGATAGCATTAGTCAAGAGAAGAGCCAAGACATTAAATCCACAAGAGCAGAAGCCAGAATAATACATTAATCGCATTCATGAGTGCTCAGGGGCTCAGTGGGTCCAACTCTTTGCAACCCCATGGACTGAAGCCCACCAGGCTCCTCTGTCCATGGAATTTTCCAGGCAAGAAAATTGGATTGCCATTTCCTCCTCCAGGGGATCTTTCTCACCCAGGGATCGAACCCCCATCTCCTGTGTCTTCTGCATAGCAGGTAGATTGTTTTACTGCAGAACCAAGAGGGAAGCCTGGCAATACACTGTTACTAATAAAACCATTTGGAAAGAAGAGTGCTGTCAGTTTTCAGGTAATTTCAGTAATACAAGAGAATATTTACACATCAAAAACCTAGGTTTTAAAGTACACCGGAACAAATGAAAGGGTATATATTTTTTAAGCATAGGTTTAAGATGTTAAAAGTTCACATGATGCATTTTGTATTAATAGCATGTTAGTTGCTCAGACATGTCCACTCTTCACAACTCCATGGACTGTAGCCCGCCAGGCTCCTCTGTACAAGGAATTATCCAGGCAAGAATCCTGGAGTGGGTAGCCATTCCCTTCTCCAGGGGAATCTTCCTGACCCAGGAATCAAACCAGGTCTCTTGCATTGCAGGAGGAATCTTTACTATCTGAGCCTCCATAGAAGCCTATTAATATAATGAAGAACTAATTTGATACAAACTGGTGAAAAGCAAAATAAATGGGACTCTCCTAGAGTAGGAAAATTCTCTAATTTCCTGAAAAAATGTCTAATATATCGCACTATTTATCTTATAGTAAATTATTTAAAAACAGCAGCAAGTCTCTATCGTTAATTTAACAAACACTTGTGAGGCCTCTTTTCAAAATGAACTCACAAAAGGACTTACAAAAATGAACAAGCCAACTACTTTTTATTCAGGTCCATAAGCATTTAAATATTATCTATTTTGCCTGAGACAGGGAAAAAGCAATCATGAAATTCAATACTGCTAAAATTAGGAGGAAAAAGAGTTAATTAGAAGATTTCACCCTTGCAATTCTGGTGGGAGTATTAGTTTATAAATGAAGCAATCCAGAGTACAGTAGAATACATGATTCCCATCTTGCCACAGTGGAGAATTTCTGAGAGCTGTCACATTTCCTCATATGCCTCCAGTGATCTTTTTAAATAAATGTCAGTTAAGTAAAAATGTAATTGAAAAAAAGACTAACCTGGGGCTGATGAAACCTGGTTGAATGACCTCATTGTCTTCTGAAGAACCTAAAATCAAAGAGCTCAAGTCAGTACTACATTAATTGCTCATTTAATTGACTCTTCTTCAGCTTAATGGCTCATTAAAAAGCAGTAAAATGCTTAGGTTTTGACTCTGTGAAGCGACCTGTAAACTTTTCTCTCTTTTTTTTTTTACAATTTAAGACTCACCTAGCAAAATTAGATAACCAATTTGGCATAAACTTGCCTTTCATTCCAATTCAAGGACAGTATTTTTAAAAACATTCTAAAACCTATTAAGATGTAGTCAAAGATTCAGATTTCAGAAACGATGCAGTTTAAAAATTTTTTAATATTTAATTTTACACTGCAATTCAAGAATCCCATTCTTTTTTAACCAGTTAACAATGAACCCAAACCACAATACTGTGTTCCTTGATGAACTTATTTGACTATTCTCTTCAGATATCTTTTAGAACACAAATCATGAGACTCTAAATTGTGATGCTACACCACTGATCCTGGGTCTATTTACATATAAATACTTTTGGAGAAAAAATTAACTTTAATGGTGGTAAATTTAATCACTGAATAAACTTAACTAAAGGAATCTAATGTGCATTAACACAGATTTTAAAGAAAAACAGTTCTTTTTTAAAAAATGAGTAAGTAATGATTTTCAAATACATCCATTGGCAGATGTCACAGTATAGTAAAACTTGCAATAAAGAGGTCACTCAGTAATGAAATACAGCAACTGCAACAAAAACTCCTGATGACCACTGAATTATTATTTTCATCTTCACATCAGAGTTATTATGGCTTGCAAAATAGATTGGTTTGAACATGCATCCACTCACCTGCTACTACTAGGATGTCATTCTGCTCTTAACTAAGTTTTATACTCTATATCTACTAAATCAATTCACAAAAAATAAATCATTATGTGTAAATTCTCAAATCACAATCTCATTTTTTTCTCAAAGCAAAATGGACGGTTTTCCAAATGCAGAGTTCTACTGAATGTTGACCCAAGACTTTTCTTACAAAGGATGACAACCCCACCGAGTAAGATTTGAAAAGAATAGAGGAAGAATGTGAACAAAAGGCACGTGAACCTCTGTACATTAAATCCTTCAGTTATCCTCTGTTTACAACCAAAATACAGAGATAATGACAGATCCTACTGTTAACAAAATTCATTATCAAAACTTACTGAAGTACTTTTCCTTTACACTGAGCCTATATTAATTTTACACATTTGGTTTATGTGAGTGTGTATTTAAATATTATACATAAATTTCAGCAAAACCTAGCTCATATTTTTCTAATAGCCCAAAGCCCAGGCTTAATTTTCTCTGCTTATATTTACAAAAAAGTTCAAAATGACATATTCAAAAGCTGTGAAAAAACAGAAAGTGTTTGCAAAAATTATTTTTTCAAATAATTCAGGTGCAAAATTACCATAAATGATAGATCTAATAAACTAAACATCAAATGGTGTAAGAATTAACTAACATTATTCAATTTTAAGATTTCTAACTAAGCTTTCTGGGTTTAATGAAATCCAGTCAATCTGAATGATAAAGATGTTCAGATTTTTCACTATCCAAACTTATATGTGATGTTTTGAGTTACTGGTAGTTTTAATGTTATCATCCTTTTTAAAGGAAAAGGTGGAATTATTTCACAGATATCAATATATTCCAATGATGTTAAATAATGATTTAAAAATTTTCAAAAACAAGAGTTGGAAGAGAAAGTAGAATTGTTTAAATATGAATATTAAAATCTACCTATATGAACAACTATGATAGGAAAGATAGATTAATGTTATATAAAATATTCATAATATTAAATGTTCATATTCTTACTATAGGTGACTATTTTTTGACAAGAAATGATAATGAAAATAATTCTTTAATGGCAATGAAATATTCCCAAAACAGCTTTTTGTAATTTTATACATAGGCATTTTTATTTATTATAATGTATTTATCTGTCCCTTCACTAGAATAATCCCTAATTAACATTTACATCTCCACTTGGCCCTCTTTTTCTCACTGTTCCATACTGAGTACAATGCCTCTACCATCCAGCACTGTACTGTAGTTAACTATAAGTGCTCAAGAAGATGCTGTTCACTCTTCCAACTTAACTCTATGCTCTGTGGTGGGAAGGAGAGTGCATATTTAGCTCATCATTGTAATCCTAATATTCTTTAGTGTTTAATACAGTTTTTTAAAAAATGAATCAATGACAATGAACTTCTGAACCTGGGCTGACTATCTCTAGGATGCCTTTTATAAATTAAATGGACATATAAATAAATTTTTCTTAAAAACTATCTTTTCTTTAAGAGAATGTGATACATAATCATTTGATTATTGCAAATATAAAATATGTACATATAAAGTGACTTCAATAATTTTATTTTAAATATACCACAGACCTACCAGTATAAAATTGCCTAATTTAACACCATTCATTACACTCGATTTCATATTTCCTCCTAGTAAAATATGTAAAATAATATTCTCAAGTACATTACATAATGTTGTTAATCCACTATTGTAACTATTAAATGTAAAAGAAAATGATTACTAGTATGCATTATACACTATAATTTATTTAAACTGACAAGCTGTTAAGCCCAGAAAATTGAGTAATAATAAATAAAATACTGCTACATATTATTGAGAACTTTATTTAAATTCAATTTACATCATGTTAGCTTTTACTTCTAATATTAATAAAATGCAATAGTAACTTCAGGTTGGCAAAGAACGGTTTAGTAATCAAGAATATTCACCATAATAAAAGCAAATTTATTTCATTATTCTCATCACCGTAATTTCTCAACATCTACAAAAAGTTTTGTTTCTTATGATTAGTATTTTCAAAATAATGTAAGCATAAAGTACATTATAGTTTGCTAAATATTCACTTCATGCATGGCTTATAAAAAATTACAGTCTATTTACAGTATGTCTCAATCTGTCTTTGTAAAGCAAAGTAGGCAGGAATGTGACTTTCCTTGCTTAGAAGAACAGTTAGTTGGGGGTAAAGTTTTTAAATGATTACTTAAAGTCACACAGCAAACCTAGTACAAACAGCAGAGTGAACACAGGACAAACATCAGAGTAATACCTAAAGCACAGTATTTATTTACACTTACTATAACTTAAATATAGCATATACACATATGAAATAAAACATTACATGTGGAAGTTCAACGCTGACACTAATGTGTGTGCTTTATGAAAAATAGTTTCTGAAACTGTCCTGTAAAGGAATGTTTCATAGGTAGGAAATGTTTCACTGTAATTATATTTTTACAAATTAGTCAACAGACTAAATTCAAATGCCACCTAAGCAAAATCAGGGTAAATTATTGTGTAATTTAACTCAACATTCTACTGTAACTTCAGAAAAAACTGAAAATGCTACACCTTCAACTATACACAGATACAGAAAATTTAAAGAAGTAACCTATTTGGAACTGAAGTTAAGACAAATGTTTACTTGTGACTTTATGTAATTGTTTTCCTGTTAAAACAGGAAACCTCACTGAACTACTTTAAAATTATCTTTAGAGAATGGAAAAAAATCAATATCACTTTAGAAAACATTTCAAAATTATATTTTTTATATTTATGAAGCAAAAATTACTTTTCATAATATATTTTAAAAAGTTAACCTTAAATTAGAGGCTAGTACTTGTCATACTGCTACTCGATCAGAGATGAATTTAACTTTCTCGACCATTTTACATATTGAAATTTTATTGATTTCACATAAAATATGGGCAGCTCTAGTCTTCTCTGCAACTACTGTGGTGAAAGATAATATATTCTAGAAAATAAAAAATTTCAAAGAGTAATCATTTAAGTCAACAGGCATATTGTCAAGATTGTTTAAAGGTACCAACCATAGCACAAATAATTGGTAAACACAATTCTTCAGCTTAAATGTGAATGTTGTAACACAACTAAGCCATGGCACAGTTGGGTTTGCTAATGCAAATAGTTTGTATTTTCTACCATATCAAACAACAGTTTTATATGATAAAGCTCACAGCTGAGTCATTTGTTGAGGTCATATTGAATAGGAGGAAAACATTAGTGGTTTTAAATTTAAAAGAGTCAAAATAATGGCAGAAGTCCCATCTTTAAAAAGCTGATCACATATATTTTGAAGGCTTACCATAATTTTAAGACAAAAACTTTAAAATAGCTTCATTTTTGGGGGGGGATAGGTAAGAAGTGGATTTATTTAGAGAAACATACTCCACAGACAGTGTGGGCATCTCAGAAGGCGAGAGCAGCCCCAGGGTATGGGGCTGTCAGTTTTTATAGGAGTGGGTAATTTCAAGGGCTAATGAGTAGGAGGAGTATTCCAGCTAGGGGAGCTTCTTGATATGATAAACAAAAATGATTCTAAGTAAACCTGAATATTTCTATATAAGTACATTAACAAGAAAATTTTATTTGATATGCATTTTAAGTTTTGATATACATTAATGATTAAAAATTTATATCACAAGAGATTAACAACTAAATGAAAACTTTTAGTGTACTTGAAATAGTTTTAATAAACACTTTATAAAGATCAAGAGATGTTTTAGAAGCTGCTCACTTTTACATCACAGCCAGTGACCAAATAGTGTAATAAATGTAATTTTTTTTTAAATCAGGATTTTCACTAGCAAAGGAGATTATACCAAAAACCTAATGCAAAAAAGACAAAACATAATTTATACTTGTCTTCTAAAATTTTTAATCTATAAAAAAGTAAATTTTGTTTTTAACTTATACAGTATAAATTATTTAGCTGAAATGGTTTTGTAGTGCCTGAAAGAATTGTTTGAAAAATATAAATATAGTATTTTGGCTCTCACATTCCCCAATAAGAAATACTGATTTGAAAATTTATAAAAAACTTAAAACATGTTTTCCCACCAATAGAAATGGCCATTCAATGCTAAGTCCTTTTTCCTATATAATTAGGCTTTTGTTCAGCCATGAAAAAACTAGAAACTGATTGCTTGAAATGAGCTGCATGCCCTTTGTCCTGGTTTGTCACCTTTGACCCTTAATTTGAGGATCCTGCATGTCAACCCATTCTATTTTTAGGAAAATAATGTCAAAGTTCTATGCGTAAAATAGTACTTTTTACTGAAATATTAAACACATTACAACATTCCTTTCAGGTAATTTCTACAATGGTTTCATATCAGTGTTATTTTCACACAATACAGAACACAATAATATTGTTAGGGGTGACAACCTGGTGTTTATTTTGCTTCAAACAATAGAAAATTCCCACAAAATGCTAACTCAAGATTATTATAATTTCAAATTTATATTTTTCTCTTTATTTAAAAATGCATATATTATTATTATTTCTAGTAGAACTTATTTTTATGAGTCATTTAATTTTATTATTTTGGTAACCACATGTTTTGATATTGGTTTTCATAGTGCCACTTTGACAATGATATAAAACCAAGTCAAAAACTGCAAATATCAAATTCATACTGAAGTTTACAGTGGTGTTCCCTAGAATTGGACAGTTTTTGAGAAAACTCACTGGTTTTCTTTCTTAAATTGGTTTTAAAATCTTGTCTTCATCTGTAAGTGGCAACTTGCAAAGAAAGAGAAAACCTCTAGCACTGATCCCATTGATTTTACTGACATTACCCAAAATCAATGTTATATTAATATACTTCAGAGATGAAATTTCTCTATCATAATTTTTGGTTGATTTTAATGATTACCAAATTTCATCTGGGTAAAAAGAATATATAAAAAATTATATATATATCATATATATACAGTGATGATGTTATTTGAACATCTACACAATTTCTGTGTGCAGTTTTCAGTCAGATTTAGCAATGGCCAACATGGCTGTCTTGGTTCAGCACTATGGTCAGCGACTTCATAGAGAGTCACTGTCAGAGAAATCCAACACAGTGTACACATATATACCGGTAAGTTTCTCAAACCAATATGATTCTATACTCCATACATTCCTAGATATAACCATATAAATCAATTTTAAGTACTGTAATGCAAAGAATTTTTAGTTATGTGTGACAAAGTAGAAATTCTTTACAATGAGGTTCATCAAAAACAGTTCAAAAACAACACTTACTTATAATCCAAACACAGTTCCTTCAAAAGGCAAGAAAATCAAGCACAGGCTCTAAAGCAATTAAACATAAAACCTTAGAAGTATTTATGACTACAGATTTTTAAAAGAAAATAATATTCTATTAAAAATTTACAAATAAGAAAACTCTTTAGTTGACCAAAATTTTGTATAGTCCTTTTCATAATCAATAGCTTAATTACTTCTGAACTGATTCATCTCTAAATCTCCGTTTTCCTTTTTCTCCAATCAGTTCCACTATGGATTAAGATAAATGTTAACAGATCATTTCCTCACTTGCGCTTCCTAATAAAGTCCCCAAGATTGGAAGTTTTGAATAGCATTTTGTTTAAAGAAACATCAACTCTATACCTGAAGACTGTCATGAAGACCATTACCTGAAAACATGCATACAAGGTTTATTTAATAACTTATTTTTCTCTTAATTATGATTTGTAAATTATGATAGCAGTGTGTTATAAATACAAAAAAGTTACATGATTAGATACCAAACATTATCAAACTATTAGGTAAAATCTGCTTAATCTCTTTGTTCAGAGTAAACAGGAACAAAAACACTTATATCCACTATATTTATTAAAATTCTAGTGTTTTTTAAATTTACATGTACAACACACTTTAAATCATTCTGAAGATTAATTTTGAATACTACCATACTAAAACTTAATCTATTTCGCTTACACAAAAGTATAGTTCACTTCATTTACCCCCATTAATACAATTTTTAATCTAAATCCTGATTAACTTCACAAATTTTTCATTGTTTCTGAAAGAAATCTGGCACAGACATATAATAAGACACTCTACAATTTGACAAGGATTAATGGGACTTGATCACTGAATTATTTGGTTCCAGATCTATTGAGGAGCATCAATAAACAGTTCTAGTAACCAACATGAACTACAAATTAATTCTATCCTTAAATTCTCTCGATATTTTAAGATCAAGCAATGATTAGCTGATCCTATTTGTGAAATGGAAAAGTCAAGTAAAGCATTTTATTCATTTTTAGTACCTTCCCCTCCCCAGCAAGTACTAGAAAGAGGCCTATGTCAATTTAATTCTTAAAGCTCTTTAGGAAATTTGGGCACACTGGATTGCCCTATTTCACACATTCAGAGAAAAAGAATAATGGGAAGCAAGAGCTGTCCCCTAAATGAACAAGAATCTATTTAATCACTAATCTATATGGAACAGTATTACCTATTGTTAATTTATAATATGACTTCTCTATTACATTAGTGCAAACCCATAACAGAAAAAAACTAATGGCATAAATTCCATAATAATTAAATTTGTATTTTGAAAATCACACAAATTGGCATACATTTCCAGTAGTTCAATTTAAAATTTTGAAGTTTCCCTGAAGTCCTTAAAAAATTAAACTGTGATGTTTCATAAGTTATTGTTGGACTTAAAAATATCCTTTACCATCAGATGCATTTTAAAAAGCGTTACTACATTATCACCTAACTAAATACGCTAATAATCTGAACAAAAAAAGAAAGGATTTTTTTAATCCGAGTAAAAATCATTTTGTCATACTTTTCTAAGGATGGTGTTAAATGTTTTAAATTCATTGTAACAACAGTTGTCATGTGTAATTTTAACTTCCACAATATTTTGACCAAGAAATTAAAAACTGCAATAAAACACGAGTCTATTTTCCCTTGCGTTAACAGCTATAGGGATAAAAATCCTCAATGGAGAATTTAGTTCTATGAGCAGTAACAATACTTGATAACGTTAATATCCTGTGGATGAAAACAAATCCACAGAGAGATCAGAAAGGAACTCAAGGAAACACAGGAACCTAAGATTTCAGTCTGTGTTACATGAAACAATTCAAAATGGCGGACTATTACTTACATTTAAAAAATTTCCGCAATGAGGGCACTAAATACATACTGCAAGATGTTACTCGAAAACACTCAATATTTACCAACGTGTAGTTAAAAAAAAAAAAGTTTGGGGAGTACAAATCCTCGTAAGGCACCCGCATTCAGTGTTCAGTCAGTAGTCAGTTACTGCTCCTGCGAATGTATCGATTCTTCTTTGGCTTTTTTCCTTTTCAAAAGCAACCTAGATCCAAGTGCGTTTTTCTCTGTTCTCCTCAAATCCTTAATTTTAATTCATGAATTTACATTACCAATCCCGAAGCAAAAAGGATCCCCGACGCCTGCGGCTACAAAGCAGCTCCGCAGCGGAGTGCGCGAAGGGCAGGAGCGGACGCCCCCTGGCGGCGCAGCCCCGCGGGCCCGAGGCGCCCGAACCGGCCACCAGGACTCCAGCCGGCGCCGCACCATCGCACCCGAGTGGCCCGCGCCCCCTCCCGACCCGGCCCGCCAGTTCCAGCGGCCGGGCGGCAAACGGCTACGGTGAGACCTGGCTGCCGCGTAGGCAATGCCGCGCCGGCACACAGCGCCGACCCAGCGGCTCGGAGCTGGGAGAGAAAGGTGTGAACCCGGAAGTACATCGCCTGCCCGCATCTCGGTGGGAACACGGGGGCAATAAATCAGGGCGGGCGAAGGCAAGACACAGCTCCGGTTCCCGAAGAGCAAGTTGCTGCGAGACCTGTTACTTCCCCACCTGGCCCCGTTCTTCCCCCTCCCTGGCGCTCACGCCTCCTCCCTTCTCCCGGCTGCGCCGCACCGAGCTCCCCTCGACGTTGCTCACGTGCCAGACCCGGGGCCGCGAGCGCCGTCGGCACCCGCGCGCACACCCAGCCCCTCGAACACTCGCCCGGCCGCGGGGCGCGCTGCTTACCTCCGGGGCCTCATGGTCGCGTTGCTCGCTCGGGTAGAGCGGGGGAGAGGGTGTGAGTACGTGTGTGGCGTTCAGTCCGGGGACGGGGCGGAGGAAGGGGCCTGGACTCTGTCACTTCCTGAGGGAGCGCGGCGGCCGGACACCCGGGATGCGCGCGGCGGGGCCGGGCCGCTCAGCACATTGTGAGCCGGCGAGGGGACGCGGCGCGGAGGGGCTGGGGAGCGAGGGCGGCGCTCGGCTGCCGGACTGGAATCCGCTGTCGCCGCCGCTCGGCCGCCACAGCCCGGCGGGGAGGAGGGGGCCGGGCCGGGGTGGGGGGGCCGCGGGCCGCGGCGGCGGCTGCCACACCAGACTGCTCGACTGGAGCCCTGCGTCAGGCGGCGGCACGCGCACACCTGCCCGCCGCCGCTCCGGGCCGCACTATTGGCTGTCCGCGCGGAGCGCGCGAGATTGAACTTTCCATTCATTCTTGGGCCTGCCGGGCGCGCGCGGCGGCGGCGGAGCTTTCCCC
Organism: Oryx dammah; assembly: GCF_014754425.2. Taxonomy (NCBI): domain Eukaryota; kingdom Metazoa; phylum Chordata; class Mammalia; order Artiodactyla; family Bovidae; genus Oryx; species Oryx dammah. The sequence continues at coordinate 32,553,172 of NW_024070188.1, forward strand.
GGCGTCTCTCGAGGACGCGCGCTGCCCGCCCCAACCGAAAGGCGCGTCCCCGCGCGGTCTGTGGGCGCGCACGGTCTCTGCTGCCGGCTCTTCGCGTGGAGGTTGCGAGCGTCGGGGCCTGTCACTCGGGTCCCGCTGCGCGGTGCACGGGCTCCTGGAGGACCCTCAGCCGGCGGTCCCTGGGCTGCGCCTGGAGGAAGGCAGCAGCGAAACTGTAAGAAGGTACCAAATAGTATCCTCAGCCTGTGTCTGCTCCTTAATCAACAAACCCTCTGGAGGTACTAGGAGATAATGAATTCCTAACGGCAGTTCAGAGCAGTGAGTAACGTATCCCAGAATCTAGTGAGCATCGTAGTGTCAGAAGTTTAGTGGAACCTAATATCAGCTCTACCTTGTATTTCCTAAACAACAAAATACTGAACCGCAAATTAAATACAGACGTTGTCTCACACAATGCCCAAAGATCTGTGGCCAAAAATATTGTGCTGTGTGTATCTATGGTATTTCCTTCCAAAATAACGCTTCCTTCGCTCCTGTTATTTTCTACCTAACGACTTCATAGTTATTTCTTGTCAAAGTTTCTATTTTCTCAGAACCAGATGGGAAGTCCTGATCAGTCGTTATCTGACCAGCTACAAAAATGACAACCTTGTGATTTGTGAATGGATATGATCAAATATAGACTATTTGGTGGAACTGATTAAAAGGATTAAATATTTCAGCCAACTAAAAACTTGATGTGTATATATATCTAATTAAAGTCGAAAAATTTAAACATTACCAGTAAAGGCCAGTTAGCTGGATAACCTGTAATGAAAGGGCAAGCCTTGAAACCATTCCTATATAACTTTGATCATATTTTCCCTTCCAGCTCCTGGGTTAGGATTAGGAAGCCAGTTCATCTGTCAGGGATAGCCACAGTCTAGAAAAATCACTTCTAGCCTGGGGTTGAGATAAGTGCAGACAAACTAATCAGAAGCAAAATCCCATTTGACTCCCTAAGAATTTTCCAGGTCAACCACCTTTGAAACATTCCCTGAATGGCTGCCTAATTTTCCACTGAGCACGTGTACAACTTGACTGACTTTAAAGTTGCTTCTTCATTGGGAAGTTCATAAAGTAGTTCACATTACTTATGGAGCAATACTGAGGATTCTTTTAGATACAATTCTTAGTTTTAACCATTGTATCAATCCATTGCAATTGATTTGCTACAATGCTGCATACTTTACAGTGTGATTTCAAAGATAATTTAGTGGAAAATGATGCAGACATTGATCACTGGAAATAAAAACAGCAATTAATTATATATCACCACCTGAAATATATGATATGCTTTGATTTAGAAGCATTATGGTAAGTTTTTATTTATGAGTAGAGCTTACAAATGATACACTTAAACCTACCAGGACACTTAAGGTCCCTTGGCTGCACCTGGAGGGAGACAGCAGCGAAATGGAGGACGGTACCAAATAGTATCTCCAGCCCAGGTGTCTGCTCCTTAACCGACAAACCCTCTGAAGATACTAGGAGATAATGAATTCCTAACGGCAGTTCAGAGCAATGAGTAACGTAACGTATCTCAGAATCTAGTGAGCATAGTAGTGTCAGAAGTTTGGGGGAACCTACTATCAGTTCTGGGTTTCCTCCCCACCAGTACTCTTTCAGATGCTTTGTAAGACTTTAAGTATACTTATGTAATGTCTGTTTAAACTACTGAGAAGACTTGTAATCAGAAAACAAAAATTACAATGTTAAAATATAACCTAGACTTAGTATTCCAAACAGTCGCAAAGTCATCTTTCTTTTTTATTTCTAACTAATTATTACAACGGCTCCATGCCACTGTTACAAAAATGAAAAATGAGACATTGTAATGCTTAATGTATTATTTCATATCAGGTGACAGGAAGAGATAATGAACTTTGATAGACTAAGCACTTAGTAAAGAATATCTTAGCATGATTAGAAGTGAATGAAAAGCCACAAGAGAAAGTTAAAAGCAAATGAATTTATCATTTGGGCATGGCTCATGGCAATTATTAAAAGTGTATTTTTCTACCTGGGGCTGTGGTGATAATTTGTGAATGAGTGAGTGAAGGTCGCTCAGTTGTGTCTGACTCTTTGCTACCTCATTTACTGTAGCCCGCCAGGCTCCCCTTTCCATGGAATTCTCCAGACGAGAATACTGGTATAGGTAGCCATTCCATCAGCAGGGGACCTTCCAGACGCAGAGACTGAACCTGAGCTTGTTATCCTGCATTGCAGGTAGACTCTTCACTGTCTGAGCCACCAGGGAAGCCTAATTTGCTTTACTTTAAAAATCATATCTGATAATTACTCCTAAGGAGCACAAGTTTTGTTTTGTTCTGTTTTTTTACCCATGTTAATATCCTCAATGCCTACAACATTGCCTGACGTGATGTGAAAGAAATGTCATTTTTTAATTAATGCATGAGGATGCATTCTGAATATATTTTCAAGCAATAATTAACAAGACATTTAGAAAATATAGAATGCAGTGTGTTATATCTCACCTTCCCCTTTTCAGTGACTGTAGTATATGAAAATAAATCCCAGACAGCATGTCATTTTACTTATGCCTTAGAAGTATTGAGTGTTATCATTTGAAAAACTAGGCTCTATATGTCTTTATTCTCCTGCTCAAAAACAATTTCTAAAATAAAGTTTAAGAATAATGAAAAATTAGATTTAAAAAAAAAGAATAAATATTGTATTTGCTGGAGCCCACTCTAATTACTTCATCTTCATTTGATCATCTGCAAAGATCTTATTTCCAAATAAAGTCACATTCACGTTATTGGGGGTTAGGACTTAAGCAATTTTTGGAAGGGACACAGTTCAGCCCATAAGTTATCATTGTTAGAGCTAGATAATTTTGCTTCTTAACTGAAAGCTTTCTGCAGGTACTGACTAGATCCACATAGGATTATTTTCCTCCATATTGTGGTAAGAGAAATAACTCCAGTCATGAAAGCTTGTTTTAGACTGCTATATGCCTGTCACAAACATAATTTATCTTCTTTTCAAAATTAAAAGTTTATAAAGCAAGCACTGTCACCCAAATTGTAAGGTAAGGTATCTATTGAACTCTCTGTCTCATATACAAAAGAGAAAAATGAAAATGGACACGAGCTTAACCTTCGTAAAAGTTATGACCAACTTGTACGTGCCAATAGAACTAGCAAAAATCCTAGTTTGACAGCACTGAGTGTTGGCAAGACGGAGTAAATCACTGCCTTCATACCCTACTGAGGGAATGCAAAAGGGGTATGACATTTAGTGAGGGCAATTTTGTTACATCTTTTGAAATTATAAGTGTAGCCTATGACCTAGCAATCCCTCTTTTGGAAAATTATCCTACACATACAAATGCCCACATGGCAAATTTTGTATATACCTGGGTTGAACATTCTTATCATAGCAAATAGAATGGAAATAACCTGGATCCATCGACAGAAGTCAAATAAATAAAAAGCAATGGTACGTTGATACAATGGATGGAAAATTTCTCTGTGCACTTGCATGGAAAGGACTCCAGAATACATTATTAAATAAGAAAAGTCACATGCCAGATTCCACATATACTGCCTTTTGTTTGAGAAATAGAGGTGATAATATGAGTATACCGCTTATATTTGTTGTTATTTGCATATAGAAACACTGGAAAGATACTTGGGAAATCAAACATTTGCCTATTGGGGATGAATAGGTCAGCGTGTATAGACTAGGGGTGGAAGCAAGATGATATGTGCCTGTTTAATAGTTTTGGTATGTGAACCATGTGAATGTGTTACTTTTTTGAAAAACTTCTTCTAGTGAAAACAGTGAAGAATGACAAGGTATTAATCCTGCTTCTATGAAAACAAATGCTACTTCTATGAAAACAAATGCTGCTTCTATGAAAACCAATGCTATTTCTATGAAAACCACTATTTAAAATCTTTCTGCTTCTTGAAAACTCATTTGTTAAAAAATATCTCCAGAAAATGGGAAAGAATGGACTAATGAAGCAAATGTAACAAAACCTTAACTGTTGAATCTTGGTATAGGCATGTTCATCATATTAGTTTCTCTAATATGATGTGTTTGAATATCTTCATATTTCTAAAGTTCTCTCTGTTTATATGTAGGTTTTTCGTTCTTCTCATTTATTTATTTTTGGCTGTGCTGGGTCTTCGTTGCTGTGCATGGGCTTTCTCTAGTTGCAGAGAAAGGGAGCTATTCTCTAGTTGTGGTGGGTGGACTTCTTATTGTGGTGGCTTCTCTTGTTGCGGAGCACAGGCTTAGGTGCCCAGCAGAATGTGGGATCTTCCCAGACCAGGGATCAAATGCATGTCCCCTGCATTGGTAGATGGATTCTTAATCACTGGACCACCAGGGAAGTCCCTCTAATGTTCTCTTAATCATTAGGATTTATAAAATCTCATGAGTTATGTAAAAATTGGATAAATTTCTAAAAAGTTAGAGAAATCAGATATCACTTAAAAACTGTTAATACTGGGCTTCCCTGGTGGCTCAGTGGTAAAGAATCCACCTGCCAATGCAAGAGACACAGGTTCAAAACCTGGTCCAGAAAGATCCCACATGCCACAAAGCAGGTAAGCCCATGTGGGAAAACTATTGAGCCTATGTGCTGGAGTCCAGGAGCTGCAACTACTGAACCCACATGCCACAACTTCCGAAGCCCACGCGCCCTAGAGCCCATGGTCTGCAACAAGAGAAGCCACCTCAGTGAGAAGCCAGTGCACCACAACTGAAGAGAGCCCCCACTCGCTGCAACTAGAGAAAAGCCCACAGCAACAAAGACCCAGCACAGCCAAAAATAAATAAATAAAATTATCATTTTTTTAATTGTTAATGCCTAAATTTCTTGGCTTTGGAGGAGTCTGCCGAATTCAGAGCTTTAAGGCAGTTGGCTAGAAATAACTAGTAAAGCCTCCTTTGAATGGTAGTCTGGTCAAGTAAGCCAACCAGGAGAAAAGAAATGCTTGGTTGAAAGATTACTTATTATTATAGTATCTTTCTATATGCAATCAACAGCCTTGCCAATAGTATATATCATAGTCATACACAGAACTGTAGACCCCAACTTTTTAAAATCGAACTTCCTCATCTAGCTCCAACTTCTAAAAGAATCATTATGGTTCATTTTTAAATTTTTCATTTTAATTAAATTTTAAATTATTAGAACTATGATGGTAAAGCGTCTGCCTGCAATGTGGGAGACCCAGGTTCAATTCCTGGGTCGGGAAGATCTCCTGGAGAAGGAAATAGCAACCCACTCCAGTATTCTTGCCTGGAAAATCCCATGGATGGAAGAGCCTGGTAGGCTAAAATCCACGGAGTCGCAAAGAGTCCGGACACGACTGAGCGGCTATCACTATCACATGGTATAAAAATTGTATGTTTTACCTCATCAATGAGCATATATCTCCTCCAGTATATATATGTATTTATAGCATGTATGCATACTTGTATACTAAAACCATTATACTTTCTGCTCCCCTTTTCCCAGCATGTGTAATTCAGTGTTTACATTATTGACTATGATTAAGAATGTTTATATAGTTAAGATTATATAACATAATCTTACATAAGTGACATGTTATTCTTACTCTGTACTGCATTTTTATTTCTTTGAGTTAATAATTGACTTTGTTTGCATAGGTTTCTGTGTACTTATTGCTGATTCAATCCAAAACTTTATGTTCAGACCATAAAATTATATTGTGTACATTGTAAAACATGTACAAAGTAGAAATTTAAGATAATGAGGTAAAAATCAAATTTTGATTTTGTATTTTCCATTTCTCACTGGATTGTCTTCTGTGCTCTTTCCACTTGGAAACCACTGGATTGGAGCATCCATGTTGGATGCCAAGGACAGTGCACAGTCCTGATCCTACCCTGCTATTGCTTAAGGGCACAATGAAAATAGAAAAGTACAGATTAATAGAAAATGTATCCTCCTTTTTGAGCAAACTCTGGGAAGTAGCAAAGGAGAGGGAAGCCTGGCATGCTGCATCCCACAGGGTCACAGAGAGTGAGCCATGACTTGGTGACTGAACAACAACATCATCCCCATTTCTTTACTTCTGCAAAACTAAGATCCAAGATTTAATGATGTGCATCAGGAGCATCATTTTTGTGTATTACAATATAATAATAATTTAGCCCCACAAGGACAGTTGTGTTTGCTTTATTCTTTGGAGTTGGTACACAAAAAAACAGTTGTGGATTAGATCCAATAGATGAATACTTGAACCAGTTTCACCCAATTCTCCCAAGTCTTTGAGACAGGAAAGGATTTATTAATACTAGCCACAGAAGGTCCAAAATCCAGGGTCTTGCAATATTAAAAAGGCAGCTACATGTTTACCTCATACAGTAAAACATAAAGAGTTTGAAAAGCTTTGGCTAATTAAAAATTAGTCTTGAGGGGCTTTCCTGGTGGCTCAGTGGTAAAGAATCCACCAGCCAATGCAGGGGACACAGTTTCAATCCCTAGTCCAGGAACATCTCATATGCTGTGAAGCAGCTAAGCCCACCTGGGACAACTACTGCAGGCCACGTGCTCCGTGTGCATATGTCATCACAGGCAAGAATTCTTTTTATGTGGCTTCTCACACAACTCCTACCTTTGCTTACTAACTAGGAAGCAAAGATAGGGAATTTTAGTTATTTAGGGAGGCAGGGGGCAATTGCTTCTAACTTTATTTGAGAAAAATAGAAGGTAAACGTATCAAAATAGAATAGAGGCTTGGTGGGTGGGGATGGTGCGTGTTGGCTACTGCAGGGTGGGCGGCTGGGTTAAGTCATTTACTTGGTTGCAAGCTGTTTAGACTTTGCAGCTTCTGGGCCCCCGAGCTGGGCACACACCTGGAAGGTGACGGTGATGGTCATCTCTGCCAGTGGGGTGGCCACTGTGGGCAACAGGACAATAATTTCCAGGATAGACACATTTGTTCTGAGTTGCTTGCAGGGTAGGGGGAGTAGGGAGTGGTATGTGGGCAACATAGGTGGAGGCCCTTTTGTTAATCTTCAAAACATACCCATCTTTTTTTACATAAAATTATGATTGATTCACTAGCCACTGAATGAAAAAGGTTAATGAGTGACATACATATAAAAATAAATTCAGGTACTTCCATCTCTCTTCAATAATATTACTCAGAACTTCTAAATGTAAATCGTAAGAGGTACTAAGGCAGTATAGTTCAAGGATCTGTTGTGTAATCATCATTTAACACAGAAAAGGAGTGCCTGGCATCATCTGCTTTTAGTTTTGTCAGAAGCACAACATATGAGACAATATATTTAAAATAATTTTTATAATGATTTTCTTTTTTTAAACTGGAAGTGCCCTTCAGACTTGTAGGTGGCGATAGCCATGAAGCTGTATCTACTTATTTTTAGAGCCCATTTTCATTTAGATTTTCCCCAATAAAAATTCACAGAGGGGTCAGGGACTGGCCTTAAAAATAGAATTATTGAGAAAAAAAAAGACATTAGATTTATTATGTTGCAACATATTTTGAAATGTCAAAAAAGGAAAAAAAGGATGCCTCAAAACTTTGCAGATTTGCACACAGCTTGTCTTGTTATTTAACTTTAGCATAGATTATATTAAACACTTGACTTTTTAAAATATAGAGTTGATGCATGAAGAATTCCCAATTGAGATCTGCCCTGGGTCATTTTGTCCTTTAGTCTTACCTTAGTAACTGAAATTGCTGTGCTTTCAGCACTACAGATCAAGCTAGAAAGCTAGTGTTAAAGTACAAATTGCACTTGGTATTTAAGATAAGCATGGGAGCTTAAATTCCCCTCTTTATTTAAGATAATCATGGAGCATCCCTCAGTGGTAAAGAAACCACCTGCCCGAGCAGGAGCTGCAGGTTTGGTCACTGATCTGGGGGGATCCCACATGCCGCAGAGCGACTAAGCTCGTGAACCACAACTGCTGAGCCTGTGTTCTAGAGCGCTGAGGCCACGTGCCACGACTACTGAAGCCCCCACACCCTGGAGCCTGTGCTCTGCAGCAGGAGAAGCCACCTCAGTGAGAAGCTTGCACACCACAAGCAGAGGGTAGCCCGCACTCGCCACAAGAGAAGAGCCCATGCAGCAACGAAGACTCAGCACAGCCAAAAGTAAATAAATAAAATGGTATATAAAGAGGATGAGCATGAACAAGTTAGCGCAAATTATTCAACAGAATTAAAATATTGTGATAGCCATCTTGATTCCCATTTATTAGAAACGCAATATAATAATGGATGTTAACCTGAAGCAGGTGATAAACTAATGTTAAGCAGTCAGTAAAGCTATTCAGAAGTAAATCTAGCTGAAAACCAGAATGTATTTATTGTAAAGTGAATAGGGAGAAATCATATTGTAATTCACCACTTTTTTGTATAGTGGAAAATAACTTCTAAAACTGAAAAGACGGGGTGTGGGTAAAGAATTAACATGTATGAATCCTAAGTGCCCGACCCTGTTCTAAGCACTCACAGACATTATCTCATTTTCATCTCATAAGAAATCTATGAAATAAGCACAATAGTTTCCCTTTAGAGAGGAGGATTCTGAGGCTCCTCAATGTTTCTTACAGATCACCTATACCAAAACCACCCAGAGAGCGTAATAGAAGTTTAAATTCTTACACCTCAAATCAGATTCCCCTGAATCATAATTCCTGGGGCACCTTCAAGAGAACCAAAAGGTATTAAATACATAAACTCTTTTAGAGAGTGGATGTTAAAGTCATCAGTTAATCTTTTCTGTTCATGACAAAGTTCCTTAGTGACCAGTATCTGTATCTATGATTACATTTCTATGTTATAAATGGTCAATTACTGATTTTTCAACCTGTAAATAAAGACAGCATAATCAAGAGGAAAGAGACCAGCATTCTAGACTTTCATGTTTACCTAATCTCTTCCTCAGTTGACTGTCAGGAATAGCATCAAAAGCAATTGTTAGCGCCATTCTTAAGGCACACTAGTAGTTATTTTAGTAATATATCCTTTTTATTTTGCTTTCCTTATTTCATTCTCTCTTTTTCAATATCTTATTGTACACCAGTTTTTCTTCTCCCCTTACTGTGCCTTGGGTTTGTTACTAGTTTCTGCTGACTTGATGAGGTATTGAATAATACTCAATTCTACTTTCCCAGTTGTGAACCACTTAAGATATATACAGAGAAGCAAGACAGATGGAGATTAAAAAGCTAGATTGAAAACTAGGGCTTAGATCAACAACCAATCAAGCTTCCTAATACTTCTCACCATACAGACCTTGGAATGACCCACTTACCTGGAATCACTGCTTCAAATGTCGAGCCTGGAGAGTGGGAACAGAGACAAGTAGTAGCCTCCAGCCATGCTTTTAGAAGACAGTTTCAAGTCAGGTATGGGTATTAGTACAATTGTATTGAGACATATTTAGAATATGTATGAGTATGTATTGTGACTGTGTAGCAGAGAGTTCTACCTTTTTCTTTTTTTTTTGCTGCCATGTAGCAGAGAGTTCTGGATAGAATAGTATGACACAGTCTGTGGCAATGGTGACATTAACGGTGGAGTCGCTCAGCTTCAGATGAAGCCTCCTAAAGCGGTATACAGAGAGGAATAAGACTGTCCCACCCTCACAGCATTTACAATTTAGTAAATAAAGGAGATAGGAAGAACTTATATCAGTAGTAGAAATAAGAGTCACAACAGCCAACATTTATCATGTGTTTACTGTATTCTAGGTGATCATTGATCACAGTGGATCCTTACCACAGGATCAATTTTTCTAGGTACTAAAATAATTCTTTCTGTATAAATGGATAAACTGACACTCGGTGGGGGGAGGAGTTGGTATTAAATAGTGTGCTCGTGGACACACGGAATAGTAGGTCCTTAAGCTAAGATTCAAACTCAGGAAAAAGAATATGACAAGTATTATGAACACAAAACCCAGCATATAAGATGGAAAGTCAGACTTAACTGGATAGATGGTTGGAAAGTATGGTTGTTTTCCTCAACAGACCAACCCCTTGCCTAGAACACTATAGCTCTTGTTGAATTGTGGGTGTATGAATAACCATGATGAGCTTACCTTGAGTTTTGGAGAAGGAAGTGGCAAGAGTCATATTATGTGATTTTTGATTCATGTCTGTGTTTCCATGTTTTGCTCACAGTCTGAAGAGAGACAGAAAGGAGAGGGTTTAACAGGCGTGCTTCAGAACAGACGGAAGCCAAATCTGACAGTAAGAGAAGTGCCAAGAAATCAGGTCCCAGAGATTATGGTGGGTTCAGACATAGATAGCTAGGGCAATTAGAATATGCAAGTAATTAGTGAGAACTAATTAGTTAACAAAAGACTTCCATCTTAAGCCTTGACCACATAAAGTTGCAAAGCCACTGAAATAGCTAAAGTAAAGCTTTAGAATAATGTTCCCAAAGTAGAACATTTAAATTGATGCAGCAAACATAATTGTGAACAGGTCCAAAATACCTGAAGTGGGATATTTCTATTTTCCATAGCGGTAGCAAAGAAAACTAAAGATCATCATAGATACAAGTTAAGATTTACTCTGAAAGCAATGTGACTTGTACCTAAAAAGATGTATTTCTTTTATATCATTTTATATATTTTTTCACTTTGTATAATGAATAACTGTGGATTCACCAAGCAAAAATACTGGAGTGGGTTGCCATGCCCTCCTCCAGAGGATCTTCCCAACCCAGGGATTGAACCCAGGTCTCCCACATTGCAGGCGGGTCCTTTACCATCTGAGCCACTGGAGAAGCCCCAAATAAAAGTTTATTTACATTAAACATTTACTTAGTTTAAAGAATTGTCATAGATTCCAGCTAGTAGCCTGTGCTTTATAATCCATGTAGGGCAGCCCAGTGGTATCTTATATGAGGAACTATAAGAAATATCTGATGGACAGGAGATGCAAGGATGCAGAAAGTGACATTGCTTATTAATCTACCCATGTAAACCTCAAAGCAGGTCACAGAATTTCCTTTATTGTTTACAGACTCAGGAGCCCTTGGAGAAAACTTCGCACCTAACAGCTAGGTCCTTGTGATAATGAAATTAGTAAAAAGGGGAAATGAAATTCCCTCAACATCTATATAGAATGAAGGTTGAGATTAATGCATCAAGCAGAGAAAACAGTTGACCACATAGCAAAAGAGACGTTCTTGCTGATCATCAGGAACAGAATATTCCTTTCAGCCTTTTTTTTTTTTTTGGTCTGTCATTCAGGTTTATCTGTTTCCATCTGTTCTTGCCCAAAGGTGCCTGTGGGAGGTGAGGTGGAGGGTATGAACATCCTGGGCCTGGTGGTGTTTGCCATCATCTTTGGTGTGGCCCTGTGGAAGCTGGGCCCTGAGAGAGCACTGCTCATCTGCTTCTTCAGCTCCTTCAGTGATACACCCGGCTGCTGGTCTCCTGGATCATGTGGTAAGTGGTGGAAGGAGGAACATCTGCTCCTTCAAACCAGATGGCCTAGATTCAAATTCAGCGTCAACTATTCCCTGGCTATGTGACTTCTGGCAAGTGACTTTCTCTGTGCCTGTTTCCTCATCTATAAGATGGGGACAGTGCTGTATTCCATCGGAGCTAAGACTGATCCCAGAACCTTCTTGATCCTACTGGAAGGCAACGAAAAGACAGCTGAGCTGTGGCCACAGCCTGGCTGTGGGCCATCTTAGTTTTTGAGATTTCAATGTCATCAAATGTTCACCTTTGGATCGATGACCAAAAATAGTGCCTGCTTGATAGGGTTATTATGAAGATGAAATGAGTGACTGAGGCATAAGTAAAGCACTTAGAAAGTGTTTTAAATGTCTAGCACCTACTAATCATTGACTTAATGTCGGCTACGATTATTACCATTATGTATGTGCTTTTGTTAAATGGCCTCAGATAAGGAGGGAAAAAAACACATGCAGAGACATTCGACTTCACCCTTTTGACTTCACCCATGCCACTTCCCTCTGCCTCATCTCCACATGGTAACACACTGATTCTCAGGATGCATCCTGGATCAGAAGGTCAGAAATCAGAAGGCGAGTGACTTCCTGGAGGTCCAGTGATTGAGACTCCAAGCTGCCAATGCAGGGGGTGTGGGTTCGATCCCTGGTTGGGGAACAAGGATTCCCACATGCCTTGTGGCACAGCCAAAAAGAAAAAGAAATCCGGAGCTAAGTTAGGGCTTCTGCATTTTTACCGAGTCTTCCCCCAGTTCAAACCTGAGTCTGGGGTAGTTGATATCTAAGAAGTTGCTATGTGGAACTAATAGAAACAGGTGGTCAGGTCAGAGCAGGCTCTGCAGCTGGACAGCCTGGCTTCTCATCCCAGTGCTGCCATTTCCCAGCTCTGTGCCCTCAGTAACAACAAGTTACTTATCCTGCTGTTGCTTAGTTTCCCCATCTGGAAAATGGACTTGATGGCACCAGGCACAAGTGAGTTAATACAAGTAACGTTCATAGGACAGTGCCTAACCCATAGCGTGGCTATAGTAAACAAGCTTAGCTTTGTCAAGTACTTGTATATTTTGGGGCACATCCCATTGGCTAGAACCTGGGCATTTGGCCAAACCTAGGTGCACAGGTGGCTAGGAAATGGTACTTTTCTTCTGTTATTAAAGAGGAAAAGAGGTTTGAAGACTGGTGGCTCAAGTGGTAAAGATTCTGCCTGCCAATCCTGAGGACATGTGTTTGATCCTTGGGTTGGGAAGATCCCCTAGAGAAGGAAACAGCAACCCACTCCAGTATTCTTGCCTGGGAAATCCCATAGACAGAGGAGCCTGGCAGGCTGCAGTCCACGGGGTCACAAAGAGTCAGACATGACTTAGCAACTAAACAAGGTCACTGCTTCTATTCTGTCATCACTCTACAAATGAGCCCATCCAGTGATTCTTTTATTTTGGTTATTGTGCATTTCAGTTTTCTATTTTCCATTTGGTTCTTTTCCTTGTATTTCTTTGCTGCAGTTTTCTGCCTTTTCATTTGTTTCAAAGGAAATCATAATTGCTTTTTGAAGCATTTTTATGATTGCTCTCTACAGTCCATGTCAGATAATTCCAATATCTGTTGCACCTCAGTGTTGGCATCGTTTCTTTTTTTACTCATTCAGCTGGTGATTTTCCTGGCTGTTAGTATTACAGGCGATTTTCTGTTGTATCTTGGACATTTGGGCTGTTGTGTTAGGAAATTCCAGGTCCTGTTTAAATCTTTTTATTTTAGCAGCAGTCACCCTGTTTAGGTTTAGCATGCAAAACCTGGTCTACTTGTAGCCTGTGGTTTTAGTGACACTTTAATGTTGAGCCTTTGTTGTTCTATTTCAGTTTGCCTGGCTCCTCTGGTTCCACTCATCCTTACTGTTGCCACCTGTGGGGATGAAAGTCACTTCCTCAGTCCCAGCCACCTGGTCTCTGGGTTCGAAAAGGATGTCTTCAGCCCACACCGATGACAAGTTTTTCCCCTGGGCCACTTGTTTTCAGAGGAGCTTCCATTCTGTCCCCATTGCCAATGCCACTTGTCCTGCCTGCTGTTATTGGCAGGACTCTTATTTGACTTAGAGGAGGAATGAGTCTACCTGGGCCATCTTCTGCCATCAGATCGGGGTTTAGGAGACATGGAGTATGAATTGCTTTTTATTGCTGGATCAGTTCAGTTCAGTCACTCAGTTGTGTCTGACTCTTTGCGACCCCTTGGACTGCAGCACTCCTGGCTTCCCTGTTCATCACCAACTCCTGGAACTTGCTCAGACTCATGTCCATCGAGTCAGTGATGCCATCCAACCATCTTATACTCTGTCATCCCCTTCTCCTGCTGCCTTCAATCTTTCCCAGCATCAGGGTCTTTTCCAGTGTGTCAGATCTTTGCATCAGTTGGCCAAACTATTGGAGTTTCAGCTTCAGCATCAGTCCTTCCAATGAATATTCAGGACTGATTTCCTTTAGGATGAACTGGCTGGATCTTGCTATCCAAGGGACTTTCAAGAATCTTCTCCAACACCACAATTCAAAAGCATCAATTCTTTGGCACTCGGCTTTCTTTATAGTCCAACTCTCACATCCATACATGACTACTGGAAAAATGATAGCTTTGACTAGACGGACCTTTGTCAGTAATGTCTCTGCTTTTTAATATGCTGTCTAGGTTGGTCATAACTTTTCTTGCAAAGAACAAGCATCTTTTAATTTCATTCCTGCAGTCACCATCTGCGGTGATTTTGGAGTCCAGAATTTATTGCTGGGTAGGGAGGATCATAAGATACCCAGCCACTGTGATGGTCCTTTCTTCTTGGGTCCCTAGACAGTCTGCCTTTCCCTTTTCACCTTTCAGAGTCCTCTATGGTTGCTTCTTTTGTTATTTCCAGGGTTTATAGTTGTACTTGGATAGACAAATCTATACCATTTTGTCTGGACCAAAAGCCCACCAGAAAGTCTATTTTAAAAGACAGTGTTGTCATAAATATTCTCCAACCAATCCTTGAAGGACCTGAAACATTCACTGAGCAAATGTTGTTGAGCACTTACTATGTATCAGAAAGTGTCATGGAGATAAAAAATGAACAAAGTATATTGGGTGCCTTCCCTCATAGAGGGGACTGACTGTTCAGTAGAATGGAGAATTATTTCATAGTAAAAGTTACACTTGGAGGCCAAAATGGTACCACTTAGAAAGAACGCTTTATCATCTCTGCCTTCCACTGTAGGTTCAATATAACAAAGACCAGGAGCACATTATGGCTAGAGATGGAAAGAAGAGTGCTGACTTCAGAATGACAGTGAAAATAGTAGCCCAGAAGGCATTGCCGAGGAACAGAATCCTGCAGTGTTTACCAAAGAAGAACATGAGCTACATGGGTTGGTCAAAGGAATGGACTTGAGAGTCCTGGTCCTGATAGTAGGTAGAGGCTCAGGCCAATTCTCATCACCTCCCAGAAACACGCTGGGGAGAGATGTAGAAGATGGTTTGATTAGTCCAGGAGTTGTTTGGACAGTAATAGGAAACATGTACAGGAGACAATTAAGGCTCTGTTTCACACAACTAATTAAGAAGCCAAATTGGGACAAAAATATCATCTCTGATATTGAGTCATGGAACAGTGTTTTTATCTAACAACTCCCTTTGCTATGGTGATGCTCCGACCTTCAAAATAAAGCTGTGGGGCAATTGGCCATAAAATAAACAGTGGATTCAGAGTGTTGTGGAGATGCTCAAAATCTTTAGACTCTCAAGTTTCTTCAGGGTTCACTAAAGGCTTGAAGCGCAGGCATCCCTACTATGCTGAACAGGTAACCTGAAAGGGGTTTCAATAATAATTAGTGTAATATGAGAGAACTGTCTGATTCAGGTTATAATATCTGTGTGTTTGTGAGCATCTGCAATATAATCATTGTCTCACAGAACGTCTCACACTTGGGAGGTTGTTTCAAGGGCCAGTGATTGATGCCTGTGGTCTGGAATAGTTGTCATGATTATTGGGAAAATCAGAGTACATCTATAAATGCAAAAGTAGTCCCAGTATCTTCAAATATTTGAGTATTTGTAAAGTCAGTTAATTCAATAAGAGTCCCTAGACCCTTTTTTCTTGAATATTTTCTTCAAATTGATAATTAGATTATATTGAATTCAATTTTTGTTGCATTCCAATAAGATTAGTGCCCTTTCTCGGCATGTGTACTTGTTCTAGTGTATTTATCTTCATTTGGAAAAAATTTTATTATTGCTATTTCTTTTTAGTCATCATTCTATCCATTTTTCTACAAGGTGTTTTTATTTATACATAACCATTCCACATGTAAATTTCTGGTACTAAAATTTTATTTTCTGAAATATTAAAGCTGATTAATTTTCTAAACTTTAATCTTAAAGTTATTGAAATGAAACAAGTTTAGAACAGGATAGAGGACATAATGTACCAAGTAGAATTTTCAGAGATAAGAGTTTGATATATATTTTACCATAGCATCAACAAAGCATTCCAATACTTTTGGTCATTTGTAGTTATTATCAGAAGTAAATCAAGATAATCAGCCGCCCAGGGTACCCCCATTTAAAAAAATTTTTGGCCGCACCGAGTGGCTTGCAGGGTCTTAGTTCTTGGGCAGGGGACAGAACCCAGCACCTTTGGCAGTGGAAGCACAGAGTCCTAACCACTGGACTGCCAGGGGATTCCCTGTACCCCCATTTTGAAAGTGCATGACTAAAAGCATGGGTGGTAGCAAGAACAGCAGAGACCAAGCTGCCTGGAGCCCATTCTCTAGTGCAGATGATCAGTTGTAACAGACCCTGTGGTCCCTCAGTTCAGTTGTGTCGCTCAGTCGTGTCTGACTGTTTGCAACCCTATGAACCACAGCACGCCAGGCCTCCCTGTCCATCACCAACTCCCAGAGTTTACTCAAACTCCTGTCCATTGAGACGGTGATGCCTTTAACCATCTCATCCTCTCTTGTCCCCTTCTCCTCCTGCCCTAATCTTTCCCAGCATCAGCACAAGCTTCTTCCAGCCCAGCATTTCTCATGATGTACTCTGCATGTACGTTAAATAAGCAGGGTGACAATATACAGCCTTGATGTACTCCTTTTCCTATTTGGAACCAGTCTGTTAGCTACCATTAAAAAAATTCTTCAATCTGGATTCTTGGACCTTCTCAGGTGGCTCAGCAGTAAAGAATTGCCTTCCAGGCAGGAGATATGGATTCAAGATTGGGAAGATCCCCTGGAGAAGGAAATGGCACCGCACTCCAGTATTCTTGCCTGGGAAATCCCACGGACAGAAAAGCCCAGTGGGCTACAGTCCATGGGGTCACAAAAGAGCCTGACATGACTTAGTGACTAAAAATAAAAACAACCTGGATTCTTAATCAGGGCAAGAGGGCACTGAAGTATAAGAGAGAGAGGAGTCTATGTTGGAAGTCAAATTTGCCGCAAAGGAACAAAAATGATGGGATGAAAAAGGATCAGGAAAGAAAGAAAGGAGGGAGGAAGGGAGGGAGGGAAAGGAAGGAAAGAAGGGAAAACGAAAATGGTTAACCAATCAGTGTCACACTGACCTGATTTCTTAACTTAAAGTCTTTGGGGTTTTGTTTGTTATTTGTTTTTATTGAAGTATAGTTGATTTACAATGTCCTGTTAATTTCAGATGTACAGCATAGTCATTCATATGTATGTGTACATATATATGCATATATGTATATGTACTCTTTTTCAGATCTTTTCCCTTACTGATTATTATAAAATCTATAGAGGTTAGGGCTTCCTAATGGCTCGGTGGTAAAGAATCTGCTTGTCAATGCAGGAGACAAAGGTTCTATCCCTGGTCTGGTAAGATCCCACATGCATAGGGCACCTAAGCATGTGCACGACAACTACTGAACCTGTGCTCTAGAGCCTGGCAGCTGCAGCTACTGACCCAGGTGCTACAGCTAACTGAAGCCTGCACACCCTAAAGCTCTTGTGTGTTCTGCAACAGGAGAGGCCACCCCAGTGAGAAGCCTGTTCTCTGCAACTAGAGTTGCCCCAGCTCTCTGCAACTAGAGGAAAGCCTGTGCAGCAACAGTGACCCAGCACAGCCCAATAATTCTTTTAATATTAAGGTTAGTTCCCTGTGCTGTACCCATTGTTGGTTGCCCATTTTATATATATAGTAGTGTGTGTATTTAACCAAATTCTTTGAGTCATCCTTAAAGTAGAGAAAAAGCCAATACCCAAGGACATTCCACTGAATAAGAACAATAAAATACTCTTCACAATTTGGCATACCTGGACAGTGGTGGAGCTATAAAGCTATAACACCGTGGCTTCTTTCAGCCAAAGGCTTTTAATCCCATCCACCCCTCCACCCTTAGGCAACCAGGGCACTGGTTGACTATAGGATAAAAAGCATCAAAATGAAACCTCCACCTTTGTATTCTAAGGTAGTGATTCAGAGGTCCCCAAGTGAGTAAAGACATGCATTAAGATGATTCTACCACACTATTTTTTTCAGCAAATTGCAAGAAACACTCCTATGAAACCTGTGCAAAAATGCTAGAACAAAAACAGAATGGACTAGAGGATGAAGAGCACACTCTGGAAGAACAAGATTTTACAAAATTTATTTGATTCTAGATTAAAGAAAATAAGGACTCTACAAAGCAAGAAAAGAATGTCAAATAACCCAAATTCTATCTCTGACTCTCCATATAGTATTTACTAAAACAAGTAAACAAAAGCATTCTAAGAATCTTTGTCTTCATCTTAAAAATGTAAAGGAAAATGTATGATCAAGTTGTGTAGGAAAGACCTGCCAATACACATTGAACCCACTTAAATACAGAATTAAGTTCAAATAACTCTGGTAATTAGAAGGCAGAATCTAAATCTTATAATCACTAAAAGAAAATCTTGGTGTATAACAATAATTTAACTAATAGTCTGGGACAAAATTCTCAGAGCATGCAAACAAAATGGTGAGGCTGGGGAAAATGGAAAGCAGGATTAGTGCCTTATTTTCCTTCTCTGTCATAAGACATGCTCAATAGAAACGTTAATTCTGTGGTATGATTTTTGCCATGTTTTTATTTTTAAGTGAGAAAAGCCTTTTTCATTTTCTTAGAACTAAATTCAGGTGATGCAACAGACCAGCTGTATTATAGAGCCTCGCATGTTGTAGAACTGTTACAGAAGAGATCTCTGAGGCTATCTATGAAAATATCTAATGGCCTAACACATTCTATTGTTTCATTTCAGACTCGGAGCAAAATGATGCCAGTCAGCTGAGCCAAGTGTGTACATTCCTCACTCAACCCCAGACAGCTTAATAATGGTTCATTAAGCAGCTAATTAGACTTGCAGTACTTTCAGCCAGGCTCACAGACCCCACCCAGTCGACACACCTTTGCCATGCTCCTTTCTCTTGGTGCTTCTCACTTGGTTTTGCCGTTTAGAAGTGGCCCAAGAGGGATTTTTATATTCTAGGAAAAACAAGCAAACAACTTTTGTATTTAAAGCATTCTGTCGGTGCAGTGATTTTTGGTTTGTTTTGTTGACTATGCAGCAAAAGAGGTGCACTAGGGAACTCAGTGATTCCATGACCTAAATCTAAAAGAAGAGACTGAAAATAGCTGGGCAGGTGCCAAAAACCTACACAGGCAGCACGTGTGCAGGACCATAACTAGTGTGGTTCTTTCATGAAGAACATCTTGCTCTCATGACCTGAAGGAAATCCCAAAGACAGATTCAGATGATCGGGTATTGCTTGTGGAGAATCCTTGCACTTAGAATTTTGTCCTGGTCCTGCCTTGGCAAAGTGCCAGTTTGTGAAGCTCCAGGGTCGGCAAACTGGTCACTTAAATTGAAATTTTTGTTCTTGTTTTGAGAATTGTCATAATTGAATTTATTATTTTCTAAATGCAGTATTTTATGTATTTCAAGCAAACATTTTATTTATTTACCAATTATCTTTTTTCATCAATCATAATAAAAAAAAATGAAACGGACCTCAGAACTGTGGGCAGGATTGCCGTTCATAAGTGCTGACATCTAGTGGTTGCACTTTAATAAAGTTCTTTATTAAAGTACTATCCAGGGAGTCTTTTCTGCAAGTTCTATCGTAAGTGATTTATTTATTTATTGTCTAAAAGACAATTCATGGTACACATTTTGTTTACACTTTTGTACATTATCTTAATATGAGTGGGACCGCTTTTCTACTTGAGCTATTTTTTAACCAAAGCAAAATAACCTATGTAGTACAAAGTGTTAAAATACAGCATAAAGATACAAAAACAGAGATACTAATTCTAATTGGGGCTTCCCTGATGGCTCAATGGTAAAGAGTCCACCTGCAGTGCAGGAGACGCAGGGGCCTCAGGTTCAAATCCCTGGGTCAGGAAGATCCTCTGGAGGAGGGCATGGCAACCCACTCCATTATTCTTGACTGAAAAATCCCACAGACAGAAGAACCTGGTGAACTACAGTACACGAGATCACAAAGCATTGGATGCAACTGAAGTGACTGAGCATGGCAATTCTAATCAGTAATGTAATTATCATGTTATTTTTTTTATAATCCACAATTTTGTCTAGAAAATCACACAAACATAGATCACTGATTTGAAAGAAATGCATAAATTTGTAGCAAGTCTTTGTAGTTATAAAAAACAAAATTGCCAAAGAATGCACAGATTAATGTTTTTTTCACCTTTGTGTCATATTCCTGTATGCTTTACTAATGTTACATAAGGAAAAAAAAAAAAGCAAAACAAATGAAAAACTGAAATCACTAATGTTATCACTAACATGTTATCACTAATCACTAATGTTATCATTAGAATCACTAATGTTATCAAGTAGGGAAACAAAGTCTAGCAGCCATCAGCAAGAGTACAACACAGACAATTCTGTAAAAAGAAACAAAACTGCTAGAAAACTGTGTGCATCATATTCTTTCAAACTAGCAAAATGTGCTCCTGCATTCAATGGAATATAAACAGAATTGTTCTCTTATGAGGCACAGAAATGCAAATTCTTTTTTTTTTTTTTTTACTATTGTAGATGAATCAAATGTGTTTGTAATGGTTAATTAAGCTATTATAGAATGGGCCAGGAACAACACATTTATGGATCCTGGAGATGATGCCTACTCAAATTCTTTAAGGACAGTGGACCTGGTGATGTAGACCTAGTGAAAGTCGCTCAGCTGCGTCCCACTGTTCGTGACTCCATGGACTATACAGTCCATGGACTTCTCCAGGCCAGAATACTGGAATGGGTAGCCTATCCGTTCTCCAGGGGATCTTCCCCACCCAGGAATCGAACTGGGGTCTCCTCATTGCAGGCAGATTCTTTACCAACTGAGCATCAGGGAAGCCCCAGGGGACAGTGGACACTCTAGCCAAAAAATTTTTTAAAAATATGAACACAGAAGGACAGGATAAAGGTGACTGAGGCTTCTCTTATTTCTTAACATCATTTAGATGAAAATCAAATTTAAATGCAGTCCAACGTGCTTTTGAATAGGCTTTGGTTCAGCTCCCAAATCTTGATTGCTTGACACAGTCTCCTATGAGAATACTCAGAAGGTGTCATCTTAAACAACACACCTACTTTTTATAGTGGAGCTGCTCTTAGTAGCTGTGTCTTCATGGGACTGATAACCTATCGCTATCTTTGGAGGAAGTTCTAACCTTTCCTTGTCTCAGTTCAATTCAGTCGCTCAGTCATGTCCAGCTCTTTGTGACCCCATGAACCGTAGCATGCCAGGCTTCCCTGTCCATCACCAACTCCCAGAGTCCACCCAAACCTATGTCCATTGAGTTGGTGATGCCATCCAACCATCTCATCCTCTGTCATCCCCTTCTCCTCCTGCCCTCAATCTTTCCTAGCATCAGGGTCTTTTCAAATGAGTCAGCTCTTTGCATCAAGTGGCCAAAGTACTGGAGCTTCAGCTTCAACATCAGTCCTTCCAATGAACACCCAGGACTGGTCTCCTTTAGGATGGACTGGTTGGATCTCCTTGCAGTCCAAAGGACTCAAGAGTCTTCTCCAACACCACAGTTCAAAAGCATCAATTCTTCTGCTCTCAGTCTTATTTATAGTCCAACTCTCACATCCATACATGACCACTGGCAAAACCATAGCCTTGACTGCTGCTGATAAGTCGCTTCAGTCGTGTCCAACTTTGTGTGACCCCATAGACGGCAGCCCATCACGCTCCCCCGTCCCTGGGATTTGCCAGGCAAGAACACTGGAGTGGGTTGCCATTTCCTTCTCCAATGCGTGAAAGTGAAAAGTGAAAGTGAAGTTGCTCAGTCGTGTCCGACTCTCAGTGACCCCATGGACTGCAGCCTACCAGGCTCCTCCGTCCAGGCAAGAATACTGGAGTGGGTTGCCATTTCCTTCTCCAGTAGCCTTGACTAGACAGACCTTTGTTGACAAAGTAATGCCTCTGCTTTTAAATATGCTGTCTAGGTTGGTCATAACTCTCCTACCAAGGAGTAGGCGTCTTTTAATTTCATGGCTGCAGTCACCATCTGCAGTGATTTTGGAGCCCAGAAAAATAAAGTCTGACACTGGTTCCACTGTTTCCCCCATCTATTTGCCATGAAGTGATGGGACCAAATGCCATGATCTTGGTTTTCTGAATGTTGAGCTTTAAGCCAACTTTTTCACTCTCCTCTTTCACTTTTATCAAGAGGCTCGTTAGTTCCTCTTCACTTTCTGCCATAAGGGTGGTGTCATCTGCATATCTGAGGTTATTGATATTTCTCCCTGCAATCTTGATTCCAGCTTGTGTTTCTTCCAGCCCAGCATTTCTCATGATGTACTCTGCATATAAGTTAAATAAGCAGGGTGACAGTATATAGTCTTGACGTGCTCCTTTTCCTATTTGGAACCAGTCTGTTGTTCCATGTCCAGTTCTAACTGTTGCTTCCTGACCTGCATACAGACTTCTCAAGAGGCAGGTCAGGTGGTCTGGTATTCCCATATCTTCAAGAATATTCCACAGTATATTGTGATCCACACAGTCAAAGGCTTTGGCATAGTCAATAAAGCAGAAATAGATGTTTTTCTGGAACTCTCTTGCTTTTTTGATGATCCAGTGGATGCTGGCAATTTGATCTCTGGTTCCTCTGCTTCTCTAAAACCAGCTTGAACATCTAGAATTTTATGGTTCATGTATTGCTGAAGCCTGGCTTGGAGAATTTTGAGTATTACTTTGCTAGTGTGTGAGATGAGTGCAATTGTGTGGTAGTTTGAACATTCTTTAGCATTGGCTTTCTTTGGGACTGGAATGAAAACTGACCTTTTTTAGTTCTGTGGCCACTGCTAATTTTTCCAAATTTGCTGACATATTGAGTGCAGCACTTTCACAGCATCATCTTTTAGGATTTGAAAGAGCTCAACTGGAATTCCATCACCTCCACTAGATTTGTTCATAGTGATGCTTCCTAAGGCCCACTAGACTTCACATTCCAGGATATCTGGCTCTAGGTGAGTGTGAGTGATCACACCATCATGATTATCTGGGTCATGAAGATCTTTTTTGTACAGTTCTTCTGTGTGTTCTTGCCACCTCTTCTTAATATCTTCTGCTTCTGGTAGGTCCATACCATTTGTGTCCTTTGCATGAGCTCATCTTTGCATGAAATGTTCCCTTGGTATCTCTAATTTTCTTGAAGAGATCTTCTAGTCTTTCCCATTCTATTGTTTTCCTCTATTTCTTTGCATTGATCACTGAGGAAGGCCTTCTTATCTCTCCTTGCTATCCTTTGGAACTCTGCATTCAAATGGGTATATCTTTCCTTTTTTCTTTTCTCAGCTATTTGTAAGGCCTACTCAGATAGCCGTGTTACATTTTTGCATTTGTTTTTCTTGGGAATGGTCTTGACCCCTGTCTCCTGTACAGTGTCACGAACCTCTGTCCATAGTTCATCAGGCACTCTGTCTATCAGTTCTAGTCCCTTAAATCTATTTCTCATTTCCACTGTATAGTCATATTGGATTTGACTTAGGTCATACCCAAATGGTCTAGTGGTTTTCTCTACTTTCTTCAATTTAAGTCTGCATTTGGCAATAAGGAGTCATGATCTGAGCCACAGTCAGCTCCTAGTCTTGTTTCTGCTGACTGTATAGAGCGTCTCCATCTTTGGCTGCAAAGAATATAATCAATCTGTTTGTCTACCCTCCCTATTATGTGTAACACCATCTCTCTTTTCACAGTCAAGGGTCCATATTGCTATTTTATCAGCTTTAACTCTAACATTAACAACAGCACCACATATATTATCACTGTGAAAAGTGAAAGTGAAGTCGCTCAGCCATGCCCAACTCTTTGCGACCCCATGAATAGTAGCCTGCACCTAGCTCCTCCGTTCATGGGATTTTCAAGGCAAGAGTACTGGAGTGGGTTGCCATTTCCTTCTCCAGGGAATCTTCCCAACCCAGGGATCGAACTCAAGTCTCTCACATTGTAGACAGACGCTTTAACATCTGAGCCACCAGGGAAGTTGGTAGTCATCAAAAGATTCTTCAACAAGGCACAGCAGCATCTCTAGCCAAAAGCGATTGAGATCACTTCACCTCTGCTGTTTGTTCAGTGTAATTAGCCATCATCCTCCTTGTTTGTTTTTCTCATCTTCCCACATAGGCTTAATTCCATCCTTAAAAAGTGAGTATTCACAGCCGGGCAACTTAAATTACTAGGCAACTGGATATGGTTGTACAGAGCCCAAAAGTCTTCAAGAATATCAAACTTAGATCAGTTGAAGGTTTGCCTTTGCCAAGTTTTGCTTTTATCATTTTTTAAGAAGCCAGAGTGCCCATCTGTTCTGTAAAGGATGTTTCATATATTGTTCTGGATTAGCTACCTCCTGATTAGATTTCTGGTTTCTCTGTAGGCAGGGATTAGGAGTAGAGGTGGTTTCTGGTTCCACAGTCACCAGCTTAGATCCCTCTCCATAATAAGTGATTTTAAAAGTACTTCAAAGCATGCGTTATTTTATTTCTCCTTATAAAGCTCTGTATTTCAAGTGCTTTGGTTAAGAAAAACCAGTCTAAAACTTTGAAACTAAACACAGGATTTTCAATCTTCTCCCCCATGCAACTATGCCCTTCACAAGTATGTTGCTTTCTCTTCATAACATCCTGCTCGATGCAGTGATTTTCAGGAGGGTCATGGAGGAGAGGTAATGAGTCCTAGGGTGCAGGTAAGGAGTTTCCTGAACCTCTTGAAACACTAGTTTTAAGTCAGTCTTTAGTTACTGCTTTTGAACGTGGATAGCATTGCTGGATAGTCATGATGCTTAAATTTGTTGGAATTTCCTGGAAGGTTAGATCGCATACTATTTTGGTGATTAAAAAAAAAGACCGCTTAGAATAAAAACATACACTTATTAGGCATATGCCCAGACTAGCCCTAGGGATACAAGATGAATTATTATGAACCTTTACACTGAGAATCTTAAGATCAGGAAGCCAAATGTGTCATAAAATAATTTCGATTTAGTATGAGAGGTAATGCATTGGAATTCCAGTAGAACTATTCAAAACTCAAAAGGAGGATGCCATCAACGTGTTGCATTCAATATGTCAGCAAATCTGGAAGAAGCAGCAGTGGCTACAGAACTGGAAAAGGTCAATCCTTATCTCAGTTCCCAAGGGTAGTACCAAAGAATGTGCTAACCATCGGACAATCGCACTCATCTCCCATGCTAGTAAGGTCATGCTTAAAATCTTGCATGCTAGGCTTCAGCATTATGTGAACTAAGAACTTCCAGATGCTCAAGCTGGGTTTAGAAAATGAAGAGGAACCAGAGATCAAATTGCCAACATTTGCTGAATCGTAGAGAAAGCTAGGGAATTCCAGAAAAACATCTACCTCTGTTTCATCAACTACACCAAAACATTTGACTGTGTGGATCATAATAAACTGTGGAAAGCTCTTATGGAGATGGGAATACCAGACCACCTTACCTGTCTCCTGAGAAAGCTGTATGTGGGTCAAGAAGCAACCGTTAGAACCCTACATGGAACAACTGATTTGTTCAAGGTTGAGAAAGGAGTACGACAGTACTGTATGCTGTCACCCTGCTTGTTTAATCTATACGCTGAGCACATCATGAGAAATGCCTAGCTGGATGAGTTACAAGCTGGAATCAAGATACATGGGAGAAACATCAACAACCTCAGATATGCAGATGATACCACTCTAATGGCAGAAAGGGAAGAGGAACTAAAAAGCCTCTTGATGAGGGTGAGGGAAGAGTGTGAAAGAGCAAGCTTAAAACTAAATATTAAAAAAAACTACGATCATGGCATCCGGCCCCATTACTTCATGTCAGATAGAGCGGGGAAAGGTGGAAGTGGTGACAGATTTCCTCTTCCTGGGCTCTAAAATCACTGCAGATGGTGACTATGGCCATGAAATCAGAAGATGTTTTCTTTTTGTCAGGAAAGTTATAACAAACCTAAACTGTATATTGGAAAGCAGAGACATTACTCTGCTGACAAAGGTCCGTCTAGTCAAGGCTGTGGTCTTCCCTGTGGTTACATACAGTTGTGAGAGGTGGACCATAAAGAAGGTAGAATGCAGAAGAATTGATGCCTTTGAACTGTGGTGCTGGAGAAGACCCTTGAGAGTCCCTTGGACAGCAAGGAGATCAAACCAGTCAATCCTAAAGGAAACCAACCCTGAATATTCAGAACTGATGCTGAAGCTGAAACTCCAGTATTTTGGCCATCTGTTGTGAACAGCTGACTCATTGGAAAAGTCCCTGCTGCTGGGAAAGATTGAGGGCAGAAGAGGGTGTCAGAGGATGAGATGGCTGGATGGCATCACTGATGCAACGTACATGAACTTGGGCAAACTCTGGGAGATGGTGAGGGACAGGGAGGCCTGGTGTGCTGCAGTCCATGAGGTTGCAAAGAGTCAGACATGGTAGGACGACTGAACAACAACAGCAAATGAAAGGTAAAACTTTTGACTGTGCAAAGCACAAGGGAGAAAATCATCTGAGAGATGGAAAATCTTTATAAAGAAGTGATCTATAAGCCAGGTTTTGAAAATTATTTATGAATTACCTAGGTGACAAAACAGGCATTCCAGACAGGCCATTAGCCATTCAGTAAATATTTATTGAGTGTCTACCATATAGTAGGTGCCTCACGGGGTATAACATGTGCAAAGGCTGGAGATACAAGTGATATTTTAGAGTATGTTATTGCCAAAGCAGAAAATAGAATAAATAGACGGAGCAGTAGGAAATGAAGGTGTGAACTGAGGAAAGACATATCCAAATTCAAATCCCATATCCAAATTCAAATCCCATATCCACCACACTTGGTCTGTGCTGCTGCTCCTGCCAAGTCGCTTCAGTCGGGTCCGACTCTGTGCGACCCCATAGGCGGCAGCCCACCAGGCTCCCCTGTCCCTAGGATTTGCCAGGCAAGAACAATGGAGTGGGTTGCCATTTCCTTCTCCAGTGCATGAAAGTGAAAAGTGAGAGTGAAGTCGCTCAGTTGTGCCCGACTCTTAGCAACCCCATGAACTGCAGCCTACCAGGCTCCTCCGTCTATGGGATTTTCCAGGCAAGAGTACTGGAGTGGGGTGCCATTGCCTTTTCTGCACTTGGTCTATAGACTTCAGCAAATAACATAAGCTCATTAAATATCAGCTCTTCCATCCGAACAATATAAGAAAGACTGTTTATTAGGTTATTGGGAAAGTTAAATGAGCTTATAGTTGTAAAAGTTCATGGCATCAAATAAGTACAAAAATATTAGTTATTATATCTATCATCTTTTGCTGAATAATAACTAAAAATATTTGTGGCCTACAATAATTAGCATTTATTTTCATGTTCATTGAGTCTGCAGTTCAACTGGTGATCAACTGATCTAGACTGTGGTTGGCCAGGAAGTTCTACTTCAGGCTTGTCTGCTTAACCCACATATCTCATTCTGGGCTCAGATTGCAGGGACAAAGGCAATCAGGGTATGTTCTTAGAGTGATGGCAGAAGCACAAGCCCAACTATGCAAGCTCCTTTCAAGCCTCTATTCATGCCACATTCCTAACATACCTTCAGTCAAAGTAATCACATGGCTAAGTCAAAAGTCAGGGCAGGAAAGCACTCTATGCCTCCATGTAAAAATGACAAGGATGTAGATGAATAATACAGAGAGGAATAAGGATTGGCAGTGATTTACTTTGTTTTTATATATATATATATATATATTTTTTTTTTTTAAATAGCAAAGGCCTTGTGTATCATCCTAAGGAGTTTGAACTTCATTCTTCAGGTAATGCGAAAACACCTGATCAAACCTGTGAT
This sequence comes from Oryx dammah, assembly GCF_014754425.2. Classification (NCBI taxonomy): domain Eukaryota; kingdom Metazoa; phylum Chordata; class Mammalia; order Artiodactyla; family Bovidae; genus Oryx; species Oryx dammah. Next base: position 32,581,028 of record NW_024070188.1, read on the forward strand.
TTTATTTATTTATTTTTGATATTTATTTTATTTGGCTGTGCTGGGCCTCAGTTGTGGCATGTGGGATCTTTCTCTTTTTTTTTCATTTTTGACTGTGCTTGGTCTTTGCTATTGCACCAGGGCTTTTCTCTAATTGCAGCGAGCAGGGGCCATTCTCTAGTTGCAGTGTGAGGGCTTCTTATCACAGTGGCTTCTTCTGTTTGGGAGCATGGACTCTAGGACACATGGGCTTCCGTAGTTGCTGCATGTGGGGTCAGTAGTTGCCGCTTATGGGCTCCAGAGCACAGGCTCAGTAATTGTAGCCCATGGATTAGTTGCCCTATGCCATGTGGGATCTTCCTGGACCAGGGATTGAACTGGTGTTCCCTGCATTGCAAGGCAGACTCCCAACTGCTGATCCACCAGGGAAAACCCCCCAGGCAGAATCTTTAATCTTGGTTGCAGCACATGGGCTCTTTTAGTTGCAGCATTTGGGATGTTTTGTTTCAGCATGTGGGATCCAGTTCCCCAACCAGAGATCAAACCCAGGCCTCCTGCATTGGAGCTCAGAGTCTTAGCCATTGGACCACCAGGGAGGTCCCAAACCTGATTTGAGAATACAGGTTGCCCTGATGTCGTGGAGAAGAGACACATATTGAAGACAAATATGACTAAAAGCAGAAATACCCTGACTAAATACAGATAATATGTTGTAGTAATTTCCTAAAGATGACAAAGGCCTGAGCTAGAGTGGTGCCTTGGCCTGCATCGAGGCAAGAGACTCCATTGAATAAAAAAAAGAGAGTAATACAGTAGGCTAAATCCTGAGGCTGATTCTTGAAGAATTTATTAATTTTATTTTATTGCTTTGTTCTTTAAAATTATTGAATAAGTCTGACCAGAGCAGTTCTTCAGGCCATGGAATTTAGACTTAATAAATGAGAAGTAATCTTGAATTGCATAAAATAGTCTCCTCCTGGATGATGTAGAAAGTGAACTCAGAGGTCTACTGCTGCTGCTGCTAAGTCGCTTCAGTTGTGTCCGACTCTGTGCAACCCCATAGATGGCAGCCCATCAGGCTTCCCCGTCCCTGGGATTCTCCAGGCAAGAACACTGGAGTGGCTTGCCATTGCCTTCTCCGTCAGAGGTTTACTAGAGGCAGCTTATTCTGACTTGGTAAGAAACAACTGTTAAGTTATCAGGAATTTTGTGAGCCAGTTGACTTATATATTAAAAATTAAAATGTTGATTTATATTATTAAAAATTAAACTGTATAAACTTACAATGAAATATACTGAAAATATAATTACTCTGCTTCCAGTTAAGATGAAGTAACAGGAAATGGATTGACTTGTCCCAGGTGGCGCTAGTGGTAAAAAAGCGCACCTGCCAATGTAGGAGATGGAAAAGACATGGGTTCAATCCCTGGGTCAGGAAGATCCCCTGGAGGAGGGCACAGCAATCCACTCCAGTATTCTTGCCTGGAGAATCCCATGGGCAGAGGAGTTTGGTGGGGTCTCAAAGAGTTGGACACGAGGTGAAGTGAGTTAGTACACACATGAAAAACAATTTTTTTTAACTTGGACAAAATTTATGAAATAGCAGTTTTCTGGACATTGGACATCTGGTAACAAAAGACAGTGATCCCCGAGAGATGAGAAACAAATGAAAAGAAGCCTGGCCCCAGCTTACTGCCCTGAGAAAGCTTCCCAGCCATGGAGCAGAGAGGGAGCATGCCAGGAGAGCCCAGGACTCGCTGAGCTGAGGAGATAGACCTGAGGGTCCAGGGATAGCAAGGGAGCTCCAGTTCTCAGGCCAATACCGGGAGAGAGGCCTGCAGAGAGAGAGCTCTTAGAATTCTGGATAGGGTCCCACTGGAATATTATGCAGAGTACCAACCAGTACATGCATGTAAGAAAATAATTTGATCCTGGAAAAACAACTATCTGAAAGGATTACAGGAAATAGTAGTCTGTGCTCACACATGATCTGAAAATAGTGCCTGTTCCCACAGCTGGAAAAACTCATAATTTGGATAAAATACTCAGAAAGGGCTTGCCTTGGTACTAGGGAACATCCAAATCTAGACTAAACACTACTCTGGCCTCACCTTAAAAACCCTGAAAATTGAGGCCCAAAAGGAACAAACCATTTTCAAATAACTACATCTCAGAAAAAGCTTAAGAAGATGTACAGGAGTACGTCAATATGCTGCACTCAACAAAGTAAAATTCAGAATGTCTAACCCAAGATTACAGGATTGCAAAGAAGCAGGAAAACAGGAGCCGGAGAAAGAAAAATTAATCAATTAAAACCAACTCAGAACATCCAGAGTTCATAATTGGCAGAAAGACTATAAAACTGTTATTTATTTTAGCTATATTCCATGTGTTCAACATTTAAGTACAAATACAGACGTTAGGAAGTTGGTGAAGTTGAATACATAGCAATAGAAATATAAACCAAAGAGTAAAAATAAAATTTTTAAGTGAAATGAGCATGATTGAATTTGGAGATAGAAACAACCCAAATATCAGTCAGTAGGTAGATGGATAAACAAATTATAGTATGTTCATACAATGGAATATGACTCAGCAATGAAAAGGATAAGTTATTGATATGTACAGTGTGGGTGAATCTCAAAATAATTGGTCTCTGAGAGAAGTATAATGAAAAGGTATATACATTGTATGATTCTACCCATATAAAGTTCTAGAAAATCCAAATTATAGTGACAGCAGTTATCACTGATTGCCTGAGGAACAGAGTAAGGATGGGAGGGACAGAAGAAGGGATTACAAAAGGGTACAAGGGAAGTTTGGGGGGTGATGGATATTCTATTGATGGTTTCATGGGTATATAAATCTATCAAAAATTATCAAATTGTACACTTTACACATGTGCTTTTTATTTTATGCCAATCAGACCTCAGTTAAAAAAAAAAGTCTGACCCACAGTGGTGACTGAGTAAAATTTAGCTGTATTGAACACACACACAGAAATAAGAAATATTCAGAACTTATCATTTCCTAATTATTTTTCCACATTCTAATGTCATCTATGTTCTTGGGATTACTGTTTACATCTATTGTATCAGTATGGTGACATATGATACTGTGCCCCTTTTCATCTCTGCACAATTCCACATTCACTGATATCATGCTGGTAGCTTGAAATGGGTCATGGTGGGAACATATACCTCACAGAAACTGGCAAATGCTACAAATCACGGCCACTCACCTTCCACCCCACCCCCACCCCAATTCCAAGAGCTGTAGTTAGAGATACAGCCTAAGTCCAGTGATCCTTTCACCAAACCATGCTACGCGTCTCACCAGCATACCTAGAAACTGCTCAGAGACACACAGGGGAGTGGCAGACTGAAGCTGAGACTGAAAGGGCCATTTCCTCTGCCTTCCAGCCCGAGGAGCAGCATGAGTTAACACTTTGAAACAGATCTGCTCTCAGACAGCAGTGCTTAACAAAAAAGGATACCTTATTTATAGTGGAATTTCAGCAATCTCTGAAAATGATTTTTCTTTTAGCAAGGGTTCTTCCCAACACTTCTTGATGATAATATATGAATGTGTCAACTATATTTCTGCTCCCAAATGGGACATATAATTTAAAGATGAAATTTATGCATTTCCACGGTTTATTTGAAATCTGGATTTTACCAGAAAATCCACATATGCCAAATTTCTGTCTTCACAAGCCTGTGTGTATAACAAATAGAGTTAAATGAGTTAAATGTTAATCACTTAGTCATGTCCAAATCTTTGTTTCCCAATGGACTGTAACCCTCCAGGCTCCTCTTTCCATTGAATTCTCCAGGCAAGAGTACTAGAGTGGATGGCCATCCCTTCTCCAGAGGATCTTCCCAACCCATGGATCAAACCCAGGTCTCCTGCATTGCAGGCAGATTCTTTACCATTTGAGCCATCAGGGAAGCCTGGAGTTAAATAAGGGATCAATCAAATTTCACATTCCTGCCCCCAACAGCTATCACTGGACTTCCAGAATCCCTCTGAATTCTTAGAGCATGTTTCACATCAGCTTGGGAAGTCCTCTCAAATGCTCTGGGACTCTGGTTGCCTGGTTAATGTGTTTCCCAGGAAGGGAAGCCCCTGAAAGTTGTGCCTGGCACTGTTGCCTATGTCCAGTATAAGGTACAATCTATCGAAGGTGCCATCTTTCATTGCTTTCAGAGCGGCCAAATCTGGAGGTGCCAGAGCAGCCCTATATTTTCTATTGCTGGTGATGCCAAGTCATGCTGATCTGTGAAAATACAAGTGGGAGGATACCCCTCTTCCTGGATTATCTCAAGCTGTGTTCCCCTAGCTCCTAGAGTGCCATATAATACATTCCTTGAAATTTTTGGTAACTTTTCTTTCTGGAGGGCTCCAATAAGAACAAATGGAGTGGAGTCTGGGGACAAGTATCCAAGACACAGAACTTACTGTTTCTTCCATCTTTGGCTTCAGGTATGTGATTGGGAGGGAGGGGGACTATGCAGGTGTCAGAGATGGCAGAGGAGAAAAGAAAAGTAGAAAAAGAAGATAGAAGTCTGGTCCAGACATGTCTAAATGCTGGTTTCGACTCAACAGGGCTCTGCTACATCCAATAATGTGAATAACCTTTAATTTTTCCTATCTTGGTAAAAATTGGTCTCATTTAAACTCCTTGAACTAATTCTTACCATACTGGTGAGATGTCTGGGTGGCACATACAAAGATGGTCCGTGGTTGTTAAAGGAAATTATACAAGTGTTAGATCATATTGCCCAGTAGCTTAGCTTTTGTTTTGTTTTCTTAACTAATGGTCCTTCTCATTCTATCACTGAAACTGATATTTTTGTTTTTGTGGGAGAAAAATTGAGAAGGATGCATTCAAACGGCAGGAAGAAATGCACAATAAAGAATCTTTTCCTTTCCCTTCTTTCAGATAATGTTAGCATTAACTAAGGAATAGATCCTAGCACATGAAATCAGTTTTATAAAGAGAAAAATGAGCTTCTGAGGGATTCAATGTGTTAAATTCACAAAGTCCTATAAGGAAGAGAAGAACTAAAAGTCTGTGTCCCTTGACTCCTAAATCAGCAGCCAACCCTCTGTGTTGGCTGCTTGCTTACCACTTTATATTATCTGCTCAAATCATGAAGTCCAATCTGCTGATAAATGTTATGGAGGGAGATCTTCCTGTTACATTTTGATATTTGTTCATGACTGCAACCCATGCAGTTGCTGAGGATTTTCACTTGTACAGCCTTTCCGTGGTGGGTATTTGGGAAATCATGAAAGCTTTACAGAATAGTAAAGTAAGAAGTCAAGAGATACCTGGCGGCTGCTGCTGCTGCTGCTAAGTCGCTTCAGTCGTGTCCGACTCTGTGCAACCCCTGGAGTAACAGGCAAATTTGGCCTTGGAGTACAAAATGAAACAGGGCAAAGGCTAACAAAGTTTTGCCAAGAAAATGCACTGGTCATAGCAAACACCCTCTTCCAACAACACAAGAGAAGAGTCTTCACATGGACATCACCAGATGGTCAACACCAAAATCAGATTGATTATATTCTTTACAGCCAAAGATGAAGAAGCTCTATACAGCCAGCAAAAACTAGACCAGGAGCTGACTGTGGCTCAGATCATGAACTCCTTATTGCCAAATTCAGACTTAACTTGAAGAAAGTAGGGAAAAACACGAGACCATTCAGGTATGACTTAAATTAAATCCCTTATGATTATACAGAAGAAGTGAAAAATAGATTCAAGGAATTAGATATGATAGACAGTGCCTGAAGAACTATGAACGGAGAACTAAGAACTATGAACTATTGTACAGAAAGCAGTGATCAAGACCATCCTCAGGAAAAAGAAATGCAAAAAGGCAAAATGGTTGCTTGAGGAGGCCTTATAAATAGCTGAGAAAAGAAGAGAAGCTAAAGGTAAAGGAGAAAAGGAAAGATATACATATTTGAATGCAGAGTTCCAAAGAATAGCAAGGAGAGATAAGAAAGCCTTCCTCGGTGATCAATGCAAAGAAATAGAGGAAAAGAACAGAATGGGAAAGACTAGAGATGTCTTCAAGAAAATTAGAGATACCAAAGGAACATTTCATGCAAAGATGGGCTCAATAAAGGACAGAAATGATATGGACCTACCAGAAGCAGAAGATATTAAGAAGAGGTGGCAAGAACACACAGAACTGTATGAAAAAGATCTTCATGACCCAGATAACCATGAAGGTGTGATCACTCACCTAGAGCCAGACATCCTGGAATGTGAAGTCAAGTGGGCCTTAGGAAGCATCACAACAAACAAAGCTAGTGGAGGCAACAGAATTCCAGTTGAGCTCGTTCAAATCCTAAAAGATGATGCTGTGAAAGTGCTGCATTCAATATGTCAGCAAATTTGTAAAACTCAGCAGTGGCCACAGGACTGGAAAAGGTCAGTTTTCATTCCAATCCCAAAAAAGGGCAATGACAAAGAATGTTCCAACTACCGCACAATTGCACTCATCTCACACACTAGCAAAGTAATGCTCAAAATTCTCCAAGCCAGGCTTCAACAGCACATGAACCATGAACTTCCAGATATTCAAGCTGGATTTAGAAAAGGCAGAGAAACCAGAGATCAAATTGCCAACATCCGCTGGATCATTGAAAAGGCAAGAGAGTTCCAGGAAAAAAAAAACACAAAAACTACTTCTGCTTTATTGACTATGCCAAAGCCTTTGACTGTGTGGATCACAACAAATTGTGGAAAATTCTTGAAGAGATGAGAATACCAAGCCACGTGAGCTGCCTCCTGAGAAATCTTAATGCAGGTCAAGAAGCAGGAGTTAGAACTGGACACGGAACAACAGACAGGTTCCAAATAGGGAAAGGAGGACATTAAGGCTGCATATTGTCACCCTGCTTATTTAATTTATATGCAGAGTAGCCTGGAAAATCCCATGGACGGAGGACCCTGGTAGGCTGCAGTCCATGGGGTTGCTACGAGTTGGACGTGACTGAGTGACTTCACTTTCCCTTTTCACTTTCATGCATTGGAGAAGGAAATGGCAACCCACTCCAGTGTTCTTGCCTGGAGAATCCCAGGGATAGGGGAGCCTGGTGGGCTGCCGTCTATGGGGTCGCACAGAGTCGGACACGACTGAAGTGACTTAGCAGCAGCAGCAGCAGCAGCAGAGTACACCATGAGAAATACTGGGCTGAAAGAAGCACAAGCTGGAATAAAGATTGCTGGGAGAAATATCAATAACCTCAGATATGCAGATGGCACCACCTTTATGGCAGAAAGTGAAGAACTAAAGAGCATCTTGATGAAAGTGAAAGAGAAGAGTGAAAAAGTTGGCTTAAAGCTCACATTCAGAAAACTAAGATCATGGCATCCGGTCCAATCACTTCATGGCAAATAGATGGGAAACAATGGAAATAGTGAGCGCCTTTATTTTGGGGGGCTCCAAAATCACTGCAGATGGTGATTGCAGCCATGAAATTAAAAGATGCTTGTTCCTTGGAAGAAAAGCTACGACCAAGCTGGACAGCATATTAAAAAGCAGAGGCATTACTTTGCCAACAAAGGTCTGTTTAGTCAAAGCTATATTTTTTCCATTAGTCATGTATGGGTGTGAGAGTCAGACTATGAAGAAAGCTGAATGCTGAAGAATTGATGCTTTTGAACTGTGGTGTTGGAGAAGACTCTTGAGAGTCTCTTGGACTGCAAAGAGATCCAACCAGTTTATCCTAAAGGAAATCAGTGCTGAATATTCATTGGAAGGACTGATGCTAAAGCTGAAACTCCAATACTTAGGCCACCTGATGTGAAGAACTGACTCACTAGAAAAAACTCTGATGCTGGGAAAGATTGAAGGCGGGAGGAGAAGGGGATGACAGAGGATGAAATGGTTGGATGGCATCACTGACTCGATGGACATGATTGTGAGTAAGCTCCAGAAGTTGGTGGACAGGGAAGCCTGGAGTGTTGCAGTCCATGGGGTTGCAAAGAATCAGACACAACTGAGTGACTGAACTGAGAGAATATTTCAATAAATCATAAAGCCCCAGGAATTCATTATTGTTAAATAGTGTGTTTTTATAGCTCCTGTTATTCCCCAGAGACACATCACTTGAAAATCAAAACTTAAACATTTAAAATGATACTTCTAAACTTCTAAAGCTGCAGAAGCAACTGAATGATTTAGTTCAGACAGGGGGTTTGTAGGACTTGGTTCTAATATTAGACAAATCAGTTCCCTCATCTCTTGCTGACCTATTTGTTCATCCATCCAAGTCATTACCTTAATCTCTCTATAGCTTCTGTGTTCTGTACAGTAATTAGGACATATGGGATTCATTGGTAGCAAGCAGTGTCACAGACTGTAGCAGGCAGTCTTTGATAATAAGTTTAAATGCAAACATTTATGAAAAACTTCCTCCCCTAAGAGGAGCAGCAGATTGATTAATTAAAAACAGTTAAGGAGTACATTGCTTCCCAGGTGGTGCTAGCAGTAAAGAACCCACCTGCCAATGCAGGTAGATGTAAGAGACATGGGTTCAATCCCTGGGTCAGGAATATTCCCTGGAGGAAGGCCTGGGAACCCACTCCAGTATTCTTGCCTGGAGAATCGCATGGACAGAGGAGTCTGGTGGGCTGCTGTCCATAGGATCGCAGAGTCAGTCACTACTGAAAAGACTTAGCACACAAGCAAGGTGTACCTTGGCAATGGTTGACAGGCAAGTGCAGAAGTCTCTTCACTGCAGATATGAATACTGCTCTACAGTGTGGCACTGGAAGACCTCTTCGCTAAATGAATGGGTATGTCCTATACCTTATGGGGTGGGAGGCACTGATTGCAAAACTAGATGGCTGTGCAATGACCGTTTTTACTCATCCAATCATACTCTGTTAGCTCCTTTATATATCTTTTGAAATTATGTATGAAAGCTGTGTTCTGCAAAAGTGGGAACTGTGAACTAGAGAAAATATGTAAATATAATTAAAAGTACACATATTTTATACATTCATTATTATAGGTGTGTGTATACATATACACATATATAGACATATATTTTATATATTTTCTATATCAAATACATACACCTATACTCAGATGGTAAACAGTCTGCCGGTAATGCGGAAGACCCGGGTTGGATCCCTGGGTCAGGAAGATTCCCTGGAGAAGGAAGTGGCAACCCACTCCAGCATTCTTGCTTGGAAAATCCCATGGACAGAGAAGCCTGGTGGGCTACAGTCCATGGAACTGCAAAGAGTTGCATACGACTGAGCGAATAATGCTGACTGATGATACACATACAGGTTTTCTCCGCATAACACAGAAGAAAGTTTCTTCTCTTGAATTGTTGCTTAAATGGCTCTGCTGTGAGGAAGAAAATCAAGGAGGATAATGATACTCCCCCTGAATCTGATTAGTTTACTCCTCAGTCTTTGCAATAAACACTGTTATAAATGTTGCTGCTCATATGGAATGGACATATCATACTCTTTTCCAAAGGACAGTGTCAAAAACAGAACATATACAGAATGGCCTTATCATTCCTTTGAAAAACAGAGTCACCCATCTTTAGAAAGTTATTTATATTTCCCTGGTTTTCATTGATAGGCCCTCATCCCAGTACTTTTCTTTAGGCCAAGTAACTCTAATCTTCTAATCTTTTTCCTGGCAGGAGTTGACAAACTGTTTCCCATGGGTCAAATCTGGCTTGTTGTCTATTTAAAGTAAGATTTTTTTTTTTAAACATTTTAAATTGTTGTTTAAACATTTTTTTTTTAGTGAAGGAGGATATGTGCTGGAGAAGAATATAGGGCCTACAAAGGTCTAAAAATACTTACTCTATGGCCCTTTATAGATACAGTTAGTTGATCTCTATTCTAGGAGTTAGCTTCAAGGCCCTAATCATTGCATGGTCAGAATGAAAATCATGATGGTCCAGGCTTGTTTCTTGATAGTCCTCGTTATTAGGCAAGACCTGACTGTGTTAAACAGTAGTATGCTGCTGCTGCTGCTAAGTCGCTTCAGTCGTGTCCGATTCTGTGCGACCTCACAGACGGCAGCCCACCAGGCTCCCCCGTCCCTGGGATTCTCCAGGCAAGAACACTGGAGTGGGTTGCCATTTCCTTCTCCAATGCATGAAAGTGAAAAGTGAAAGTAAAGTCGCTGAGTCATGTCTGACTCTCAGCGACCCCATGGACTACAGCCTACCAGGGTCGTCTGTCCATGGGATTCTCAGGCAAGAGTACTGGAGTGGGGTGCCATTGCCCTCTCCGAACAGTAGTATAGTTTCCTCTATATCTCTGACCAGAGAATGAGTGTCTTATCTAGAAAGTTATCCTGTAACCAACAAAGCACAAGTTTGGCAAAAGTACACATGGAGCATTGAACAAGTTTGAACACAACCACATAGTCACATTATACCAAATCCACTGAAGAGGTCAATGAACTTATGTCAATACCACATTGCAGTTGCATCCATGAAAATTATGCAGGTGACGTAGCAAAATAAAGTGGGTATATGGTCCTCTACTATTTTTGCTTGCTCGTTTGCCAAACTCTTGAACTTCTACTTCCAGGTTCTTTCCGCTTAATTTGCCAGCATTGTCAATCTCTGAGGAAAGAGTCTCTGATGATAAGCATCTTACCTCTTGTACTCTTGGTTTGTTTCTTTAAGACTGCCCTTTATTTAAAGGTACTTCGCTGCTGGTCCAGTGGCTGGGACTCCAAGCTTCCAGTACAGGGGCCCTGGGTTGGGGAACTGGACCAGCTAGGGGGAATATGCCACAGCTAGGAGTTTGCATGATGCAACTAAGACTCAGTGCAGCCAAGTAAATAAATAACATGAAATATTTAAAAGTATGTAATGAGAGATTATAAGGATTCTGTTTTTACCCTTAAGTAAGAGGTGATTTTCTTCTTGAATGGAAAAAGGACTTTACCCTATATACTCCGATTACTTGTTTATTTTTCCCAATTGTTTTGGCATCTCTTTATCTATTTTGGATAAAATCAAGACAAAAAGGTCTTCTCAACTTATATGCATGTGTACACACACATACACACACACCCACATTTGTGGTTTTCTTCCTGAAGCAGGTTCATATAAAGTCATTTTTTGGGAATAATCATGTCAGGTCTCTTCAGTTTTCCCTGTTCCCCAGTTACCTCACTTTCTTTTCATTTTTTTTTTTTTTAAATCTTCTCTGGTTCCCTGGGTTAGTGCAAATAATCAGTAGTGGATTAAGTTATTTGCTTGCAAAATGTCAAGACCATGAGGGCTCCAGAGGACCTAGGTCACAGGAGTGACCTCCAGTCAGTGGCCTCCTATTAATGGTGCTCCTGACTGTGAGCATTGCAAATGTTAGCTCTTATCTGTCCACACAGGATCATTGTTTAAAATGATTATCTCACTATTATTGGCATGCATTGAGTACTTTTGAATTTGAATCAACTTGAATTGAATTGAATCAGATCAAAGGGCAGGAAGACCTTACTCTCTCTGCCCTGTTGTTGGCATATGCTTGCCTGCTTCTTCACTTCAAAGTGCTGTTTCTAGTTCTGAAGTCTGAATGCTTTCCCTTTTCTATTTTATTCAGCCTCAGCTTATACCTCAATCCTTTTTGTCTTCAGATTGGACTTTTCCTTTCCCCAAGTGTGACTTGGATACCTGATATTAAGACCTTTACTGTGCCTCCTCCTGGGCTCTGTGGATGCCAGACTGGCCTCTGTAGTTGCCCGCTGAACTGTGTCTGTGCTATCACTCCCCCCACTCCTGCGTGATACACAATAAAATATGCTTTTCTGTAAAAGCAAACTACCCAAAGTAGAGGATGTTAAGGGGCCACATATCCCTGTCCATGGTCCTGAATCGCCACTTTACTAAAACACCATGGTGGTATCGTCTTCTCAGATCTGCCTACACTCCATTTATTTTACTCTCCAGTCTGGTTCATGGTCTTGGCCTCTGAGTTCTATTCTGCCACGCTTTGGACATAATCACTATTTTTAAGTTGTGAAGCACCTCTAGGAGGATGCTATGTGGAGACCCTGAAATAGTGGACTTGGCCTGTATCTGCCACCTGAGTTTATTTTCACCTGATGAAAAGATGTTTAAAACCAAAGGCAATGGCTTGAAAGAAAATGTTTTGTGTGGGTGTAACTCTTAGATCTTTCAGATCTTTTTTCCAAGTTATTTTATTTTCCAATCCCTCTATATTACTCAACACTTTAACTATGCCCTGCCTGGGTCTGTGTGTCAGTGTGCACTGATAGGTTTATATACATAATTATCATTTTGGTACTTTGCACAGGATTTTTTTTTTTTTAACTTTATTTTTTGTCACAGGGACAGAGAAAATCTTAGAGCATCTAGATGTTAAATAAGTTTTCCCAGAGAGTTGTGAAACTCTGATAAATGACTATATCATTAATGAAAGCTGATTTCAAAGCCTAATGAACACCATTGAGAATGCTGAGTTGATAAGAATCCAGATATTATAAAATTTTTCCTTTATCTTTAGATAAAGATGATTACAAAGAAGAATAGGTTATATGAGTAGAGAAAGTGAAGTTTTCATTTTAGGCAAACAAATTTGGCCCTAAATTGATAATCATAGAAGCTGGCCTATCAATATATGGGGGCTTCTTACATATATTCCCTCTACTTTTGTTCATGTTTGAAAAACATAAATTTTTTTAAAGTTGTTTTAAATAGTTGGAAGTAAGAGACTTTTGAAAAAACTTATACTACATCTATATGCTAAAATACCAGATACATATTAAATTATTTCTGAGTGTTTTATGTAAATAGGCTTATAATTAAGTCATAGAAACAGAGCTGTTAGAAACATGGGAAATTCCATCAAGTCTGTGTCAAATTCTGTTTAACCAATTCATGAAGTTTTCTCGTTTTGTTTTTAAACTGGCAAGATTAATACTTAATACAACTTGGGATTTTGATGAAAACCTTAAAAAATATAAAGACATGAAGAGTATAAATTTCTGCATATTGCCTTAACCTTTCTTCTCTTGATAACAATGTCTCTTCTCAGGAGTGACACCTTTATCAGGTTCATGGTATTATCCTTGAAGATTGTTTAAAAAGTGAATTAATATCAGTGTGTAAATTTATAAATACATAGTTCTATTATACATATATGTGTTAACACATTATGCAATGTTTTCCTGACAACTGAATTTTAAACTTAACTGTATTTGGAAGATAGTAGTAATGGCAACCCACTCCAGTGTTCTTGCCTGGAGAATTCCAGGGACGGGGGAGCCTGGTGGGCTGCCGTCTATGGGGTCGCACAGTGTCGGACACGACTGAAGCAACTTAGCAGCAGCAGCAGCAGCAGTAGTCATTTGAAGGAAATTACTCCTCCATTTATTTTTATTTATTTATTTATTTTTTTTACATCAAGCATCTTTAATGAGATGAGCCAAACTGCACACATTGGGTCTAAAGGATGTGTGTGCATGTTTGTTGCTAAGTTGTGTCTGACTCTTCACGACCCCATGGGGCCCGCCAGGCTCCTCTGTCCATGGGATTCTCCAGGCAAGAATACTGGAGTGGGTTGCCATTGCCTTCTCCATCCTCCATTTAAAATACCTATTTCATCTTACAATTTGGTCTATCATCCCACTATTCTAGTGACAAGATTCTGAGCCTTTCTGGTATAGAAGAGGGGAAAAAGGATACAATTTTAAAGATAAAAGAAAATATTTACCACCTATTATTACCACAGTCCATGTAGGTATGACTAATTGTTAGCCTGAGCTAATATCTGGCAGTATTTTATAAGGAAATACTTCTCTAGTTTTCTGAGAGTCCTGGTACTGAGCCAAAATTAGACCTCCAATCATGGTGAATTTTGCTCTGGTCTATAATTACAACCTAACCTGCAGAGTCTGACAACATTGTTCTGGGTCATCCATGTGCTCAGACTGCTTGTCAGTTGTTCTCTGTTAGTTTTGTTGCACATACAGTTACTGCAATTACAGCATCAAAGCTCTGTCAGGGACATAAACAATGATCTAATTTGCTTAATGAAGGTGATAGCCTAAAGCCACCTCGTATTATTGACATGTCAGTGTTTTAAAACATTCCTGCTCCCTTAAATGCCAGATTATTTTTTCCTCTTGCATTAGCAGTTTTCTTTCTGTTTTTTCCCCATTTTATTGGGATGTATTGATGTAAGTTTAAGGTGTACAGTATATTGATTTGATACATTTGTAAATTGCAAAATGATTACCACTTCTCTGCCATCACATTGTTACAATTTCTTTTCCATGGTGAGAACATCTGAGATCTATTCTGTTCAGTTCAGTTCAGTTGCTCAGTCGTGTCCGACTCTTTGCGACCCCATGAATCACAGCACGACAGGCCTCCCTGTCCATCACCATCTCCCGGAGTTCACTCAGACTCATGTCCATCGAGTCAGTGATGCCATCCAGCCATGATCTTGGTTTTCTAAAAAGCCTCTTGATGAAAGTGAAAGAGGAGAGTGAAAAAGTTGGCTTAAAGCTCAACATTCAGAAAACCAAGATCATGGCATCTGGTCCCATCACTTCATGGGAAATAGATGGGGAAACAGTGGAAACAGTGTCAGCCTTTCTGGGCTCCAAAATCACTGCAGCTGGTGACTGCAGCCATGAAATTAAAAGATGCTTACTCTTTGGAAAAAAAGTTATGACCAACCTAGATAGCATATTGAAAAGCAGAGACATTACTTTGCCAACAAAAGTCTGTCTAGTCAAGGCTATGGTTTTTCCAGTAGTCATGTATGGATGTGAGAGTTGGACTGTGAAGAAAGCTGAGCACCGAAGAATTGATGCTTTTGAAGTATGGTGTTGGAGAAGACTCTTGAGAGTCCCTTGGACTGCAAGGAGATCCAACCAGTCCATTCTGAAGGAGATCAGCCCTGGGATTTCTTTGGAGGGAATGATGCTGAAGCTGAAGCTCCAGTACTTTGGCCACGTCATGTGAAGAGTTGACTCATTGGAAAAGACTTTGATGCTGGGAGGGATTGGGGGCAGGAGGAGAAGGGGACGACTGAGGATGAGATGGCTGGATGGCATCACGGACTCGATGGATGTGAGTCTGAGTGAACTCCGGGAGTTGGTGATGGACAGGGAGGCCTGGTGTGCTGTGATTCATGGGGTCGCAAAGAGTCGGACACGACTGAGCGACTGAACTGAACTGAACTGAGCTTTAAGTCAACTTTTTCACTCTCCTCTTTCACTCTCATCAAGAGACTTTTTAATTCCTCTTCACTTTCTACCATAAGGGTGGTGTCATCTGCATATCTGAGGTTATTGATATTTCTCCCAGCAATCTTGATTCCATCCTGTGCTTCTTCCAGCCCAGCGTTTCTCATGATGTACTCTGCATATAAGTTAAATAAGCAGGGTGACAATATACTCTGTTAGCAACATTTAAGTATATGATACCATGTTGGTAGATTTAATCACCATGCTGTATGCTACATCCCCAAACTTGTTAATCTTATAGCTGAAAGTGTGTACCCCTTGACCAAGATCTCTCCCCTTCCCCCCACCCCACCATCCTCTGGTAACCACCATTCTACTCTCTATTTCTCTGAATTTGTCTGTTTTGGATTCCCCATATAAATGATATTATAGATTATTTGTCTTTCTCAAAACCCCAATTTCTTTGCCTTTGTGTAAGTTACATCACCTCAAACATCACTGAGGCAGCTCAGCAATGGTGTTATAAGATACTGACTTTTTTTTTAAGAAGAGTTTTTTTTTGGCGGTGGGCTGTGCTGGGTCTTCGCTGCTGTGTGTGGGCTTTCTCTAGTTGCAGCAAGTGGGGGCTACTCTTTGTTGCCGCACTAAGGCTTCTCATTGCAGTGGTTTCTCTTGTTGTGGAGCAGGCTCTCGGGTGCAGGCTCAGCAGCTGTAGCCCATGAGCTTAGTTTCCCCGAAGCATATGGAATCTTCCCACACCAGGGATTGAACCCATGGCTCCTGCATTGGCAGGTGGATTCTTAACCACTGGACCACTGAGAAAGTCCAAGACATTGACTTTTAAATACATTATGATAGAATTTCTGTGTATATGAAATTGATAAAACCTGGGTAACTTTTCCTGAGGCAGTGTAGCCTCTTATCAATGAGACTTGCTGCTGGGGTGATAACTTTTAGTATTTTTCTACTTAAAATCATATGTCCCTTCCATATCCTGGTGGTAGTGGTTTTAGTCGCTAAGTCATGTCGGACTCTTGAGACCCCATGGACTGTAGTCTGCCAGGCTTCTCTGTCCATGGGATTTCCCAGGAAATAATACTGAAGTGGATTGCATTTTCTTTTCCAAGGGATCTCCTCAATCCAGGGATTGAACTTGAGTCTCTTGCATTGCAGGTGGATTCTTTACCACGGTTGTTTTTCAGTTGCTCAGTCGTGCCCGAATCTTTGCAACCCCATGGACTGCAGCACACCAGGCCTCCCTGTACCTCACCATCTCCTGGAGCATGCTCAACCTCATGTCCATTGAGTCAGTGATGCCATCCAATAATCTCATCCTCCATCATCCACTTCTTCTCCTGCCTTCAATCTTTCCCAGCATCAGGGTCTTTTCCAGTGTGTCAGCTCTTCGCATGGCCAAAGTGTTGGAGCTTCAGCCAAAGTGTTGGAGCTTCAGCCATAGCATCAGTCTCTCCAGTGAATATTCAGGTTTGATTTCCTTTAGGATTGCCTGATTTGATCTCCTTGCAGTCCAAGGGACTCTCAAGAGTCTCCAACACCACAGTTCAAAAGCATCAATTCTTTGATGCTCAGCCTTCTTTATAGTCCAACTCTCACATCTGTACATGACTACTGGAAAAACCATAGCTTTGACTAGACAGACCTTTGTTGGCAAACTAATATGCCAGGTTTTTTAATATGCTGTCTAGGTTTGTCATAGCTTTTCTTGCAAGGAGCAAGCACCTTTAATTTCATGGTTGCAGTCAGCATCTACAGTGATTTTGGAGCCCAAGAAATAAAGTCTCTCACTGTATCTATTGTTTCTCTATCTATTTGCCATTAATTGATGGGACCAGATGCCGTGATCATAGTGTTTGAATGATGAATTTTAAGCCAGCTTTTCAGTCTCCTCTTTCAACTTCATTAAGAGGCTCTTTAGTTCTTCTTTGCTTTCTGCCATAAGGGTGATGTCATCTGCATATCTGAGGTGATTGATATTTCTCCTGGCAATCTTGATTCCAGCTTGTGCTTCATCTAGCCTGGTATTTTGCATGATGTTCTCTGTACATAAGTTAATAAGCAGGGTGACAATACAGCCTTGACATACTCCTTTCCCAATTTGGAACCAGTCCATTGTTTCATGTCCAGTTCTGACTTTTGATTCTTGGCCTGCATACAGGTTCCACAGGAAGCAAGTAAGGTGGTCTGTTTTCCCATCTATTTAAGAATTTTCCACAATTTGTTGTGATCCACACAGTCAAAGGCTTTAGCCTAGTCACTGAAGCAGAAGTAGATGTTTTTCTGGAATTCTCTTGCTTTTTCTATGATCCAGTGGATGTTGGCAATTTGATCTCTGGTTCCTCTGCCTTTTCTAAATCCAGCTTGAACATCTGGAAGTTCATGGTTCATGTACTTTTGAAGCCTAGCTTGGAGAATTTTGAGCATTACTTTGCTAGCATGTGAGATGATGAATGCAATTGTGCGGTAATTTGAACATTTTTTGACATTGCCTTTCTTTGGAACTGGAATGAAAACTGACCTTTTCTAGTCCTGAGCCAGCAGGAAATCCCGGCTCTTCCCTATACAGGAGTGTATTTCCAGAATCAAATCTGTAGTAAGATTTTTATAGGAGGCAATATGTTTTGAACAAGAGTAGCCATAGTAGGAAGGAGAGAGTAGTGAGTTAGGTATTTAGAATTCTAGCTTTAGTTTTGCCATAAGTACCCTTGAAGACCTGGATAGCTCATCTAATTTGCTTAGATCTCAATTTCATCTGTCCAATGGAAAGTCTTTTCTGCCTGCAGTGATGCTTTTTTATCCATCAGCAAGTATTTTTTGAATATTTAAGGCAGTGAGAATACAGAGATGGAAAGACTACCTCAAAGAAATCACTTAGTGAGAACTTCCTTGGTGGTCCAGTGGTTAAGACTCCAAGCTTCTGATAGCTTACAGTGAAGGGTGTCAGATTTGTGATCTCCAAAGAAGAGAATTTAGCTTCAGGACCAGAGACGAGGCTTGATCACTCAGAGCTTTTGTGTAGCAGAGTTTTATTACAGTCAAAAATGGACAGAGAAAGTTTCAAATATAAGAAGGGGGCAGAGTGTGCCCTGGTTACTAGTTTGGATGAGGCTTTATATCCTTTTTCCACTGGTTACTAAGAATAAAGAAATGCCTCAAGGTTTTAAAGGTCTTACCAGACCCACTCCCAAAACATAGGTCTTAAAATAACAAGATTAGTTAGAAGGTTCTTAAGAAGGAGAGTCCAGAGTTCAAGTCCCTATTCAGGCGCTAAGGCCTCGTTTTTTTTTTTTTTTCCTGGAGAAGGTAATGGCAACCCACTCCAGTACTCTTGCCTGGAAAATCCCACGGACAGAGGAGCTTGGTAGGCTACAGTCCATGGGGTCGCAAATAGTCGGACACAACTGAGCGACTTCGCTTGCTTCGCTAAGGAGAAACATGTCGTGGAGCGAGATATTGTTATATAATCATTAGTACAGAGTTTCAGGAAAAACATACTGTTAAGCAAGATGAGTGTTTTTGTTGTGTAATCATTAGCTCTAGGCTTAAAGAAAAAAACATCTTATGTGACTAAGAAGAACGAATATGGAAAAAAACATTTCTCCTTTTCTCCTCTTCGAGGATTCTGGACCCCTCTCTCCTCCTCGAGGGCTCCATACTCCTTATCAACCTACCTAAGAATTTACTCTCTCACTTCCAAGAGCTTCCTAATGCAAGAGCCATGGGTTCAATCTCTGGTCAGGGAACTAAGATCTCATATGCCATGGGACATGGCCAAAAATATATTTAAAAAAAGAAAAATCAATTTGTGAGGAGGACAGTAAGATAACCTAACGTGGTGATTAAACTGTAATGTATGAAGTGAAAGTATTAGTTGCTCAGTTCTGACTCTCTGTGTGTAGAATAAGCAGTGGGGTCCTAGAAGCCAGACCCCCTAACTCATCTAAGGAGTGGCATGAGCTGAGTCTTGAAGAAACAGTCGGAGTTAGGCAAGTAAATGAGGCTGGAAGAACATTTCAAGGAAAGGCAACAGCACATCATAGATGTGATATGTGAGAAAGCACTATATATGTAGAGAAAAAGTATTTTGTCATGGTTGGAGTGAGGGGTTCATCTACCAGAATATCAAAAGAAGATGACGCTGAAAATGGAGCTTTAGAAGAGCCTTTTATGTCATTCCACTAATCTAAACTGTGTCATGAACATGATAAAGACCACTTGATAGTGAATTCTCTGGCAGTTCAGTGGTTAAGACTTCAGGCTTTCAGCTGTTGAGGGTCAGGGTTCAGTCCCTGGTTGGGGAACTAAGATCCCACAAGGCGTGGACAAAAAAGACCACTTGACAGACTTTAAGTAGGGGAATGATATGATTAAATATTAGAAAGAGACTTGTATTATAGGAGTATGAAGATTGATTGCAAAGGGTGAGGCCTGACTCAAGTGAACCAATAGAATATGATAGCAGATATTCAAGAAGAATATCCAAGAGGAAGGGATGAATGCCTAATTGTGGCCATGATAATGGGGATAGAGATAAAAGAATAGATACAAGAAAGGCTTAAAGGATGGGGATGGAGGAAATGGTGAAGGTGATCAAAAGGTGCAAACTTCAAGCTATATGGTAAATAAGCTTAAGAGATGAAATTTACATCATGGTATAGTTAATACTGCATTTTGTAGTTGAAAGTTGCTAAAAGAGTAGATCTTAAAAGTTTTCATTACAAAAAAAAATGTGTAACTAAGGTGAATAAATGTTAACTAAACTTATGTGGTAGCCACTTTGCAACATACACATATATCAAATCAATATGTAGTATACCTAAAACTAAAAGTAATGTCAATAGTGTCTCAATAAACCTGGAGGGGGAGAAGAAGTTCTTAAGTTGGGGGGGGGTAGTACAGTTCAAAGATGATGTGTGATTTCTGGCTTATGCATTTGGATGGTTGTAGATAAATACTGAGATAAAAATATGGATAGAATAACAAGATAGTGGACATTTGTTGTTTTTGTGGCTGCCCAGCAGCAGAACTCCTTTCTTTTTTGGAGGGCAACTCTCCATAAGTCTTAGCTACAGTCAGCATGCACCTCTCACCATAGAAGCTAAGTACCAGTTCTGCTGTGGCATCCAGTGTTTGTGTCAGCAGCTAGCAGTTGATAGCAGCCATGTGGCTGTGGTGCCTGGCATTCATCAGCAGTCACACTGGACTCTTTCTGTGCAGTGATCTGGCTGCTGTCCAGATCCCCATGAAATTGCCTGCTTCCCAAGCCTGGCTGTATGCTTTCTAATGTCTTCTCTTCAGTTTAAATCAGTCAGATAAATTTCTGATGCTTGCAGTTAAGTTCTTTGTTGATACTAGCAAATTTGGAGGGTAAGTGTGTAGGGCTGTAGAGAAAAATATTTTTATGTTTCTCTCTAGATAGGGCTTTCTGAACAATGTTACTGGAACTTGCTCTAGCAAGCTCTTAAAAGTGACTTATGACTAATTAGATAATGAGAGAATTCTGGAGAGATTTACCCCAGAGAGTCATGTATTTAGAGTTGGGGATGAGGCATGTGAAAGCCAGGATGTTGGAGGCATCCTGGGCTATAAAGCTGAAGACAATTGTCTTACCTTTTCCATGAGAGCTCTATTTTCAGAGAATAGAGACAAGGACCCTTTTCCATCCCACCTGAGAATCCAAGACCCTTTCCATCCCACCTATAAAGAGACTTTCTGAAGGAAAGGGGACAGCTACCTGATTCCTTTATATAAATGTAGTAGTAGCAGTAGTGTTAGTTGCTCAGTTGTGTTCAACTCTTTGCAATCCCTAGACTGTAGCCTGCCAGGTTCCTTTGTCCATGGAATTCTCCAGGCAAGAATATTAGAGTGGGTAGCCATTCCCTTCTCCAGGGGATCTTTCTGACCCAAAGCTTGAACCCAGGTCTTCTGCACTGCAGGTGGATTCTTTACCATTTGAGCCACGAGGGAAGACCTACGTAAATGTACTGATTGCTTTTTGTTGGTGGTGGGAACTCCTTCCTCCAACACAATCTATTTGTAGAGTAATATCTGGCTTTTGTTGTATTACCCCAGGGGAAAGAATAGGGACATGGGGAACCACAGGGTGGTTATTTGCTTTTTGTTAAACTAAAAAAAAAATTATTGAGACATACTTGCTTTGCAATTATGGTTAGTTTCTTCCTGGTTAGTTTCTTCTGACAAAGTTAATCAACTATATGTGTACATATATATAGAGAGAGCTCCCTCTGAGAACTCCCTTCTACCACACTCCCTGTTCTTTTGTTTTTAAGTGAATAATAAGGATCTGTCTCTACTTTAGAAACTTCGTGTGTGTGTGTGTGTGTGTGTGTGTGTGTGTATGTGTGTGTATTCAGGATAATATTAACAAACAAGGAAAGAGAGGAAGAAATAGTAAATATGTTCATGTATCTTAGAGACATCAGTGGACTGAAGATAGCAATTTTCAGATGATGATAGAGTAATGACTAGGGGACTAAAATTTTGAAGTGGTGGCAAAAGATAAGAAATGGATTAAAGTTTTACTAAGAAAATAGTTGTGCTGGTAGAGAACTGATAGTTGGAGAGAAACAGGAGCAGAGAACTGAGGGCTTACCACCTGGAGGACACACATCCTCAGGGACAGTGTCTAATCCAACTAGTCAGGAAATTAGGATAGGAATCATTTCCCTCCTGAACCTCATTCTTGCCAACAAGTATTTGTGCGCCTACACTTGCCAAGTACTGTGATAGGTCCTGAAGACATAGCCACTAGCAAAAATAAACAAAGGCCCTGCCCTCACAGATCATACATTCTACTGTGGGAAGATTAAATAAACAACTCTGTGTGTCAGGCAGAAATAAATATGATAAAAAGTAAGATGAATAATCTCAAAAATGACAGGAGGAATCAGATAGGTATTGTTTAAAGATAAACTGAGGCATGTTAAAATTTTTAAGGGTTTATTTGAGCAAAAATCCATTCAAATTGGGCAGCATTCATCTGGAAGTGGTTAGAAGTGCTCCACTAAGAGGAGCTGGGGCAAGACTTTAATAGAGAAGACATGAAAGCTAAGCAAGGAAATTATATGTTGGCTATAGATTGAGTGGTTGCCTTATTTGGGAATGCCTAGTTGGTTATTTGTGATTGGCTGTTCTTAGGTTTTGCGATCTTAAAATTGAGAAACTAACAGACTTAGTATGTGTTCAGTGAATTAAAATGTACATGTCTTAATTGTTTTCTGTCAAGTATTTCACCTCTCTCTCATCTCCACCACCAGCTTTCACTTGCTCTTTTCTTAAAGACAAAGATAGCCTCTTAAATTTAACCACTGTTTCCTTCAGCATGAAACACACGTTCTGCCCTTGTTCCATCTATTGAGCACATGATGAAATAGGGATTTGGAGAAATAAAGAGGTGTCGGAAGGATAAAAAGCTTTCTTTTAGCCTTACAGTCTGATGATATCTTCCAAAAATCTTTAAAGTTATACTCAACTCAATTATAAAAAGCTGTTCAGAAAAGAATAGCTAATAGAGAAGCTATTCTATAATTATATTAGAAAAGCTATACTAGAATAGTGCTAGCCTACTGGCACTTCTCAGAGCAACACTGAAAGAGGTTCATAGTCACGTGGGTCTCTCACTGAGAATCTGACTTCTTTCCACCCTCAATACTCCTGGGAACACCTCTTCCAGAAATGAGGTGTTCAGAGCCATCTAATTTGATAACAGAAAGCTTGGTCTGAGCACAGGAGTGTAGAAGATCCCCCCCCAACCCTGGCTGTTTTTTAGACATCCAATCTGGAGCACCCACTTCCCCTTTCATCTGCCTTTTGCCCCAGTCCCCACCAAACCTCTCTCCACGTGATGCAGGAAGTATAAGTGGACCTATTGTATTGAAATTCAGAGAGAGAGAAAGAGAAACTAAAGATTCTATATAAATTAATTCAGAAAATGAAAAGAAATTATCCCCCTCCAACCTATTGCTCACCTAAGAAAGTATCATTAAGCCTCAAAGATTTGCTACATCCTATTTCTGCGACTGCATACTTGCATTCCCAGGTATCTACATTTTAGGTAATTGTGAAGAAAAAATAAATCCAACCATCTTTATTGTTTTTTGGCACAGATTTCCATATGAAGTGAAACCCTGGGCTTTGTGAATGCTATAGGTATACTAAGTCACAAATGTAATTTGAAGAATCAATGCCAAAAATGTTAAAATGTAGAGGCGGTCCAACCAGTCCATCCTAAAGGAGATCAGTCCTGGATGTTCATTGAAAGGACTGATGATGAAGCTGAAACTCCAATACTTTGGCTGCCTCATGAGAAGAGTTGACTCATTGGAAAAGACCCTGATGCTGGGAGGTACTGGGGGCAGGAGGAAAAGGGGATGAGAGAGGATGAGATGGCTGGATGGCATCACTGACTCGATGGACATGAGTTGGAGTGAACTCTGGGAGTTGGTGATGGACAGGGAGGCCTGGCGTGCTGCGATTCATGGGCTCGCAAAGAGTCGGACACAACTGAGTGACTGAACTGAACTGAACTGAGAGGATAAACTGGACTGTGTGATAGGTAGGAAGCAGGGTGGGGTCGCGGGATTCTCTTGTAGCTCAGTCAGTAAAGAATCTGCTTGCAATGTGGGAGACCAGGGTTCAATTCCTGGGTCAGGAAGATCCTGATCCCCTGGGTCAGGTCAAGATCTTCCCCTGGAGAAGGAATTGGCAACTCACTCCGATATTCTTGCCTGGAAAATCCCTCAGACAGAGGAGTGTGTTGGGCTACAGTCCATGGGGTCGCAAGAGTCAGACACAACTGAGCAACTGAAATAACAAAACAGAGTTATTATAACAAAATACAGAGTTATAAATAACAAAACAGAGGGGCCCAGAAGTCAATGGTTAGTTGACTAAGGTTAAATAAGGACTTAGGAATTGTGGTATGTATCTGGGTGAAATAAAGCTGTAAGAAAATTGCTCTCCCTTGATAGCATGAAATACACCACCTCCAAGGCTCAGAGTAGGGACCAAATATTCTGGACCTTGTTCCAAATGGCTAATTTGGGTGAGGAGGCAGAATCTTCCACAATGGCTATTATGGAGGGAAGGTGGGACAGCAGGTTCTGTTAGATCACCTCAGCTTACTTTTTTTTTTTTTAACCCCCGACCCCTGCCCCAAGTACTAAGGTATTCAATTAATCAAGAATTCTTGGGGGTGTGATAGTACTAAAAATGAAGAATTCAAGAGACAAATGCAAGACTGGGGAAAAAAGCAAAAACAAAAGAAGAAAAAATAAAATATTTGGAAGAATAGATGTCAAGGTTGCGTCAAGTAAGGATGTTATTTTCCAGACACAAGACATAGGGTTGAATAAATAAGTCTACTTCTCCTATATTGGCCAAAATTATTTTGCATCTCTCAGCTTCTACCTTTTGAGGAACTATAATACATCTCCCATGCACATGGTTTCTAAGAAAACAGCCTATTTAAATAGTTTGACCCTGTGCCTTGATCCAGGAATGAGCCATCAAGAAAAGCCGTAAAATGTGAGATCATGTTTCCCACCATGAAATGCAGAGTGAAACGAGTGAAATAAGACAGATTACTAGAATTACCCCCATTTTGCAAATGATGAAAATAGAGGTTTCCAGAGGTTAAGGAAGTTTTTTCAAGCCACATGGTTAATAGGGATAAAGCCAGGAATTCTAATCATACCTTGTTTCCCTCTAAGACAAATCCTGGTTGCAGTAAGCACTCAGTAAACACAGGCAACAATTAAAGCAAGCCTGGAAATTTTGTTTGAGAACAGATTGTGTCAGGCTTTGGATATTTGCTTAGGAGGTTAAATTATGGAGAATGAGGACAGCTGCATAGATTCTGAGGCAGGAAGTAAAATGTTTCCAGTTGTTCTTTAAGAAGATAACTCTGACAGAGACCAGGGAACACTCTTCTAATAGTGCTTCCTTCCATCAAGCCATCCTTTTGTATTAATGAATTTTTATTTTATATATGCTAGCTGAAGTCATGTTTCTGTCACTTGCAACTGGAAAAGTCCTGATTAATAAATTTCAGTTTGTAGATGAGGAAACTTGAAATCAAACAGTTGAAAAGAATCACAGTTTTTTTGGTGTCAATGTCAATACTATGTCTCCAAACAGAGTTCCAGAAAAATATCTACTTCTGCTTTATTGACTATGCCAAAGCCTTTGACTGTGTGGACCACAACAAACTCTGGAAAATTCTTCAAGAGATGGGACTACCAGACCATCTTGAGAAGTCTATATGCAGGTCAGGAAGCAACAGTTAGAACTGGACATGGAATAACAGACTGGTTCCAAATTGGGAAAGGAGTACGTCAAGGCTGTATATTGTCACCCTGCTTATTTAACTTATATGCAGAGTACATTGTGAGCAACGCTGGGTTGGATGAAGCACAAGCTGGAATCAAGACTGCAGGGAGAAATATCAACAACCTCAGATATGCAGATGATACCACCCTTACGGCAGAACGTGAAGAACTAAAAAGTCTCTTGATGAAAGTGAAAGAGGAGAGTGAAAAAGCTATCTTAAAACTCAACATTCAGAATAGTAAGATCATGGCATATGGTACTATCACTTCATGGCAAATAGATGGGGAAACAATGGAAACAGTGAGAGACTTTATTTTCAGTTCAGTTCAGTTGCTCAGTCGTATCCGACTCTTTGCGACCCCGTGAATCGCAGCAGGCAAGGCCTCCCTGTCCATCACCATCTCCCGGAGTTCACTCAGACTCATGTCCATTGAGTCCGTGATGCCATCCAGCCATCTCATCCTCGGTCATCCCCTTCTCCTCCTGCCCCCAATCCCTCCCAGCATCAGAGTCTTTTCCAATGAGTCAGTTCTTCGCATGAGGTGGCCAAAGTACTGGAGTTTCAGCTTTAGCATCATTCCTTCCAAAGAAATCCCAGGGCTGATCTCCTTCAGAATGGACTGGTTGGATCTCCTTGCAGTCCAAGGGACCCTCAAGAGTCTTCTCCAACACCACAGTTCAAAAGCATCAATTCTTCGGTGCTCAGCCTCTTCACACTCCAACTCTCACATCCATACATGACCACAAGAAAAACCATAGCCTTGACTAGATGGAACTTAGTCGGTAAAATAATGTCTCTGCTTTTGAATATATTATCTAAGTTGGCCATAACTTTTCTTCCAAGGAGTAAGCGTCTTTTAATTTCATGGCTGCAGTCACCATCTGCAGTGATTTTGGAGCCCCCCAAAATAAAGTCTGACGCTGTTTTCACTGTTTCCCCATCTATTTCCCATGAAGTGATGGGACCAGATGCCATGATCTTCGTTTTCTGAATGTTGAGCTTTAAGCCAACTTTCTCGCTCTCCTCTTTCACTTTTATTAAGAGGCTTTTTAGTTCCTCTTCACTTTCTGCCATAAGGGTGGTGTCATCTGCATATCTGAGGTGATTGATATTTCTCCCGGCAATCTTGATTCCAGCTTGTGTTTCTTCCAGTCCAGCGTTCCTCATGATGTACTCTGCATATAAGTTAAATAAGCAGGATGACAATATACAGTCTTGATGTACTCCTTTTCCTATTTGGAACCAGTCTGTTGTTCCATGTCCAGTTCTAACTGTTGCTTCCTGACCTGCATACAGATTTCTCAAGAGGCAGATTAGGTGGTCTGGTATTCCCATCTCTTTCAGAATTTTCCACAGTTTATTGTGATCCACACAGTCAAAGGCTTTGGCATAGTCAATAAAGCAGAAATAGATGTTTTTCTGGAATTCTCTTGCTTTTTCCATGATCCATCGGATGTTGGCGATTTGATCTCTGGTTCCTCTGCCTTTTCTAAAACCAGCTTGAACATCAGGGAGTTCACGATTCATGTATTGCTGAAGCCTGGCTTGGAGAATTTTGAGCATTACTTTACCAGCAGGTGAGATGAGTGCAATTGTGTGGTAGTTTGAGCATTCTTTGGCATTGCCTTTCTTTGGGATTGGAATGAAAACTGACCTTTTCCAGTCCTGTGGCCACTGCTGAGTTTTCCAAATTTGCTGGCATATTGAGTGCAGCACTTTCACAGCATTATCTTTCAGGATTTGAAACAGCTCAACTGGAATTCCATCACCTCCACTAGCTTTGGGGGGCTCCAAAATCACTATGTATAAAATAGATAGCTAATGAGATCCTACTGTATTACACAAGGAACTCTGCTCAGTGTTCCATGGTGACCTAAATGGGAAGGAAATCCAAAAAAGAGGGGATATATGTATACATATAGCTGATTTACTTTGCTGTACGGCAGAAACTGACACAGCAGTGTAAAGGAACTATACTTCAATAAAAAAAATTGTATATTAGTAGGAACTGTGAAATTTTTGCAATAGGTGTATGAAAAGTTGAAACATCAAGATTATTTTAGTCATAGCACAAAGCTCCTACTTTCCACTATCCCAGTTTATATGGAAATCCCATACTTTACATCTCTCTCAAGAGCTAATACATTTTTAATCCTGAACGTTATATAGGCTTGCAGTAACTTACTCCCGAGATTGTTCTGGTGGCTTGCAATTCATATCCATGAGGAACAGTTGCTGTTGGCATAGACTTCCTTCCCAAGGTTGATATGCAGTGAGGAGAACTGGTTTTTATAGTGCTTTGAATTCGTAGTTAGATATGGAAATTTTTTTTAATGGATGAATGCTTTTTGTTTTCAAATAGAAAGATAATTGCTTTACAGTTTTTGTGGTTTTCTGTCATACATCAACAAGAATCAGCCATAGGTACACACATGTCCCCTCCCTCCCAAACCTCCTTCCCACCTCCCCCCACCCCATCCTCCCCTTCTAGATTGTCACAGAGCCCCTGTTTGAGTTCCCTGAATCATACAGCAGATTCTCATTGGCTATCTATTTTACATATGGTTTTGTAAATTTCCATGTTACTCTCTCCATACATCTCACCCTCTCCGTTCTCCACTACCCCCTAGATATGGATTTTTAATGTATATCCTCAATATTTGTAGTGTGTTATCTCAGGACAGAAGAAAATAGAAATAAAATTTATTGCAGTTATATTTTTCCAGAACTAATTCTTTCCCATTTATTAAGCATATATGTTGTCTGGAAAGGAGAACATCTTTCACCCTATCTGTTTATATTTTCTGTAATTATGGCCATAGATATATTAGGACTTATTTTTACCATCTTATTTTTGTGTTTTGTTTCTACAGTGGTGGTTCTTCTTTACTTTGTTCTCCCAATCTCTTCCTGTTTTTTAATTAAATTAATTGTGTTCTTCTTTTAAATGGAGAAACTTAAGCAAGGGTATATCCAATAAAGCCAATTTTCAGGGAGGAAAAGAAAATCCAGAAATAGAAAAAGTAAAGTTAAAACTAGGTCAGAGAAAAATCTAGATTCTTATCAGTGAAAAGCTCTATGCTTTTGATAATGGATGTTATGATACAAAATATCCTTTTAAAGCTTTCATTTGATATTCTTGGTGTTGGCTTCCACCAGCAAGTGAGAATCTTAAATTCTTCAACTATAACGTATGAGGAGCTATTTGGTTTTTTTGTTGTACTCATGGGCAGTTCCTTCTTGGTATGATAAACTGTTCCATCCAATATGGAAAACAGTAGGCCCATGTGGCTACTTAATTTAAATTAATTAATTAGACTAATTACATTTAAATTCATATTTAAAATCTAATTGCACTGGCCACATCTCAAGCTCCAGTTGCACCATTTGGTTAGTCACTACTATTCTGGGCAATGCAGATTATGGAACATGGCTGTCATTGTAGAAAGTTCTATTGGACAGGCAGTGATAAGCCTGTAGTGGTACTACAGTTTCATATGTCTTACAGCAGAACTGTTTGAGAGACTGCATCACATTACAGAATTCAGAGCTGACAATCCACTGCTGCATTCTGTAACTGTAATTCTTCCATCATCTTCTGCTCCTATGGTAAATAGTGACCATCATAGGGAGTGATGCTTACTATGGAGGTTATTGGAGGCTTCTGCTCTGCACATAACTCCACACTTGATGCCCACAGGGCATCAGAAATGATTTATATGGAGTAACAGCTTAAGGAGTGGCAGCGATAGAGGCTGAGATGCTAACATCTGTAGAGCAGTGGGGATCTTGACTTTCTGAATGTTATGAGGAAGCCAAGAAAAGCAGGGGCATTTCCAGCTGAAGCTAGGTTGCCAAGGGTTGGACATGGCCTGGTCCATAGTATTTGAACTCCTTTGAAGCTCTGACATCTATACCTTGTTTGATTGGTTTAGGTCTCATCTGAATCAACTGGTTAGGAGGTCTGTCCTGAGCCAGTTGTATCACTGGTATGCATGACTGATGGCAGCAGGTGGAACTGATTCAGGATGGCATTGAAAGGGAACACCCAGGCCAGCCACTATCTGCCCTTGTATATCCTGGCAGGTGAGATTCTCTTATGCCTCCTGGGCCAGCGAATATATAACACCAACATACATGTGCTCATTCATTGCAGGAACAGCTTTGCCTCTGAGGAAGGAGAAGCTGAGAAAGACCAAGCTCTTTGGTTCTCTCTTAACTCCAGCATTATTTGGACACTGGTTATATTCAAGAAGAGAAAAATTCTCCCTTTTTGTTGTCAGTGGTGTCAGTAGGCACTTATTCACTTGACTTGGATTAATTCTTTCAAGTTTTAGCTGTTTCAAATTTGTTTTTATCCTGACTTGGGCTTAACTTCTGTGTTGAGCTGACAAACATGATTTTCCCCCATGAATTTCTCTGTACTTCATTTCTTCCACACGTTGTTGGTACTGTTGAGTTTTTTGCAGCTCCCACAATCAGACTCTGAATTTTCCACTGGTATCTATGATCACCTCGATGCTTTAGCATTGTGTCAAATAAACAAGTTTTCTTTCAGGATATCATCATCAATATCTTCCCCAGTTTTAACTTTGTATTAGGTGCTGTGGTAAATACGAGAATGCAAGGCACACGATAGAGTGACGGCTTTGCCCTCACGAAATCGCCCAGCAGATAATTAAGCTACAGTTAACTTACTTGACTCTGTGGATCACAACAAACTGGAAAATTCTTCAAGAAAGGGGAATACCAGGGCACCTTACCTGCCTCCTGAGAAATCTGTATGCAGGTCAGGAAGCAATACTTAGAACTGGACATGGAACAACAGGCTGGTTCCAAATAGGAAAAGGAGTACAACAAGGCTGCATGTTGTCACCCTGTTTGTTTAACTTATATGCAGATTATTTCATGTGAAATGCTGGGCTGGGTGAAGCACAAGCTGGAATCAAGATTGCAGAGAAAAATATCAACAATCTCAGATATGTAGATAACACCAGAAGGGAATGGCAAACCACTTCAGTATCTTGCCTTGAGAACCCCATGAACAGTATGAAAAGGCAAAATGATAGGATACTGAAAGAGGAACTGCCCAGGTTGGTAGGTGCCCAATATGCTACTGGAGATCAGTGGAGAAATAACCCCAGAAAGAATGAAGGGATGGAGCTAAAGCAAAAGCAATACCCAGTTGTGGATGTGAATGGTGATAGAAGCAAAGTCAGATTCTGTAAAGAGCAATATTGCATAAGAACCTGGAATGTTAGGTCCATGAATCAAGGCAAATTGGAAGTGGTCAGACAGGAGATGACAAGAGTGAACGTCAACATTCTAGGAATCAGTGAACTAAAATGGACTGGAACGGGTAAATTTAACTCAGATGACCATTATGTCTACTACTGCGGGCAGGAATCCCTTAAAAGAAATGGAGTAGCCATCATGGTCAACAAGAGAGTCCAAAATGCAGTACTTGGATGCAGTCTCAAAAACGACAGAATGATCTCCGTTCATTTCCAAGGCAAACCACTCAATATCATAGTAATCCAAGTCTATGCCCCAACCAGTAATGCTGAAGAAGCTGAAGTTGAATGGTCTACGAAGACCTACAAGACCTTTTAGAACTAACACCTTCAAGAAATGTCCTTTTCATTATAGAGGACTGGAATGCAAAAGTAGGAAGTCAAGAAACACCTGGATTAACAGGCAAATTTGGTCTTGGAATACAGAATGAAGCAGGGCAAAGGCTAATAACGTTTTGCCAAGAGAACTCACTGATCATAGCAAATACCCTCTTCCAACAACACAAGAGAAGACTCTAGACATGGACATCACCAGATGGTCAATACAGAAATCAGACTGATTATATTCTTTGCAGCCAAAGATGGAGAAGCTCTTATGCAGTCAGCAAAAACAAGACCGGGAGCTGACTG